>NW_008357993.1:252353-359598 GCF_000622305.1 Nannospalax galili | reverse complement strand
AGTGTAATCCCTTGCACTCTTAAAGAAATATACTGATGACTTTACTCTTTGATTATGCTTTCCTTTAGGGTGTTTAAGACCATACAGTTTGCCCAAATAAATCAATTTATTTTTACACTTAAGGTCGTTTGAGGATCTGTTCCTCAGGGGTCACATGGGCTTGGGAGGAGCGCCTGGCTCCTTTCTTTTACCAGTTCCATCTATGTGAAGAGAAGTCAAAGGTCCTGCTCGACCATGTCTGGCTTCACTTGGAAGCATGGATTAGATGTTTCCTCTGAGTTGACCCTCCTCTTTGTAGACTGGACACTGGTTCAAGTCCATCTCATGGGGTCTCCATGGCCTCCCTGAATAAGAAGACAGGTGATTCACCACAGTTACAGGACATTTTGAGAGATGTTCCATAGTCCTCTGGAAATTAGTTTACCTTGGAGGGCAAGGGGCAAAAAGTGTCCTTTAAGTCCCTCTGACCAGATTAGTATAGGCCTCAAAGTATGACTGTTAAACATCCAA
Organism: Nannospalax galili; assembly: GCF_000622305.1. Classification (NCBI taxonomy): domain Eukaryota; kingdom Metazoa; phylum Chordata; class Mammalia; order Rodentia; family Spalacidae; genus Nannospalax; species Nannospalax galili. The sequence goes on along the minus strand of NW_008357993.1, from coordinate 359,088 downwards.
TAAGGTTAGTTCCACTACTCTGGTACTTTTAATTACCATGTGCTATGTAGATAAAGCTTGACTAGATATATATTTTGTTTCTTAAACTAGTTAACTAAACTATGACCTTAGAAGTTTTAAGATTATGTGTGTATTATTTTTGTCTTATCCTTTATATATCATAACAAACCTACACAGACCTTCATCACTTGGTTAAGCTTTCTCATTTTTTCTATTTTGGAAAATATCTCCATTCCCATATCCTTTTAACATCTTTTACATTCTCATTTTCTTTTTAAAAAAATTATTAGGAGACATAATAGCATTAACAAATAAATTTTCCATCTGTTGTGAGACTTCTTTTCCTAGGGATACCAAGCAATGCTTATTCCCTTTTAAGGTGCTAGTGTCAAGTCAATGTTTGATTAAAGATTTACTGAGGAACCAATGAATTTATTGAGCTACTTACTGAGATAACTGAGGGGTTGCTGAGGTGTATGTTGAATAGAATCTTGAAAGGAAGTAAGATTTAGTTGAGGCTAAATTCAAGAGATGGGATTAAAGCTAAGCACACAATGAACCAAAGCATTAAGGGTGTGGCATGTACAGGGTTGGAAAGGATAACTGGGAGGCAGTATATCTTGAGAAAAAGAAACTGGTAACTGATTAGTCAGGTGACCCCAAATTGTCAGAGACTGAATGTGGGGCCCATTCTTGAAAAAAAAATTAAAAAGAACAGACTGTTTCTAAGAAATGAACCTGGAGCTTTCTGCAGAACAGAGGAAAGGGAACGGGAGACAGAGAAGTCTGTGCATGTATACTGGGAGCTCTGTATGAAAAGTAAGGCCTAGATCAGCATACTTTTAATCCTATTTAATTTTTTGCATGCATATGTGTGTGGCATATATGTATGTGTGCGGACATACATGTTGGGGAGTAGGTGTGCATGTGTGTGTGTGTGTGTGTGTGTGTGTGTGTAGGTCTGAAACTGATATTAGGAGTCTTCTCTGATGGCTCTCCAGTGTATTCACTGAGCAGGGTCTCTCCATGGAGCCCAGAACTTGCTGATGCAGCTATTCCAGCTAGCCTGCTTGTTCCAGAGCTCACTTGTCTTTGCCTTTGAAGCACTGGAATCACAGAGGGGCCACCACAACCACCTAGCATTTACATGGGTGCTAGGGATCTTAATTCAGGTTCTCACAATTGAAGGGAAAATACTTTATCCACTGAGCCATCTTCCCAACTTGCCCCACAGCATACTGTTTTTAAAATTAAAACAAAAATTTTTGAGTTTCATATATGAGTACTGTATTTACATCATTTCCTCCCATCCCATAACCCCACACTCCTTCTCAATTCTGTGATCTCTTCTTTGATTATCCCTGCCCCCTAGTCCATTATTCTTTTTAAAACACAATTTAGCAAATAGAAAAAAAAATAGTAGGCTTAATGACATGAAAAATGTTAAGAAGAATGTACCCCACTACCTGAGTATTAACCAATGTAAATCAACCTGTCCTTCAATACTTGTTATAGTACAGATCATTAAAAAACATAACAACTGTTTTGAAAATTATAATCAATTTACATTTTAAACTGATTAAATGTTTATGAAAATCCATCTCAATTTTTTTAATCTGAAAATCCAAACCAACCTACAAGGTATTTAGTGAACTGTACAGGGCTGTGGGCTCCACAATGATATTCTGAGCAGTATTGGACCAGATGATGCAATGATCCAATGGTGTTGTAAGAATATAAACAAGAAGTGGGGATGTAAACAAAGACTTGTGAATGACTGGCCACAAATGACTGAGGAAAAAATGCGGAAATGGTGCTACCAAAGACAAAAACTGAGATTTCACAAAAAATAATGAAGTTGGTTTTAAATAAGGGCACTCTAACAGAATAGTGCTGTGCCGGTTACTTTTTGTCACCTTGACACAAAAAAGGGTCACCTGGGAAGAAGGAACCTCACTTGAAGAACTTCCTCCATCAGATTGGCCCGTGGTCATGTCCGTGAGGCAAGTTCTTCATGCTAATTGATGGAGGAGGGCCCAGCCCAGGGTGGGCAGTGCTCGTCCTGGGCAGGTGGGTCTGAGCTGTATAAGAAAGGTAGCTATTGGGGCTGGAGAGATGGCTCAATGGTTAACTGCACTGGCTGCTCTTGCAGAGGACCTGGGTTTGTTTTCCATCACCCACATGGTGGCTAACAACTATCTATAACTCCAGCTCCAGGAGATCAAATGCTCTCTTCTGACCTCTGTGGGCATTGTATGCACTGTTATACTTGCATACCTGCAGGCAAAACATTCATACATATAGAATAAAATAAAGAAACCAAAAGAAAATTTTTAAAAAGAAAGATAGTTGGGCAAGCCAGGGGAAGCAAGCCAGTAAACAATTTTCCTCCATGACCTCTGCTTCAGTTCTTGCCTCCAAGTTCCTGCATTGAACTCATGCCCTGGCTTCCCTGGATGATAGACTGTAACCTGTAAGCCAGATAAACTCTTTCTTTCCTCCTTTCCCCCCAAGCAAGTTGCTTTGGGTTTATCACGGCAACAAAAAGCTAACTAAGACCCATGGAGTCAATGGAAACCTGTAAGTATGTTGAAATCAGCCATACAGTCAGGGAAGTGTTATCCCAGGGGTAAGGCTGCCTAACAAGGATGTTATTTTATCTGAATAGGAAATGGCTGAAATCATGAGAATATGTGAATCCTCCAGAGGAAGTTTAAATAGAGAGAACCTTGCCAAGCCCTGATGAAGGTGATTATCAACTGCAGAGAACACTAATTCATAGAGGCCTCAGTAATCTAGTCTGAGAAAATGTCAAGAATAGACTTAATATTTTGTCTAAAATCCCCTTCACTAGACAGCAAATTATGTCTTAAATCTGCACAAATCTTTAAAATGGTCCTTCTTCCTGATTCCTTCATCTGTTTCCTTTACACTATATGTTTATGTTGATATTTTAATGTTTAGGATCTCCCTTTGTAGCAGTTGCCACTCAAGTATTTATATTGATGCAAGTGGGATAAAACAAGGCTGCATTTAAATGCCTATTAATATTTATTAACCTCACAATATAAGAATATGCAGCACAACTGATAGGCACATCATCTAAAACCCTCTGTACGTATCATCAAAGCAGCTTAATTCCCTGATAAAAGTTTTTCAAGATCACTTTGTGTCCTGTGTCCATCACAGAAGCTAGTGCTACAATTGGGAGACAGAAGCTTAAAAATCATAGACAGACATAAAGGATGAACTAGAAAGGAGCATATTTATCATGATAGCACACAAGTCCTCTGTTGTGATACAGAAGTGGACTGACAAGATATTCCTCAATAAAAACTAATCATCTCTTTCTCCAAGAAACTAACAAATTGGTTCTAAAGCTGCTGTGAAACCATTTCAGAATAACCAGGAAAGCCTTAATGAAAAGCTTATGATGAGAGAGAAAGAGAAATGAAGGGGGGATTGCCCCCTTAGACAAGTAAACAAAGACCTTTAGTGTTGATATGAAGTGGTACTAGCATTAGAACCATAGAACAGAACAGAAAATTCAGAAAGAGAATCATGAAAATGTAGTATATAATCAAAGTTGCACCTCAAAACATAGGGGAAATAGATATATGAAACTGGAAGTCACGTAGAAAAAGATCCCTCACCCCTACACAAGAGCAAAATGTGAGACTCCGTGACCTAAATGTTAAAATAAAATGAAATCAGAAAAGGACTAGAAAAAAAAACACATATAACTCCATTGTTACCTCACTTAGGCAAAATGTTGTAACCATACTTTTCTTTTTTGGTCTATTTGAGACAGGGTCTCCCTGTAGCCCCAGCTGGCTTGGAATTCAGTACGTAGACCAGGCCAACCTCTAACTCACAGAGATTTGCCTGCCTCTGCCTGGCAAGTGCTGGAATTAAAGGTGTGCACCACCATGCCTGGTGTAACCATACTTGTTAAAAATTTAGACAATGACAGAAAAATGCCATAAGCAAAATCAAGGACAAATATTGGGACAGACATTGGCAGTATCTATTACAGGTAAGAGCTACTATCCCCATGTAACAGAATGTCTGAACAAAGGAAACAAAAAGCACGTGCGCGCGCACACACACACACACACACACACACACACACTCTCACGGAAATGAACACATGATGAGAACAGACATAAAGGTGTATAGAAAAAGCCTGTGAATACAGAAAAAGATTCAATTTCACTCACGACAAAGTAATGCAATTTAAACGGAGATTCCATTTCTTACCTATCACACTTATAAAACTTCAGAGTACGGAGGCTCTCTCAGTCATCACTGGTAGGAATGCAAAATTGCACAACTGCTCTGCAGAGGTAAATACCTCAAAGATGCTTATTCTGGGGCTGGAGAGATAGCTCAGCAGTTAAGAACACTGATTGTTCTTGCAGAAGACCCAGGTTCGAATCCCAACACCCACATTGCAGCTAATAACTGTGTGTAACACCAGTCCCAGGGGCTCCAACAGCCTCTTCTGACCTCTGCGGGCATTGCACGATACAGGTGCATGTACCTCCATGCAGGCAATACATGCTTACACATAAAATAAAAATAATAAATAAAAATTTTAAAAATGCTTATTTTTTAAACCAGCACCTAGTAGCTAAAAAATTACCTTAAAGTTAAAACCAGAACATAAAGAAAAAATGCACCCAGATGCTCATTACATTTGCAATGGCTACATATTTGACATAATGTTAAGACCTAGACATTTGAAACAGGGTGGGTGAACTTGGACATGCCACAGTATTCTGTGGGGCTAAAAATGTTGGGGAAGGTCTGTATGAACTGAGATGGACTTACTGTCAGCATAGTTAAATAAAGGTGCAAAAGAGTATATGTGACGTATTTATGCAGGATACCACACCATACTGAGACATTCTGATGCCCACATGTGCTGTGGAATGACTCAATCTAGTTAACATGTCCATTACTTCATGTACTTACACTTTTGGTAGTAAGAACAAAAATCTCTCGTGATTTTCTAGTGTTTGATATATTAACTATAATCATCAAGTTGTATAATATTTCTCCTGAACTTATTAGTACTGTCAAATTGAAATTTAGACTCGCCAGTTGTTAACATGATATCTTATTTCTTAATCTGCTTATGCATGTGAATACATGCCAAAAAATGAAGGAAGAATACCAGACTAAAATGATATTTTTATGTATAGGAATATATGCATGGTATATCTAGAAAATCTCAGTGTATGATAGAACATGATAGAAAGTATAGCCTGAGGTACTATTGGATTTTGAGCCATGGCAGTATTTTATATATTAAATACTAAGTAGCAGAAGATAAGAAATCCAAAATGTGATGTAAACAAAAGCAAGCCAACCTATTTTAAAATCAGACAAATAATGTAATTATGCTGAAGAGACTAAAAAATAAACTCAAGAAGCTTTAAAATCATGAACTCTTGAGGACACAACGATACCTTAGTAGTTTTCCTGAGGAAAAATGCACTCTGAAACATTCATAAGGGAGTGAGAAATCAAAATACAAAGGAGACAAAGGGACCTTGGTAAAATGCAGTAGAAATCCTTTAACTGGAACCAGCTGGGAGGAGCTGCTGTGATCCTTACTGGGACAACTAAGGAAATTAGAACAGGAATGATCTTGCCTTAGAAAATAGTATTATACAAATATTATATTTCATGGTTTGTGTATGTGTGAGTCTGTGTGAACATTTACTTTTGTGCACATTTGTATGTGTGGAGGTGCATGTATGTATGGAAGTGCACGTGGAGGCCAGAGGTCAACTTTGGGTGTCATTCTTCAGGAACCTTCTACCTTATCCCCCCCCCCCCGCCACACGCCTTGTTTTCTGAGAGTGGATCTCTTGAAGGGACCCAGAGCTTGCCAATTGGACTGGGATGACTGGTCAGAGCACCCCAGGAACCCTCTATCTCTGCTTTCCCAGCATGAGGGTCACAGACACATATTACTGTTCCTAGATTTTCATGTTGGCCCAGGGCATTGCTCTCACTTCCTCATAGTTCTGTGGCAAGCCCCACAAAATGTGCTTTTTGATGGATGCACACTGAAGTATTGGGGGTAGAAAGTTACAAGAATTTCAACGAACTTTCAAATATTTTAGTAAATAAATAGATGAGGGAATAAAACAATAAATGTGTGTGCTTATTACAGAGAGATAGATATTAAGAAATGAGACAAAATGTTACCAACTGAAAAATCCAAATTTCAGTTAGGCACTACTAATGTGTTCAGGGGCTCTACTGTACAACCTGGTGATTATATTTAACAGTAATGTAGTGAATGCTAGATAATTGATGAGAAATTTTAAATGTTTTCATCACAAAAATATTAAGTATGTGATGGACATGTTAACTTGATTAGCCATTCTACAGTGCAGACATCTATCAAAACATCATGTTGTATTTTGGAATCATTAATATATAGTTTTTTGTCAATTAGAAAAGCAATAGATAAATCTAGATGAACTTGTGATGCTTAACTTGATTGTTAACTTGGTTGGGTTGTGAGATGCCTAAGAGGTTAGTAAAACATACCCTTGGGTGTCTGTGAGAATGCTCTCAGAGATAATTAATTCATAAGGGTCTGACCCAAGCAATAGATTAATTCATTGATACATAGAAATTTTGAATAGGATATTTGGAGGTTGAGGAAACTGGAAGATGAAGTCTGGTTAGAAATGAGTCACTGTTGGCATGTCTTTGAAGAGCCTTTCACTGCCTTTGTTCTGCTTCCTGTCCACTGTGAGGTGAACAGCTTCATTCTGCCTCACCTTTCCCTCTATGATGTACAAATCCTCTGAAACCATGAGGAAAATAAGTCTTTCTTCCATCAACTTGTTTATATCTGGAATTTTTTTCACAACATAGAAAAGTAACTAACAAATGAAATGTGTTATTTGTACTATTCTTGCCTCTTTTCAGTAGACTTGAAACTTTCCAAAATAGAAGTTTATAAATCTCACAGAGAAGAAGATGCACAAATGGTAGCAATAGCTGTGTGCATCTGCCCCTGTCTTCCTCAGTGTGCCCTTAGATCAAAGAATATCACACACAACTATCCCTACAGGTAGGCACTGCTACTTCTGATAAGACAGCCTAAAAAACAACTCAGCTGGACCATATGCTATCCTTTTGGTTTTTTTTTTTTTTTTTTTTAATGTTTTTGAGACAGGGTCTCCCTGTAGCCCCAGCTGTCCTGGAACTCACTATGTAGACCAGGCTGGCCTTGAACTCACAGAGATCTGCCTGCCTCTGCCTCCCAAGTGCTGGAATTAAAGGTGTGAGCCACCACACCTGGCACCATGTGCTATCCTAAAGTGTCTCTACACTTACAGAAAGCAAGAGATTCAGGTGGCTTTTGAAATGTGTGCTGATCCTCAACATTTCTCTGCCTACTGCAGAGAAGGCAGGAGTCTCCAGCACTCTTCTATGGGAGTTAGTGGATTTAAAACTGTGTCCATATTCTGCCACAGTAAGTCAGCACCTTTAAAAAAGAGCTATGGAAAAAAAAAGAGAATTATTTCTCACTGAGAATTTCTCAACAAATTTGTCACAGCCTTATAGTTCTTGATCCAACATGAATTAAGAATCTAATACAAGCTTTTTAGCCATGTTTTTTAAAGGAAGGATTCATGTCTTGTTTCAAATTACTATGAATTTTAATAGGGCTTTCAAATAGGACTGCCCCAGAAGTGAACCAAACAATGGATATGCCACAAGCCTGATTAATTATATAGGTGAGGGTAGGTAGTAGCTTTTAGCAGTATGCTCCTGATATGGGAATGGGGCCCCTTCATGCCCAGGAAGCTAAGCTCTGAGTCTTGCTTTGGTCCTGTCCAGACCTCCAGGGAGAGCCAGACGTGGTGTGGCTTTTGGCTTGTGGAGAGGGAACAGACTGTGCTGGGGAGTTTGCAACTTGGAAAGTCTATTGGATCAAAATCAGGGCTGGCAAATGTTGATGGCTTTACAAGCCTCCATGTAAGGTAATTACACTTAATTTACCTTTATAAAAAATTTCATATTTCTGACTGTTGACTTCATCTTAAAAATAACATCCAAATAAAGCTTCACACCTTTTGCTTGTTGACTCAATGTTAAATAGCTGGAGAGTCAGAGTTTCTTTACTAAAAACTCAGTTTTAGTGCAGTCTCTCTTATAAAATGGAAAAATAGCTATTATGTACCATCAGGTTATTCAATCATTGCAGAATAACAAGTCTAACCTTTCTTTCAGATGTCTTTTAAGCATAACTAATAAATACGAAAGAATTTTGCCTGGAACTTACCAAATACTATGTAAATGATGTTGATTAAAATGATTCAACCAACCAATTTTATCATAATGTAAGGTTTAAAAAATCTCCATGGTGATTTTTAATATATTTTAAATTAATTCTTTGAGCATTTCATACTACATACAATGTATTTTGATCATATTCATTCTCACTCCTCCCCCAACTCCTCCTGATCTACCCTCCACCTCCTCCAAACTTTATGACCTTTTAAAAAATATAGCCCATTGCGTGCAATTTGTGATGCCCATATATATGTATGGGTGTGGGACCATCCACTGGCACATGCTCAACCTACCAAGAGTCAACCCTTAAGAAAACTGACTGTTCTTCCCCTAGCAGTTATCAACTGTTAGCTCCCAGATGGGTGTTGGGGATTGTGACCTCTCCCCACTCCATGCTGGAATGTAGACTGGCTTGATCTTGTACAGGGCTTGTGCAGACAACCACAGCTGCTGAAAGTTGATGAGTGCATAGGTCCTGCCCTGTCCTGTTCTGTCCAGGAGACACTGTTTGGCTCTAGCTCTTACAGTCTTTCCACAACTACTTCCATGATGTTCTGTGAGCCTTGGGGAGAGGGGGTGTGAAACAGATGCCCCATTTTGTGACCAAGCACTTCACGGAAAGTTATTCTCTGTACTTTGACCAGTTGTGAGTTTCTGCATTCACTGAAATCCACTGCACAAAGAATCTTCTGCTATTATTATCACAGAGATACGTATTTAGAGGGCAGGTTGATAGTGTGGCCATTTAGCAAAGTAATAGTGGTACATTCACCAGGCCATTTATTATTGTAGCTCAGGGGTTTACAGTGAGGTAAGACTATTGATTAATTTTCTTTCCCAACAGCCTGCATGGCAGCACCTTCTGGTACTATGAAAGCTAGCCAGCTGGGAGGAAGCTTCCTGGTCACTGGATAATAAAAACATGATTTCTCCATGTTCTCTGTAGTATCCTCAGTCTTCCCATCAAGTTCTGGTGAGCAATCAAGAGCAATGGCAAAAGCCTGTAATGTTTTGGGTGTCTCCTGGACACCTCTGAGCAACAATTCAAGGGGAGGGATCCCACTTCTGGCACTGGGCATTTTGCTTGACAACCTATGGTTTCTTGGAGGAACATTATTCTTTGTATAGGGTAATTCCAGTTTTAATATATATATATATATATGAAATAGTAGATGCTTCTTCAAATATCCTCAGTGTTAGTTATTACTTCCCCCTCCTCCTCTGCCTTACCATCCCATCTCCCTCTCCAATTAAACCTCCCTCCCCATCACCCCTTTCCCCCTTCATATGGCCTCTGTTCTGCTGTCTCTCCTCCTTTAAGATCTTTCATCCTCCTCACAATGATCTGCCTGTAGTTTCCTGGGCATGATGTTTTTTTAACAGTGGAATTTTTTCTTTTAAGGCAAATTTTACTTTTAAGACAAATTTTAGAATAAAACTAATAGAACGTGTAAATTTATTTTTGTTAGACAAGAATGGGATAATTGAATGAAAAATATTTATTTACTTAGAAGTTTTAAAGCAATGTAAAATTTCAGGTGAAGTTTAGAAATATTTACAACATAGTTTATTATGCATATTTTATAACTATAAAAATTTCCACAGAAATGACTAAGTATTTCTATGAGTGAAGTTAACCTAACAACTCTAAATCAGTAAGAATAAAAGATCATGCTTAAAACAGGAAAAAGCTAATCTTCATAGCAGAACAAAATTCCTTATTTTCAATTTGTTTTAGTTAAAAGAGGCATAAATATAACTTTCCTTTAGGAGGAAACAAAGTTGACTGTTTCTCCTTCTTTACAACCTCTCAAGAGCACTGTATTCCCCTTATCTCTGGACATGAACAAACGGGCTTCCCTCTACCCGGAACAAAAATCTTCTGTTATTTCTGTGGAGCTGGAGAGACGGCTCTGCAGTTAAGAGCACTGGCTGCTCCTGCAGAGGAACCTGGTTGGTTCCCAGCACCTACATGGCAGCTAACAACCATCTGTAACTCCAGTTCCAGGGATCTGATGCCCTCTTCTGACCTCCACAGGCACTGCACGACACAGGTGCACTTACACACACACACACACACACAGGCAATTCACTAATACACATAAAATGGATAAATAAAATATTTAAAAATTCTTCTGTCATCTTCATACTTGAGCTTTATAGTATCTATAGAATGCACTAGAAATTCTGCCTTAGTGACACCTGAGAATATGTAAGGTTTTCCTGCTGTGGGCTAGCCTCTCAAATCCCTTTCCACCTTTATGATAATGGCTCATCTGTCTTCCTCCCTGTTAGCTGTGTTTTCAGAGGAGGCTATTAGCTTACTTGGGCTTGTGACTCCAGTTCCAGTGAGAAACAGTTGATGCTGAAAAAAATATTAAAACTTTCCTGTTATGCTGATGAATGAGTCAAGGCTGTTTAGTAGTGTTCTTTTTTTGATTTAGCATATTATCCTTTGTCTCATAACTGAGACTCCCCACCTCACCTCCTCAACCTCATCCTCTCTTGGGTCTTTTCTCTCTAGTCCATGGGTCTCACGGATGCCTTCCTCACACTTGGGGCCAGGGTTCAGCAGCCCTCCTGTATGCCACTCTGGTACTCCTCATGGCTCTACAACAGCCTTTTCTGTCCAGTACTGCGACTGCCATTTTGCTTCTCTACATTTTCCACCAGGCTGGAAGTCCTGTGATGGCAGGGACCAGGCCATGTTTTGTAACCTATATTTCTAGCATGTGGCATTAGTCAGCTTGCAAAATGTACTCAAGAGATAACTGCTGAATAAAAAGTATCTTACATAATTTCTACTGTAATTATAATTACAAATGACCATTTTCTCTTCAGATTCTTTTTTCCTGTCCACCCTCTCCATCCTCGGTACAATTGCTTTGTTGACCTTTCTTTCTTTGAAACCTTTTTTATTTTTAATCATGTGTATATGTCCGTATCTGTGTGTGGGTATGTCCACATGAGTGCAGGCTCCCACAGAGGTTCTCAGAAGCTGAATTTACAGCTGAATTGGTGAGCTGCCTGATGTGGTTGCTGGGAATTGATCTGAGGCCTATGGAAGAGCAACTCGTGCTCTCAACTGCCGAGCCATCTCTCCAGCCTGGTTAACCTTTCTTAATTTCAGCCTCGTCAACTTATTGCTTGAAACTTTTTAATGCCGCTTTATTGACAAACCCTTAAAACCTAAACTTCCGTGTCTACATGTTCACACACATTTTAATATGCACGTCCCTTACTGCTTTCACATCAGGTCCCTTTGATTACCATTTGTGAATCCACTCCAGTTATCACGGTTGTCTTATTCTAGATTTATAAAACTCTGGGCAAAATGATATATTCATTTATAATTCTATAATTCTAACAGTAACCCAACTCTAAGAATGCCTACCATCTTTTCAATTCCCACTGAGGAAGGTTTTACTACAGCCCTCCTTCCAAGGAAACTTTGCTATTTTCTATTTTGCTGATAGGGTTTTTTTTTTTTTTTTTTTTTTTTTTTGTGTGTGTGTGTGTGTGTGTGTGTGTGTGTGTGTGTGTGTATTTGTTGGAGGGACTGATATTCTAAACAACACACTTCCAGTCCAACTTGAATCTATGAAGTTGCCTAAGGTGTAAACTCTGCCTCATATGGGCAATGATGGTTAAGAACCAGACTGATTTTTTAGAAAAGTCTGAAAGGATTATTTGTTAGCCAGATAAATAAATATCCACAGAGAGATGTAGCCAAACCACAGCAGAGGGCTAGGAGCATGAGCAGGGAAGGATGGGGGAGGGAAGAAAACAAGAGCACATGTGTAAAGCAAACAATTAGCCATGTGTACAGTCAACAGAAGTTGTCAGAAGATAGAAAAAATCAGGAGCACAAGAGGTAGCTTACAATTCAGGAATTAAGGACCCCATCCTGACATGGAGAATGAAATAAGATGATCAGGTCATGAGAGTCATCTGGGTGTGAAAACCCTTCCAGTTCCTGAACCACAAGCCAGTTGCACAAAATCAGTTGTATAGTTTGCTCCACGTCCGTAATCTCAGTGTGTGGCCCTGATCCCAGTCTTTTCCCAATGTGGCATTGTGGTAACCAAACATTTGACTTTTAAGAACCCTAGAGAATCCATGTGTTGTCACACTGGAAAGCTTCTCCAAGATTCATTTTTTTTCTCCATTAAATATTAAAATACAATTTCTTGTGAAGAAACAATAAAATTAAAATAACTTCAGCATGTTGGACTGCAGTGTAGCCTCCTGTGCTACATCATTTCTGGAACACATACTCTACAAACTGTTCCATCACTGCAAAGAACGAGCTTTGCTTTGCTTTTCTTTGGTTTCCTCTGGGTAAGTTCCTTGCATATTGAGTATATTGAGTCTTAATTTTTTGTGTAAGATTGTTACCAAGGTATACAAGGCCTATACTTAGGCTTCATGATTGACAGGTATGATTGAACTGTTAGCTGAAGTAATTCTCTCAAGTGTGCCATGAGGACTACATATTTATTGAAAATGACTTGCCTTATCTGGTCAATATTCTGTAAATTAATTGGGAAAATTGATTCCTGGTGTTCACTGGGGAAAGGGAAAATCAAAGTCTTATGTGAAGTAACTGCAGAACATAAAACCACATGTTGAGGAAAGGAGTGAGGTGGAGAGATTGAACGCGGCACCCGTGTCCGGGCTTTGCTTCCCTTCTCCTAAATGTGGGGTCCCAGTCAACATGGGGCTTCTGTCTCCAGTCTGCACTTCAAAGTGCCATGCTTCAGTCTCTCCCTTGCCATTTGCCTTAATCACTGGATCCCCTGAGCTTTTGTCCACTGTTTTGTAAAACCCCACCTCAGGTTAATCCTGAATTTGCTACTTTGATAATTGGAACATTGAACACCAGGAGGGTATTTTTGTGTGTGTGTGTGTGTGTTGAAGAATTACTATTTTTTTAAATTTTTAGAAAAACATAATAACCACATGATTAGAAGAAGCATTTTTTTTAACTCGTGTTAAGATATGTGCTCCAGCAGCTTGGTGAACGTTTATGTACTTGTTCGGCTCTCACTACTCCTCCCATCAGGACAAAGTGAAATTGGGTTGTTTTTGAGTCCCATAACTCAGGCTTCTCTGTGTCTGTCTGTCTCTCTTTCTCTCTGTCTCTGTCTCTCTGTCTCTCTCTGTCTCTGTCTCTGTCTCTCTCTCTCTCTCTCTCTCTCTCTCACACACACACACACACACACACACACACACACACACACACACTTATCCTCAATATATAACACACCTCCTGCAAGGCACCTGCCTGTGACTCTATCTCTGGCTTTTCCTTCAGCCTCAGAGGCTGGAGCTTCTCAGAGCAAATCCATTTACCCCAGGAGTGCTGGTCATAGAAGAGCTTGGGAACATGGTAGAGTAGGACAAATATTTTCCTGAGGTATATTTCTTTTGACATTAGTGAAGCCTTTGTTCAGATGTGTGATTGCTAAACTGAAGCTCAGATCTGGTTACAAGTTCTGTTGTTTCTAAATGATTGAGATTATCACAAAGGATCTTGTTTTCTACTCAGTGGTGGATCAGGAGTCAATGGCACTATCTCTCTGCTGTTTCCTCGCTGATGCCTGGTCCCAGAAAAGCAACGATCAGTACCCAAAAGGCAGCATGACCTTTGGAAAATTAGAAACTAGTGTTTCTAAGTTGGATGAAACAGGGCTTAACTTCTTTCACCTCAATTTGGCCCTGAAATTCTTCTACAAAATAATATCCACTCTAATCATTAACCCAAGCAGATTAAACAAATTCCCCCAAATTATCTACCCAGTGAGTGGCCTCTCCAAGAAATCCCAGCCACAGAATTTTCTGTCAAAGGCCTCAAAGGCATATGGAATCCAATTAGAGGTGCAAGAATGGCTCCTTTGGTCACTTCTCAATACATAGTCTTAAACAAATGTTCTCCCAAATTAACAATTCTCATAGTCTTTGAAGATAAATTATAGACCATAGCCTAAGAATTAGCAACAGTAGCATTAAAAGTATAGCTGAACACTTATGTTTTAATGTCCTCTTTGATTTTCTAGATATACTGATATATTTTGTCCTCTATCACAGCCCCCAATTTTACAGTATTTTCACAATCTCAGAAAACAATTTCTATGGAATTGTTCAGTTTGCTTCATATAGTCACATTGTTTATATAGATCATATTCTTTTCTTTTTTTTTTTTTTTGTTTTTTTGAGACACGGTCTCCCTATAGCCTGCTTGAACTCACAGAGATCTGCCTGCCTCTGCCTCCCAAGTGCTGGGACTACAGGTGTGCGCCACCATTCCTGGCTAGATCATATTCTTTTTAGGAATTGATCAGTGAAATAAATTGTTGTAGAAAAAGGGGGTTTTATAAAATTTTTAATAGTTTTGTTTTTCCTGGGGGGAGGGGGAGTTTCGTTGGCTGGTTTGTATTTCTGAGGCAGTGTTTCAATATGAGCCCGACTAACCTGGAGTTCAAAGTTTCTCCTTGCCTTAGCTTCATAAGTCTGCGAGAGTTTTGTTTTAAGGGAACCCATCACCAACCTGCCCACTGACACAGCATCCCCTCAAGAGGTGGGATAGGCATGCATAAGCATGGGAACTGCTATTATTCTTTTGAGGGAAGTAATCTAGTATATTATAGACATATATGGACATGGTTCTGCCTTTGCTATCCCTTTGTGGTCATACCTTTAAATAATTTTAATAAGAACCCCGAGTACACATTAGCAGTTATAGGATTGAAATGAACACATATTAAAGAGAGGGCTTTAAAACGACAAAGAAAAAAGGACTGCAGGACGGCAGGGCAGGTGGAGGAAGCAGGGAGGCAGGAAGATAGGAAAAAGATAGAAAAGACAAACCTTCATCCAGTTTTCTTCGTTGCATTAGTATTTGTCTGGTTAGGATTTGGCTGAAGGCTGGTAGTCATGTGCAAATCAAAAAGCACAAGTTTCAGTTATGCAAATATAATGTTCTCAGATCATTTGACGTATTTACTTGGGACACTGAACACCTGCAGATATGATCAGTAAAAGAAAACACATTATGCAAAAGGAGCTAAATCTCTGATTTATCTGTTTACTTACACAAATTTTCAAACATTAATAAAAATGCAAGAAACAGGCAAGCATTCAAATAATATTCCTTATTCATCTTTGTACCAGGATATATCTTGGACTACAGTAAAGTGAAAATAATAACATGTCATTCAAATAACTATACTAAAGAAAAATCAAAGGCAGGAAAATGTCAACTTCACTTTTCATTGTCTCTGTAACTTTGTTTTTGATTCTGCCCATCTTTTGAGAAGTACAGAATTAACGTAATCCTAAGGTCTAGAAAATTATACTCCCATTTGTGCACTTATCCAGGGACAATATTCCCCGAGCATCTCTGTACAGACACAGTGCTGTCTACTGAGTTTCAGAGGGTCCTGAAGCTAAAAACTTCCTCACTATTCCCTGGGAGAAATTGAGACTTAAAGGAACAACTAAGGAAATTTGAAAAGACTACAAGAATTGGGACAGGTGTAAATGATTGGAAAGGCAAATTACCTTAGAACTTGCCAGAAGGAATTTCATTGACCTGGAAGGATTAAAGGACTGGTTAGTAATTGGTAGGAACTGGAGAATCCTGGGTTTGAAAGGAATAGTAAGAAACAACTGGAATCAGTACTCCCTCTGAACCGTATCAGAAGGAATAAAAAGAGTGAGGTAAGCTGGCTGAGCAGCAAAGCAGCGTGGAATTCCAATGAACCTGGAAAGACAGGAGGGCTCAAACCAGCAAGGTGTCTGAGAAAAGTCTACCCTGTGGTCTACTGACTCTTTCCCTTATGACATTTGCCAAACATTCTACTGTGTGGAAAATTGCACAGAAACCCATCAGAAACCTGCTAGACCATAGACTTTCACAATCTTCCAAGACACTCAGACAAAAATTTCAGTCTTGGATCTTCCAAGAATATAGCTGATAAAAATCCAGGTTTCTAGCTGAGGTCAGAACCTATTAGGGTATATTCTAGTAGTAAAAGGAAGTTGGAAATTTGAAACTCATTCTTTTTTTCTTTTTGGTTTATTTTTATTTTATGTGAATGAATGCTGACCTACCCCTCCAGCCCCATGAAATTCATTCTTGAATCATCCCCACACCCTGCTAGATTGAGAGGGATCGCCCTTTGCCTAAATTTCTCTTCAGAAGCACAGGCAATTTTAATCAAAATATGTGCCATAATTTAATAACAATTACTGGGAATATAAAGATTACCATGGACTTTTAAACTTATTATAAATATGTTGAAAAAATGGACAAAAGATACAATTTTTAAAAAAGTATTCATATGAAAATTCTAATACTGAAAAAATATAATTACTGATATAAATAATTAAATGCTCAAATTAGGAGATTAGACAAAACAGAAGAGATGGCCAGTGATAGAGATCATTTTTTTTTAGAAATGTACAAACTAAGGTGGGTATGTGAGTGCATGCCTGTAATCCCAGCACTCAGGAGGCTGAGACAGAAAATTTGCAGGTTCAAGGTCAGTCTGGTCAGCATTTTATTTTGCTTCAAAATAAATAAATAAATAAATAAATAAATAAATAATCAAATAATAATACTATAAACAGGTACTTATATCAATGGAAATGCAACAAATTTAATTATATCAGTACTATGCAACCTCAGAGGGGAAAAATGGAATTATTCATGGGATTTGTCTGGTCACAATTGAATGAAGCAAGAGATAAATTTAGAGAAAAATAGAGATTTTTCACATATTTGAAAGTTATTATTTCTTATGTTGCTATTGTTTGGTGGTCTCACTATGCAGCACTGGCTGGACTGGAACTCGCTATGTAGACCAAACTCACAGAAATCTGCCTGCCTCTGACTCCCAAGTACTGGGATTAAAAGCATAGGTCACTCTACTTACCTACTGTTTTGTTTTTTAAAACAGAGTCTTCCTGTTGCTGAACACACTACATACATGGGCTGTAGAACAAACAAGGAGAAATCAAGCTGATGCTAACTTCAAAGTCTCACCTTTACTGGATAGCTTTCATAGTGCTGGAAGATACCAAGCATGCTATCAGAAGAAACAAATAATCATCAACCTTTACCCAGCTGTGAATCCTGTGAATTACAGCAACAGCTGGTGTGGCAAGATATAGTGGCAAAAATATTATAGGAGTAACCAACCACAACCAAACTTTAATTGAATTTAAGATCTGCTTTATAGAGTAGATCCCATACCTGACATTGACATCAGGCCTAAGAATCTGAGGCTAGACAGGTCACAGGGCATAGGGGAGAGCCTAATACTAGTTTTCTACCAAATAGTTATCATTTAACCTGACTCCTAATGACTTATTATTATACCCATAGGTAAATGCATCTCTCAACTCTCACCAGAGAATTTTCCTTATGCAGCAGATAATGATTAACACAGAAACCCACACCTGGCCAATGTACAGAGAACAAGAGTCTTCATCCCCACAAGAGTGTTCATCCCCAAGGTAAATGCATCTCTCAACTCTCACCAGAGAATTTTCCTTATGCAGCAGATGATGATTAACACAGAAACCCACACCTGGCCAATGTATAGAGAACAAGAGTCTTCATCCCCACAAGAGTGTTCATCCCCGAATAGAGCACTTATATAAAACAGTCTTCCATCGTTCAGAGATCATTGTGGAGGAGAGGTCAGAAAAATTTTAAGAGCCAGAGGTGGTGATGACCACAAGGAAAGAGTTTTGCAGACAGCTGGTCAGTTACTTGTATGAATTCACAGCAATTGTCACAACATGCACAAGTCCCAGGCAAGCTCAAACCAGACATAATACCAGCATAGGGGAAGTGGGTAAGAAACCCAATCCAACCTAAGGAACTTTTGGCAACTAATGACTGGAGTGGGAGAGGCAGTCTCTTTCAAGATATATATATATGAGATACAGTACATTAAATTGGGCAGAGGGAAATAAGGGGAGGTGCAGATAGGTAAGGGGATTTAAATACCATCAAATTATATTGTATTAAAATTACAAAAAAAATTTTTTAAGCATAAAAAATAGTGTTTCACTATGAGCCCCGAGTGGCCTAGAATTCACTATGTAGACCCAGTCTGTCTTGAACTTGTGGCAGACCTCCCCTTGTGTTTCATACAATATGATTTTAAATAACAGATGAGCTAAGGAGAAAAGTACAATAGAAAACTGAAAAATTCTTGAATGGATTGATTTACTTTTAGATAGTTTAATGTCTCTTTATAACACAAAATATAATGTCAAATTTTCATTTTCTTTCTGCTTATCTCTAACACAAGCAAATACAATTGGTTTCTCTATATTAACTTAGAATTTAACATTTTATTAGATTAACTTGGTTCTAACTTTTTATCTGTGTGTTATTTCATTTTTATAAGCAAAATTACATTTTCTGCAAATTATATCCATTTTATTTCTTCCTTCTTAACTCTTTTATTTTCTGTTAATTTTCTTGTTTATTTTTTTACACTGGATAGGACCTGGTACATCATTGAATAGAAATAGGGATTATAAATTTCCTTTCCTTATCCCTGAACTCAGATAGAAAACTTAAAATCTTTACCCAATAAATATAATGTGTGTTGTAGGATTTTTCTAGATTTTGTCAAACAGAGTATAAAATTTTCTAATATATTACATCAAATTTGCTGTTTCATTCCAAGCTTCTTTTTGTTGATTTTCAAAATTTATTCTTCTTAATAATATTGACTATAGAAACTAGTACACTTAACACAGTTGATTCTGAGCTTATCAGTTCAACACCTATAAAAGAGAATATTCTTCTCAATAAAAAATATTAGGTGATATCATCCAATAGACTCAAAGAGAATAAAGGATCATAAAACTCATGCATTTCGATTGCTTTTAATGGCATATCCCACAAAATCAATTGGATTTATCGGCTATTTCAAACTTAATAATTATTTGTGTGTATACATGTATTCATGTGTACATAATGTGTGCATGTGCATGTGGAGGTCAAAGGCCAATGTTGGGTGTCTTCCTTAATGCTTCTTGCTCTGTTAGCTTTCTATTGATGTGATAAAACACTGACCAAAACCAACTTTGGGAGGAGATGATTTATTTGGCTTATTGATCACAGTTCATCATCAAGGGAAGCGAAGGCAGGAACTCAGGGCAGGAACCTGGAGCACAGACCACAAGCTGCCTACTGGCTTGCTCCTCTGGCTGGTCCTCAGCCTGCTTTCTTATAAAACACAGGGTCGTACCACCCATAGTGGGCTGGGCCCTCTCATAGCACTCAACAGTCAAGAAAATACTACCATAGAAATGGCCACAGGTCAGTTCAGTGGAGGGAATTCCTCAGTTGAGATTCCCTCCACCCAAGTATGTCAAGTTGATAACTGAAGCAATCCAGCACAGCTCTTCACTTCATTGACCTTCTTTTTTTAGACAGGGTCTCTCACTGAATCTGAAGTTCACTTATTAATGCAGCTAGACTAACTGGTCAACAAACCCAAGGGATCCTCCTGTCTCTACCTGCTCAATGGGATTATAGGCAAGTACCATTGTGCCTGGCTTTTATGTAGGTGCTGGGGATCAAATTCAGGTCCTTGTACTTACTTGCAAGGCAAGCACTTTACCAACTGAACCCCAGCCTCAAATTCATTAATTCTAAAATGTAACTTTGAAGAAGAATGCAGTCTACATTCTTAGAAAAAAGTAATGACCATACGGTAAAAATTATTCTTAATGGCTGAGGATATGGCTCAGTGTGAAAAAGCACTTGCCGTACAAGCCTGATGACTTGAATTAGAATCACCAGAACCCTCATAAAAGCCAGACATAGTAGGACAAGTGTCTCTAATCCCAGTGCACCCCACTGAGGGGATAGAAGGTGGAGATAGAAGAATCTAAGCCAGATAAACTCTCTTAAGCTTCTGTGAAGAGATCTTGTTTCAAACAAGGTGGAGAAGTGAGGACCAACACCTGAAGGTTGTCCTCTGACTTCTACACACATCACATACATGAGCAAGCACACACACACACACACACACACACATGCACACTCACACACTCACATACACACACACACATACATGCAAAATTGTTCTTCAGAAAGGGTTCAGATGTAGTGGGAGGGGCATAAAAGGGTTATGGGGAGGGGTGAATATACCTTATATAAAACACCTTATACAATGCATGTATGAAACTGTCAAAGTGTAAATAAATTTAAAAAATTGTTCTTTAGAAATATCATAAACTAATTCCACATGATTCATTCTAATACTATGATCTCTTATAAAAAATCAATTGAAACTAATTGATCAATTTTGGAGCCTTCCAAGGGAGCAGAAATAGAATGCAATGGTATAAGGGGGGAAGAGAATAAAGGAACAGGAAAGGCTAAATGGGGCTGGGGATGGAAGGGCAAGGCGGAGAAGGGAGTATAGGAAGGGATAACTAACAATAAAGACCTTTAAAAAAAAGTCATGATGAGGCTGAAGAGATGGCTCAGTGGTTGTGAGTACTTGCTACTCTTGCAGAGGACTCGTTTGGTTCTTAGCACATACATGGAAGCTAACAACTCCTGTTCCTGGGGATCCAGTGCCTTCTGACTTCTGTGGGCACTGCACGTACATGGTATACTTACATACATGCAGGCAAAATGCTCATATACATAAAATAAAAATAAAATTTTTTAAAACTTAAAGTAATTTGGAAACCTACTACTATGTCTCACACACACACACACACACACACACATATATATATATATAGATATATAATGTACTAATATGGAGTTACCCTATAACAGGGAGACAATGCCCACACTAGATACCATAGGCTACCAAATAAAAAAATCCCAGAGCCAGGAATGGACTCCCTCTTTTGGAGTTGTTAGCCAGTTGTCCTATAGACACATTACTGACTATTGCCATATTCTTGGTTGCCCTCCAGAGCTTGACAGTAAGACTTTATTGATGGCACTGACCTCAAAGCTTCATCCCTACTGACTAGCTTTTAAAGTACTGGAAGGTGGTAGGCATGCTATTGACAAATGATCTCAAATCTTTTCTAGCTGTGCACCCTGGGAGATAGAATAATGACTGGCCTGGAAAGATATTTCCACTGCTGCAATAGTGGCATGAATATCATGGGAGCAACCAAACATTTTCTGACTAGATTAAAAGTCTGCTCCACAAGATGAAACCTATGCCTGGCACCATTATTAGTATTAAGAACCTGTAACTAGACAGTTCATGGGCCATGGTGGAGAATCAAGTGCCATTATTCTGCTAAATGGACATAGTATTAAACCTACTCTTGATGACTTATTGTTATACCCATAAGTTAGTACACCTCTCAACCCTCATCAAAGAAGCTTCTTTTTGCAGTAGATTGTGATTAGCGTAGGGTATCGTAAGTGATCAGTGTTCAGAGAATAAGAGATTACTCAGCCCTAAATTGGACGTCTATGTCAGCTTCCCTCTAAGGCTCAGGTTTCTTTGTGGAAGAGGGGGTGGAAAGATTCTAAGATGGATGATTACAAGGAAACAGTGTTTTCTAGACACAGCAAGACAGATTCACATATGACTTCACAGTGCTTGTAACAGTAAGCACAATATCTGTAAGCTCAAGCAGACAGAATCCCAGCATGGGATGGGGAGTTACAAAGTCCCTCCCTAGCCAAGGAGCTATTGGCAACTGATAACTGCTGAGAGAGGGAGGGCCAGTTTTCTTAAGGGTGTAGGCTGATCACACTCCAGGGGATGGACCCACATCCATGACTATTTAGGCGGCACAAATTGGACTGAATGGATTTTTTTAAAAAGGCACAAAGTTGATGGGGTAGGGAGGTGGGGGTGGATCTGAAAGGATATATGGGGGGTGAGTATGATCAAAATATATTGTATGAAATTCTCCAAGAGTTAGTAAAAATTGTTTTTTAAAAAAGACAGAGTCTCAGACTGCAGCCCATCTTGGCCTAGATCCCACTCTGTAGCTTGTAAAACTCTAAATTACCCTTCCACTTCAACTCCTAAAGTGTTGGGATTACAGGCATGAGCTGCCACACCCAACTTTAAAGGCTTTATAAAACAAAAATAGCAAAAAACTTATTTTATTAAAAAAACTATCATTGAAAACTACATTTGTCAGCCAGGCATGGTGGCACATGCCTCTAGTCCCAGCACTTGGGAGGCAGAGGCAGGCAGATCTCTGTGAGTTCAAGGCAAGTCTGGTCTATATAGTGAGTTCCAGGACAGCTGGGGCTCAAGGGAGATCCTGCTTCAAAAAGAGGAAAAAACAAACAAACAAACAAACAAACAAAAAAACAAACAAACTATATTTGTCATAAGAACAGCAGTGACATGGTGTTTGAGATATGGATAAAGTCCTTTATTATGTACCAAGAATGGTCATTTGCTAATATTATTTTAATTTTTGCATAATTGCCATTTAATACTATGTCCATTTCACAAAATAAAGGGTTCCTGCTTTCTGTTTTGTCATGTGGCCAATAATATCCACAGGTAAATTGACTGACATGAGGATTTTGGAAAAGCATCCGTTGTACAAATCAATGGAAAAATTAAGAAGTCACATTGAGTCTGAAGAAGAAATATGAGGATTAAGCTAATTATTTCCTTTAAATACTTGAAATAATAGTGATTAGAGAACTTAAACCTTCTAGAAATGTACCAGCAATATGCTTGCATGCATAATCCATGAAACAACATTTGTAAGGCCATTTATTGTAACACTGCCTCAATTTGAAAATAATCTAAGTGTTGTGGTAAGGAAAATAAACTGTGGATTATTTTGTTTTTAGTAGTGTAATTTACAAGTTAAATTGAAGGAACTAGGGCTAATGATGTAGTTCGGTAGTAGGGCATAGAAAAGAAAAACGGAGAGAAGGGGAAAATAGCAAGAGGTTGATATGCAGGTGGATATGTGCAAAGCACCATGATACTGACATATGAAGTGGTCACAGTGAAACACTCTACTTCCTGTGCTAAAACTCAAAGGGAGAAAAAGAAAGAAATAGATATTCATGTGCAAACCTTAACAGTATATGGAATGAAGAAAAACCCACCAAAGGATAAATAGAATGTGATACTACTTAACCCTAAATATATAAACAACATCATTATTTATGGTTGCAATTTACTCTCATTATTTTTGGTAGTAATGCCTTATAAAGATTCTGTGAACAGTGAATTAGAAACACTGAGACATTGCTCCTAGGACAAACATAGAATTAGGTACTTGAAGTTCTTTTCAATTCACTGTTCAACATAACTTTGTCTTATATGATTTTCTATTTAAAGGCAGTGTTTAATATGCCTTGTAGAGTCTGTGGAACTTATGTTGAACAACACTGTAACGACTGCCTGATAGTGCTCATCTAAAACATGTTTTCACCATGAGGTACATCACAGTCTCACAGTCTTCTTGCACTTAGGAACACTAGACAATACTTCAGTGGTACTTGGGAGTCACTCTAAACAGATAAATCATCACCAGAGACTACAAAGATGTGAAAAATGTGGCACGACAGAGACCACAGGATGACAGCTGAAACAAGAAGGCAGAGGGACTCAGAATTTCTGCCACTGTGTGCGTGTCTGCAAAGGACTGGAGAAAATCTCCACAATTATTGATTTCAAGACACAAACAAGCTTGATTAGCAGACAGATTTGGAAGTACGGGGTCTATAAGCAGTGACTGTATAGACATATAGATAACACAGTTATCAATTACATATAGGAATGATCAGCACCAAATTCCAAGTAATGATGCCATCTGGGAAGAGACTGGAAGGGACAGGAGTACAGGGAGGAATTTGCCTTTTTTTACAAAATAGAAAAGGATAAAACTGGTATATGGCTGATCATAGAGATGTCATTTTATATTTTATTTATTTCATTTTTTAAATATATGAGTGTATTGCCTGCATGTATATAAGTGCACCTGTGTCATGCAATGCCTGCAGAGGTCAGAAGAGGGTGTCAGATTCCCTAGAACTGGAATTACAGATGGTTGTTATCTATCATGTGGGTGCTGGGAATCGAAACTGGGCAAGGGCAGTCAGTGCTCCTAACTACTGAGCCATCTCTCCAGCCCCATATCATATTATTTTTAGTGTTTTTCTACATGCTTAAAATCATATATACACAAGAATAAAAACATTATAAGCATATTCTGCTTTCCAGTCCCCTGAAGAAGATTGTTTCTAAAAGGTATGGGAAGTAATCAGTTGATGATTCTAAAAACGAGAAGAGCCTAAATCTACAACATTATTCTAGGAACATAGATGGAAATTACTTTGCCAGAAGTTTCCAAAGTTTGTTGTGGGGCAAAAACAACAGGATAACTTTCAAAAACACATGATCACTTTTGTTGTTGTTTTGTTTGTTTCTTGACATATTCTTTCTGTAGCCCCAACTGGCCTGGGCCTCATTATACAGAACTCACATAGATCCGCCTGCCTCTGCCTCCTGCGTGCTACAACTAAAAGCATCTTCTACTATGCCCAGCTAAAAGCACATGATCTTTGAATTTCATTCTTCCAAATTCCAATCGAACAGAGCAAAATTGTTCCTATTTTTTTATTTTTAATGAATTTTTGTGCATTTCATACAGAACAACTAAATCAATCTTAATTATCTTTAGACCCCCTTCTCCACTGTCACCCTCCCACAGCTCCCTCACTGGAATTCATACATTCTGTCATTTGTATTAAGGCCAACTGTGTTAAGTCAGTGTCCCCAGACATCCCTCAGTGTAAGTCCCTCTACTGAGATCTGGACAGTCTATCTAAAGTCCTTAGCTTTCCCTCACTGACCAACAATAGTCAGTTGCCAATATTTATTTCTTCAGCTACAATTGTGGTTAGTTCTATGCTAGGTTTTTGTTCACTTGAGTTTGCATGGGTTCTGACCCTGCTGACACCATTGCTGCAGGTTCGTATGAGCAGGGTCCCAGGAGCTTGTAGGGCTCTATTTCCATATGGTCGTTTCCTCCTGCCTGGCTCTTACAATCTTTCTGCCCCCTCTTCTGCAATGGTCCCTGAGCCTTGGGTGGGTAAAGTTTCATACAGGAGTCCTGTCCAAGGACTAGCATTCTGCAGACTCTTAATCTCTAATGTTCATTTCTAAATTTAAAAATTCTTTGAGGGCTTACTGATTTTCCGGTGTGTGCAGTGTGTGCATGTGTGTGTGTGTTTGAGTACTACCAGACCAGATGTTAGCTGTGAACACAGTACTGCAGCTGAACCGTATTTCAGAAGGCACTGTGCACATAGCACTTGATTGGCACTGGCTGGAACTATACAGTCATGTCCTTCAGTACTGTGTTGTATTAGCTTTTCATTTGTGATCAGGCTGCTGCGGAATTATGAGATGTAATCATTGGTTCAAAGCATGGATCTGAAGTGTAGCTCCTGTGCATGCACTGTAGTTCCACTTCTCACACTCCTTCTTTAAAGGGGAAAAAAACAACTTTCTTTGGCTTAAATGAGTTGCTAAAAAATCAGGCATGCACGTAGACAGGAACAAATCTTTAACAGTATAACTGATTTAATGGAATCTGAGTTAGAATTACATTAGAATTCTAGAATTACGTTAGTGTAATCATACATAGGGACATATATGTCCTTATAAATATGACTCCAAATATATAGAATGTAAATATTTAGAAACACTAAACATGAAAAAAGTTTCATGACAGAACAAATGTGTTGTAGTTACCCTATTAAAATGTCTGTTGTTGGTATTTCTTAGCTGAGCCTGTGTTTAAAAAATAGAAACAAAACCAAAAAATCTTTAATGGGGAAAGGAAGAGAGAGGGTAGAATAGATAAGAAACACTAAGGGTATTAGGGAAACATTATTTTATAAGTTTGCTTATTAATGTACATATTGGTGTATATTATATACATATATTAAATAGAGTTATGCCACATAGGGTGATAATGCTCCCCCACACAAGCAATAAACTAACAGAACCTCAGTGTAAGGCATAGCAAACCTCTCTGTGGGTTGTTTGTTGGGGGCATAGTTCCTAGAGACTCCCAAAACTATACAGACTTTCCATTGTCTTTGAATGCCTCCCAGAACTTGAAGATAAGGCCCTATTTCTGAACATACTACACACTTCAGACACAGGACCTAGAGAACTGAGTTAGAACTAACCTGGAAACCTCCTCCCTGAAGACTAGCTCTCATAGTATTGGAAGGTTCTGTGCAAACATCCAAGGGAGAAAAGTAATCAATAATCCCACTCAACAGTAAAGCCCATGAACCACAATGATGACCAGCCTGGCAAGAGATCCCCAATAGTGTGATAGTGGCACTTTTATCTTGAAGGCATACAATAACTGTCTAATTGGACTTAAGGCCTGCTCAATAGGGCAGACTTTGTATCTGGTACTGTAAACCAAGTCAACTGTCCGTGACTAGAGAGGTCATAGACCCAAGAGAAGAAACAATTATTGCCATTTTCCTAAACCAACACAATTTCGAACTGTATTCTAAATGCTTATCCTTAAACCCGCAGATAAATGTAGCCCTTATCCCTCATCAAAGAAACTTCTTTTGGCAGCAGGTGGAAACTATTACAGAGATTCACAACAGGCCAAACTTCAGAGAATAAGTGGCCCAAGTCTGACTGGGACATCTACAACACAATACGTACACCTAAGCCTCGGGGAACTTTTCAGAAGAGGGGGAAAGAAAGATCATAAGGGTCAGGTCAGGACACCTGCTGCTGGACAGTGCCTTCTAGACATGACTGGGAAGCTACATCCATGAAATCTCAACAATACTGTTGCCTAAACAAGACCTGCATAATGACAGCCCCAGTCAACATGCCAGTGTGGATGGGGGAATGTCACAAGGTCCCACCCCTAGATCAAGAGCTATAGACAATCAATGACTCCTGAGAGCTGGAGAATTGGTTTTCTCCAGGGACAAGAAAGCACTTAATCATTTCCCTTTGCCAAATCTAAATTGCCAATATCACTGCTCTTGTTCTTTGAAACCATTATTAAGTAAAAGAATGGGCGTTTAGGCACAGTCACTATGTCACAGTGACAATATCTGACAGCACAGACACTAAGTGACTTCCAGGTGCGTAGTGTGCAGACTTGGCTGTGCTGGACACAGGACTTTGCATCCCAGGCAAGATGGAACAGGGCTGCAAGAGGGTTTGTCACACTACTGAGAATGGGTGTAATTCAAAACTTGTGGGATTTTTTATTCCTAGAATTCCTAGGGTGGACTGTAGGTCAAAAGGAAAGCATGAAGCATAACCCTGCACAAAGGGGAGACTATTGTGGAGAACAATCAGCCAAAGACTCGGGGGCATTTTCCTTTAGTACTCTGTACATTTGCAATACACACCTGGCAGAGTAAGAGGCTCCAGGCAAATTGAAAAGGTGACACTGAGAAGCTGAGGGGAGCTTTTGGTATTTTCAGAGAACTAGAGACAAAATTTTGAATTTAGAGTTTATAAAAAGTTAAGTCAGACTCTGGTGAATACTCATGGTAAAAGGAACTCCCAAAAGACTGCAGGCTGGGAATAAAGTTAAGCAGAGAAAGGCAAGGTTTTGGGGAAAGTGAAACACAGCTTCAGCTTGCTTTCCTATCATATGGTGGTCCACCTTTATTCACTACCAACCTAATTCCAAAGTAAATACTTTCTGAAGGAACATGAAACCATTCAGAGTGTGAAATTTTCTCTACAACTTCTTAAACATTGTCCATCATGTAACTGAAAAGAATTACTGGGAATACTAGGTGACAAGATCAAATATTTTTAAAATCAACAGAAAAAAAATCTGTAATACAAACAGATCTATCAGGATGATGGCAAACACGCATGCTTGTAATCCTGGTACTTGGAAGGAGAATTGCTAAGTTCAGGCCTAGGCCTTATCTTCAAAAACCAAACCAAACCAACCAAACAAAAAACATACCTATGTATACCCAGATTTTGTGTTTTGTAGTTATAAATATAGACTTTTAAATATTTGCTATTAGTATGCACACAAAGCAACAGATGACATGATGGGGAATAACTGAGAACTGGTATCAATAAATAAGAATCAAGTAAGAATTATGAAACTAATAGACTATGTACATTACTGTATATTGCTTTTTATCTAAGCCTCACTTAGATCTCTCCAAATATCTCATAATTGAAATCGATCTAAATAATAACTTCACTAAAGCACTTAGTTATATTTATCTTTTATTTTTCTCAACTATACTTTTTTCCCTAAGGGAAGAGAATGTCCACTTGTTATAAAATTACTTATTAACTAGGGCTTTTTATAATTTCATTATTCATGATGAATGTTGGAGCTGACCTCTAAAAATATAGCCTAATCAATCATTTGCAAAGATTTTGGATTTCAGTATATCACTAAATTGCTGTTGTTTACACTTTCTAGCCTAAGTCCAGAACAATTCAGTATGTCCTCTAAATAAAAAGACCTCAGGTTTTTACTTGATATAATAAAATCATTCCACAAATCAAGGGTTTAACCACTTAAGTTTTAAATGAATGTTTCTTAGTTTCAGTTGTATTTTTAGATATTTCATGTTTGTTTTTAAGGTGTAATACTACTGTACACATAAACATGTCCATGCAGATAAATATATAATTGAAATGAATACTTCTTTTTCAGAATTTCTCAGGGGCCAGAGGTGGCACTGGCAATAACAGAAAAAGAAAAAGAAGTAATGTTCATTAAAAATCTAAGCCTAGTAGATATTATCTCTTTTATTATAAAATGTTTGGAGTTATAATGACCTTAGAACTAATGTGTGGAAAGAGGAGCTATGAACAGTTACCTTTTGCATTTCAAATCCTATGATTTTTACAAATACATTTGCTTTCTACCTATAGAAATATATAAATATTTAGGAAGATTTATGTTAAAAGTGGTGAGACATGATCCTATTAGGATTTCTATCAGAATTTCCATCTGAAGTTTATTATATTCCAGCTGGAGTGCAGTGAGAAAGTTCACTACAACTGGAGAGTATGTTTCAAAAGTGCATAAAATTGTACGCATAATTTTTTGCATTTTATAATCTTCTCCAAGTAAGCTTAGCAATCAATACTCCAGAATGTGGCTGTGAGTGTTAAGGTGCATGCATTCATTTTGATAAATGAATTGAGTGAAGGGGTAAAATAATAAGATGTAGGTCTTAATATAAAGTGCTAAGAACCATTCAATAAATGTGGTACACATATAGTTTATTTTTTATGCATGTGTTGTCCTTAAGCTAATTTGTAATCAGGGAAGAAGCATAAGATGCCTTATGACCGAAAGTGTTTTCTATCTTCGACTGCAATGACCTTGTGTTCTAGCTAAGAAGCAAGCATAGTTATCATGCAGACGCTTAACTTCCCTTCGTGTTAAGCTGCCTTAATAGTCTGTTGGACATGCTTATGAATGACAATGTTAGATCCTTTGATGCATAACAGAAAAGCCTGGGCCGTAGCTGAAAGTCACATTATCTTCCATAGTCCCAACTGTCTTCTGAGTTGCAATTATAATTCATGTTTTTTATTTCACTTGTGTTTAATGTCTAGCTCCTTGTTTAGAATATGCCAAGGAACAGGGACTGCGCAGTTGCTACAAGAAAGATAGGCAGGATTCTTGGCTCCAGAAGACAGAAAACACCAGAGGGACTTTTGGTAGCTCACACACCCCCAGAAGGGCTAGAGAATAAGATTAGGATACTGTCCATCCAGGAGCAGAGCAGACATGAATAGCATCCAATTACACTGTAAACTGTTGCAATGAAAACACTGCATGCAGCTGCCGTTGGAAATAGCAGAGTGCTTCCATATTTACATACCCCTCACAGTGATTCCAGAAGGACCAGCGTCCATCTCACTGAGCGCTACAGAGCTCTTCTCTCTCTAAATGTACGGCTTCAGATTTCTCATTTGACATCAAGTCTTCCTGATGGACAGCTGATGCGACATCGAATAAGTTACATGACCATACATTAATGGAAATGAAGTACAGTGTTCAACTTTTTGGCCTCTTTGGTAGAAGGCAAGTTGGAAGGGGGCTGGAAGGGATACTACATGAGCCCACACAAAGCATGTACCCAGTTAATATTTGTTGAATTTTCTTCACTTCATCTGGAATTTATTCTCTTCTTTGAAAGTGCATTCTTGAGTAAAATGGAGAATGGAAATTTTCTTGAGTGCCAATTATGATTTCTTGCTAATAGCCGGCTTTCTCAAGGTCAACAGCGATGTCTTCCTTAGATACTGAGAAATCATTACTGTTTTAAATGCATGGTTGGCAAAATTTCTCTAGTGGGTAACTTGACACTACTCTATAAGTTACCAACACACTGTTGATTTACAGTGTAAAATACACCATTTTACTTCCTATCTGTATTTGGCAGTTTAGAGCTAGGAAACCAATATGTAAACCAGAAATTTTGGGATACCCAAATTGCTCTTACTTTCATTTCAATAACACAATGAAGATAATATGTCATATATACATATATATATTTGTTGTTGTTGTTACAAAACAGCAACACTATGTTGCTAAGTTACTGAGCAACATAAGCTACACTTATGAGTAACTGAGTAACACTGTTTCTGAGAAACCACCGTACTGTTCCCTCAAGGTTGGTTATAAGGACATTCAGTTACTGTGATTTTGCATGAAATGGTTATGTTAGTTGTCATTCAGGTTGAGTAAGTCCCTGTGCATGCTCTAGAAACTCAATACATTCCCAAGGGCACAATAAATATGTTTTAGAAAGATTCCTTCAGACCTTTACATAATGCTTCCAAGAACATTAGCTATATTTTTAAGCACTTGAGCCAAAAGATATTCTACATTTGGGAGCAAGTAGCAATAACATAGGAAAAACAATGGTTAGTATATCTGTGACCTAGATGTCTCTTTTTAAAAAATTATTTATTTAATAACCACATGATTAGAAGAAGCATTTCATCACAACAGCACTGACGTATTCAATAACAATTTCCAGAGCAAAGATGGATCTCTTTCAAAATTGGCAGTAAATTTTTAGGTTCACAGTTGAATTAATATGGTTATACAATATTGAACTCAGTATAAATCCTGTGAGACATAAAATTGACTGAGGTTTTACCTTTAAAAAAGATCTCCATTTCATTTTAAAATATATTGTTTCATCCTTTGACTTATCTTCCCATAGGCAGAACTGGTAAAAGAAAGAAACCACGGTCTCCTCCCAAGCCCATGTGACCCCTGAGGAACAGATCCTCGAACGACCTTAAGAGTAAAAATAAATTGGTTTATTTGGTCCAACTGTATGGCCTTAAACACCCAAAAGGAAAGCATAACCAAAGATTAAAGGGGCAATATAATTTCATTAAGAGTCCATATGTATAGCTAAAGGCTACATGACAAGCAACAATGCCAGACAGGCGATACCTTCTTCTGAGTTGATGGCCAGGGTGGCCAAAGGGATTCCCAGATAGTAGCCCAGCATAGAACTGGGAAAATGAATGGCAGACCCCAATCTTATCTAGAGGAATATTGACAACTGATTGCTACTTGATGAGGAAGAGCTGGTCTTCCTAAAACAAGGAACTCTAGATAGGCTGACTAGACTCAGCAGATGGATAAGCACTAGGGAAGGGCTGGGGGCACTGACAATGCAGTGGACAGTAACAGGGATGACAGAGTATGTGGGCTCCAGTGTGTGTGTGGGGGGTTATGGGAGGGTGCTATTTGGGATGTGGGTATATAGATAGATGTCTCTTTTTTAAAAAAAATTTCACATGCCCTAAAACAATGTTCACCCGTTGTCACTTAGATAATTTCAACTAATAACATTAATACCCTTAAAGATTAGAATATATAATTATAGCTGTTCTACTGATTTAACTGGAAATAAAAAATGGATATCTAATATAAACCATTGATATTATAATTGATGAATTTGTGTTATTATTCATAATAATTCAGACCCAGGTCCTCATATGCTTTTAATATGTTTTTATTAATTCATTGATAAATTCGTACACGTATGCAATGTATTTTGATCATATTCACTCCCTACACTTCCCTCTAATGCCTCCCATGTATACCCAACTCCTTCCCAATTTCATGTCCTCTTTTTAAGAAAAAATAATCAATTTGTGCTACTCATATATGCATGGTTCCTCATATGATTTTTAAGATAATAAATAAAATATTATTGCATTACAGAAATATATTGATGCATCATAAATGCATGAATTCATTCAATGAATGTTGATCATACAGACAAATAACAACTGTAGAAGGCAGAGGGGCTACTATAATGAGTAAGGCCCCCATCAAGGCCACAGCCTGATGGGTATATAGTCATACAGGCTGCACGAATACTTTATAATCACTGTGCACATGATATCATGGGAGCACAAGCTGCATTAGAATATTTTATAGAGAAGATAATAACTGAACTTAGTCTTATAGGTTTCCCAGGCACAGAGAAAGGCAAGGTCATTCTAAGCAAAGAAATAAAGCCAAACCCACATGAAAGACCATCGCATATTAGTATACCTAAGACAGGATGCTTATAGAATTCTGCGTTGCTAGAACACTGAGTACATACTGGGTAGACACAACAAATAAGGTTGCAAAGGAGATGCTCCACTTGTGAAAGTCATTAAATGTCATGCTTAGGAGTGTGGACTTTGTCCTTACCTGTGGGAGGCCAAGGAAAGGTTTGTAAGCTACACACTGACATAATCAGACATGAATTTCATAAATGGAACTCCGACATCACATAAGGCAGGAACTGGCAGGAGAATCTGGAGTCAGAGAAGACAACAAGGTTTCAGAAGACCAAGTGAGAAATGATTGTCTTAAACCTGTTCTTCCAGGATCCTTTGAATTCTCAGAGCATCTGTGCTCTCAATCTACTAAGCTACTATTGATTTCTCACATCTATCCCTTTTCAGA
Organism: Nannospalax galili; assembly: GCF_000622305.1. NCBI lineage: Eukaryota > Metazoa > Chordata > Mammalia > Rodentia > Spalacidae > Nannospalax > Nannospalax galili. The sequence continues at coordinate 325,758 of NW_008357993.1, read as the reverse complement.
TTTTGACCTTTCACACTAGATTGGACCCCTTTACATTTGTTCTTTCTAGCTTTGAAACTCAGTTCCACCATCAAGTTTTTCTCTTCCTCACAATGGATGACTGAGAATTAATACCTAGAAAATACCTGATATCTAATCCTGTGATTCTAGACTCCTAGAATGAGTCTGAGGACTTGGATGTTGATGACCTGCTGACTTAGCCTAGCTACTGAAGCCCTTCAAACTTGGCTACAACTCCCACATATCATTCCATAGGCTAAACAGCACTCACAGGGAAATACAGGTTAACTGTTGAGTACCAGATTGGCTTTTGTGTCTCTGAGCTGAGTTTGCAATGTTAATGAAGATGACTCACAAGAGAAAGAGGAACTCACCCAAAATAATCTAGGTAAATCCTTAGGGTTAACCCTGAACCTGGGTTTTTAAAAAAATCAATGATTTTAGGATAAAATACAAGTGAAAGCTTAAGTGCTATCATGGCAAGGAACAGTCAATGGCCTGGATTACGAAGGATTTCTTAAAAAGCAATGCCATTCAGTTTTTCAAGCCCAAATCAAGCAAAGAATGCAACCCATAGCCCTGTGAAATATTGTGTGGCAGTCACAGCTGAATCAAGATGTATCCTCATATTGCATCATCCACAACGATCTCACCTTCTCATATAGAACATTAGGCAAACCAAAGTATTCCAAGTCTGTTCAACTGAAGCACAAGCCACTACTGAGCATTCAAAGCTGAAAGTAAATGCAGAGACAGACTTACCAGCATACTCTTTTCACCCCCTCAGGCCCCTTGATCGAGCTCTTTCTTCCAGCCTAAGTTGCTTTCTTAGAAAGTATGATCAAGGTGTGCTTGAAGTTTCTTTTTTTTCTCTAATGCCTGGATATGCTGATAGGAATAGGCTGGGAAATTTTAGAAGGAAAAAGACTCTTATATGTCTTTAAAAGCAAACATTTTGGTCTCTGTTGGATCCAGGTGCTCAATTCACCAACCCACCAGTTTCATGAAGGTTGCAGATTCAAGAATTAAAAAGGCCCACAGTAGGAAATGAAAGCTAGTGTGACTTTGTACATGTGCTTTTTGGACCAATTCAGTATGCTGTGTTTGCTGCTTCTGTATCTGATGCAGGCCCAGCAACTGCATTAACCCTGAGAATTATGTGATTGTGGTCTCTGAGAAAAGGAGCATCTCCTGGAAGCAGATTTGCCACTTCCCTCATGTGGCTTCCAGGTCCACACTCTTGGGAAGCAGCTACTGGCTTTCTACTGGACTCCGGACAATGAGCAACTGCTCAATAAAAGCTTTGGAACTCTCCAGTTTGATAATCCTGCTTTGGGGTAAATCAACTCAGGCTTCACAACAAGCAAGGTGTGGGGGGCAAAACGAACCTCACTTTTCAAATGGGAATGCCACCTTGGCCCTAGCAGGCTCTTGGCTTTCCCTGAAGACACTGCAAGTGAACTGAGGGAATCTTTATTTCCAGTCATGCTGCTTGAAGCCAAGAAGGTGACGCCATTGGATCCTCATTTCAAAGAGGTGCTTCTAAAGGACTGAGCATGATTTGTTCATGGCTGAGCTATAGCAAGTGGTACCCCCTGGGCTACTGCAATATTTTAGCCTTAGTACCATCAGTGTAGAAGCCAAGGTAGGTAGGATCATTGTCTTCAACAAGTGGAACTCAAGGCCATTCTTAAAACACTTTGGCCAGTACTCCCTTTGATAAACCTTGTTTTATCTTCTCAGATTCCTGAGCTATTGCCAATTAGGCTATCTCCTCTTTTTGGAGAATGAATAGTTGAAGAACTGGGCCACTTATGTGGAAGCCTACAAAAGAGCCTGTTCTTTCATGAGATCCACTAAAAGCAAGTTGCTGGCAGACTGCCACTCAGATTGCCACCATTTCTGTTCTGATCTATGCTATTACCAGACATGGCAATATACCCACCATCACAGAACAGAGAAGCAGCAGAGCTTCTGTTGTCCATATTACTGTTTCATGCTATGTCTGTGACTATTGCTCAAAGGTGACCTGAGTGTTTTAAAGCAGGCAAGGGACACACTGTATACAATAGGGACTCTACCTGCTCCTGACAGACTATGAACCTTTTATTCCCCTCATGGGGCTTTTGGTGATTCCTTTCCTTCACTGACACTTGTACTTTCTGTTGTTACTGCTACAAGACCATCAGCCAATCTCAACTGCACTATTGTGGCCCTTGAAATTAATCTGCTTCATGCTTTCAGTTTTTCAGTCCATTTTACAGTCTTAAAATGCAGTGGTGGTGGTATCGAGCACAGGACCCATGTCAATTCAATTAAACAAGAGCCCAAAGGGGAGGTGAGAAATAGGTGGTGGGCCAGCACTAGATTGAGAACTATTTGAGACTAATTGCTGCTGAGCGAGGGAGAGTATGACTTACATACGACCACTGGATGGGCTGACTAGACTCCAGTGGATGCATTTACACTGAAGGACATTTGGGTACAAACACCTGAATGAATAGGACCCAGCATGTATGGCAGAGTGCATAGGGTTCAGTGGGGGGATAGGGAGAGGCATGGATGGGGGAGAGGGTTCTGGATTTAAGTGGGAAATGTATGAAATTTAAAAAACTCAAATAAAAAAAAAGAAAAAAATGCATGACCTTTAACACAAAAGTCACTCGACAGTAGATGGATGTTCTTCTTGAATGATGGGATAGTTGTTGAAGTATTAAATAGGCTTTCTACTTTATTTACAATCCATAAGCATCCTATGTTGTAGAAATTTGGAACAACCTAAAAAACAACTTGGTCCATGTAGCAAAGGTCTGAAATCCTTGCTACAAGGGGACCTAAGACAAGAGTGTTGGAGGGTCCTGTGCCTGGACTACTATGTGAATTCAAGGCCAACCTACTCAAGTTGAATCCTGTCTCAAGTGAAGAAGGGAAAAAGAAGGGCTGCAGATACAGCTTCGAGGCAGAGCACTCTCCTTGTGTGCCTGATTCCTTGAGTTCAATCATTCAATCTCCACAGTACTGGAAAAATATGAAATAAATCAAATAAAAATTTTAAAACTTGACTCCTTTTTCTTCATCTAATTTAATGCTTTAGCAAAAGAGTTTGTTCACTAAATGTGGCTGTTGCTTGAAATGAAATGATCTCTCAGCCACTTCCTGTACAAAAATCAAGATGAAAGCACTGGGATTATGTAAATCTGTTTTCAAAATTTGAAATTCCGTCCTGACTATTCCAGGACACATGTGTCTTCCTTTCTTCCAAAGCCAACTTCGAGACAGACTATTTAGAACACCCTCCAAGTGACAGTCAGACCAAAAGGGGCCTAAAGAATTCAAACTTCATTCTTTCAGAAGTACGTGGGTCTCTGATGGGGTTGGTGCTAGATCATAAAGACAGCAGTCACTTGATCTAGTATGGAGGCTGGTGAAGAACAGAGTAGGAACTAAAAGGTCATTATATGTTTTATAAAGATGTTCTTTATGATTTTATATTGGACTCTTCTGGATGAAGGGTTTAGGGGTTTACGTATTCATTTTAAAAAGGTGAAGTTACTGCTACTAAAGTGGGACAGAACAATTTTGTGGCAGTAGAGAGAGAGCTGTCCCCTGGCTTCCAGAGAAGGAGCACATGAGATCTTAGGAGGTAGAGAGGAAAGAGAGACAAATGATTTGTGTTCCTTACATCTACCTGAGGAATTTCCCCATGAAGAAACAAAAACAAAAACAAAAAACCCACGTGTGGCTCTCTCTATAACAAGCACAAATCCTAAAATCTCTAAGTCTGCCATTTTCCCCCTGGAGGCTTCTGACCTCCTTTGGCTACCATTTCCCTTAATCTTACTGAGAAATCTCAGAAACAGCATGAGGAAGCAGCATGAGCTGCCACATTTTCCATGAGAAACACTTGTCCTTACTGCTGAACCTCCCTTCACCATAACTGAATTTATTCATACCATGGATCAGATGAATGCCACCCAGGTGGGGCTGTTGACAAATACTACAGGTTGGAAGACCCTCTTCCTCTGAGCATTCCCTCCAAAAAGATGGCTTAGACTTGATTACGCTAAGGAAATGTAGAATCCTAAATTCACTCCAAGGCACTGTTAATCTGTTCCCTCACTGTTGGGTGCAAATGACTATAAATAGCAGTTACCTCCCATGGCTGTATTTCTGTGGAAATTGTGTATTAACTCCCTTCTTGAAACATTGTATTGTACTTTAGAGTAGTTATAAGAGAAGTGAAAGTATTTTTAAGATGCCACGGATGCATTATGTAGTCCTCAGACTACTGTGATGAGAGCTGATTTGTTATTTTTGTGAATCCTCAGGACAATTTTCCCTACAAAAGGAATCCTTCAGTTTGAAAGACAATATAGAATGTTTCCCTGACTTCAGCTATGCTGATCAATAATATCACTTAACACTAAAAGGATTTTACTTGAATGCGAATTCACTGACCAGAGCTGTTACAGATGATACAGTTGTCTTTGACTTCTTTTGTACTGGCCAAAGTACAGTCTGCGAAAATGCTAAGACATTGCCCTGTATGCACATTAATACCTCAGGCCAAGCAATTTAAGGAAAAACACCCACTTGACTTCCCACAGAAGACACTGAGAGTTTACAGAATTTGTAGAGCTAGTTGTATCTGAGATGCCGGAAGCACGCTTGAGGTCACTACTACGGAACAGTCCCATCACGCTGCTTGGAAGTTTGATAATGCTTTCTTAATTAGATGTTATGCAAAACTACTTCAAAAGATTTGGTCCTGACCTCTCCCTGTCTGTTGGATTACCATGTGGGTGATGAAGTGCCATATGCCTGAGAAAGTTCAGGAGCCAAGGTAATACAGAAACGTGGGAAGATTGGAGGGAAACGATAATCCATGGGTCTCTTGTTTCTGCAAGTCTTGTGGCCCAAGTATTTGTTCAAACTTTCTGAAGATATTTATGTATGATTATACTGTACCAGCCTTGGAAGATAGAGTTAGTATCTCTCTTTCAAGAGCAAAGAACAGACAGTCCCAGCGCCTATTAGAAAAGATTTCATCTAGGCTAAGGTTGCACTCCTGCAGCACCAATCCACCATGATGAGTGCAGATATTACCTGGCCTTTTTTGGGTTGCCCCGTGGAAATCAAGGTTTAGGAAACTACTATAAATTCCAATAATCTGGCCACTGCTACTACCTTAAGCATTTGATTCTAACCCAAGAATGTTATGTCATCCAACAACATCCATAGAGCTAACTTGTGAGATTACATGTAAGGTAAAATTCCAGCTCCTCACAGTGCCTAACAACCACCCCAATGGCAAATTAGTAGATTCATTGTCACGTGCTGCAGTTCCCATCACTTCTGTCACTGATCCACAATCTTCCAAAAGCAGAACTGTGCACTTTATAACTGAGCAACCGAGACATTCAACAGTTATTTTCAGACTAATAGTATTTTACATGCCAGAAAAGGTCAACATTAGACCGCATACATGCAAGGAAATGACAAATGCAGTAATATTTGGAAGCACATCCATGCCACTGAACCGCGTTTTGGGTGTCGGAACACACTGCAGCTACTTCAGAGCTCACGTCCCCTTTTCCTCTTCAAGGAGCTTTAAAAATTTACGTACATGATTGGAATCACAAAATAGAAATGTGTAACCAAGCTGAAAAACACAGCTTGTCAATTATTATGGGTGAGATCTTGCACAGATTACCTCACACTTGCTCTGGACCTCAGATCCTTTATCTTTAAAATGTGAACTAAAATGGGAAAAGAAAAGGTGGGGGATGATTCTTCTAGGATTCTTCTGAGGATTTTTACCCCTGGTTCTTGTTTTCAATAAATGGTAGAAAGAATTGGTAACCAGGATGAGCAATTATGCATTTATTACCTTAGCAGAAGGCTTAGACAGAAGAAAAAAAAGATTTCCAGGCCTGCCTCCTTATCTTTGCACATGTGAGGCAGATCTGTTTTAACCCTGCTTGAATGAGGGCTTAGGTTCCAAAGAGGAGGTGCCTCCCCTGAATGAAAGGAGAGAGAGGAACATTCCTTTCACAGAAGGGCTTTTCATTTGCTGCCTTCGCCACACACACAGTCATCTTTCCTTTGGCGGGCACATTGTACAAATAGGAAAGTTAGCTGATTTCCTATTTAATACACGACAGAATTTTGCCAAGGTCATGCTGCCCTTGCCAGGACTGACTGCAGGAGGAGCACACCCACTGGCTAGGATGGTCATGGGATTTTTCCTGAGCACAGTGCAGTAGTTATAGGTAAAGAAATGATTTCTCTCATTCATTTGTGTATTCAGTTAAAGCTTTTAGGGCCTACTACAGGCATCCAATACAAATACCCATATTCTACTAAGACCTAGTGGCCCACAAAGATTTTATTATAACTGGGGGAGGCAGGCTTTCCAACAGGTAATTATAATACAGTTGCATTCAAGATGAAATTAAAAAGGGGCGGGGTGACCACCTCCTCTATGAGAGTCTTACAAGACTTCCCAGAATCTTGAATTCTTGAGCTGAGATTTGGAGAACTCATATATAAAACCAAATTAAAAGAAAGAATAAGGATATTCAAGCAAGCAAAGAACATCTGAAATCAAGAGAGGTGAACAAAGAGGTGGTTCAGTAAGGCCGGAGCATAGGCTTGGCTAGTGAGACGTGAGGTAGACAGGCAGGTAGGAACACCCTGGGACAGGGGATGGAATGCTCAAAGATGCAGAACATTTGAGCCTGACGGAAGGAGCCAGTGGAGATACTAAACATAGAGAGATCATTGGTGCGTCAAGATCCCCAGAACATTAAGAGGAGGCTATTTTTAGACCAGAAGGTTCCTAGAAAAGCTAGTCTGAGACTAAAAACTGTTCTTTTAGGAAGACTTCCAAAAGAAAAAAAAAAAAATAGATATAGAGGAAAGTAAGCTGAGAAGGGTGAGAAGCCAGGAACTTAGACGTCCCAGCCCCAGAAGGGGAAGAGGAGTTAAGAATGATTCGTACAATCTGGGTGGTCGACAATTTATGTTTATCTTTCTGTGATTTCTTCCAGGTTCATTCAAAAATATTTACTGACCAAAGAAATAAAATGATGAGCAAGACAGTGATTCTCCTTTCAAAAACTATGCAATCTAGTTCAGATAAGAGTATAAACCTTGGTAGGTAATACACACTTAATATATGTTTATAAAGTGAGCCTCATGAAAAATACACAGATGAAATATAATTTACAAGAGAAAGCCTTTTTTTCTAGTTGTGTGTGTGTGGGGGGGGTGTATATCTGTGTCTGTGTGTCTGTGTGTCCTGAAGAATGGTTAGATCTGAATATAATGATTGGTGGGGGTAGGAAAGTTCACTCTGTGCAAAAAAAAAAAAAAAATACATTAGCAAATTCTTGGAGGAAGGAAAGGACAGGAGCTAAGATATGGGATAGTAAATCTTTCCTGAGGAATCTGCAGCAAAATAAATTTGGAAACCATTAACAAGGGTTTCTTTTTTAAGTTTTCCATGGCCCTGTACATCCAAACCAGTGGTATTTATTTAGTTGGATAGAAGGGAAGCCAGCATTAAAGGAGAAATGTGAAGAGCAAGAGAAACAGTCTTGTGCTTCCAGAGCCTCAGAGAAGGGGGAGAGAGGGTCCTCAATTGCCTGGTGTCCCAGCTGCGTTCCGCAGCGCTTGTGGGCTATCATAGTGACACTTTCCTATCTGCCTGGGACAAGAAAAATGCAGCATAGTGTACAGAGATCTCGTGACCAAGTGAAAGACACATACATTTTTGTTGTGAATTACTGAAAAGTTTTGTCCTTGGTTTTCATTTACAAAATTAAGGAATTCTCACATAAACAAGGCATCTCTTTCCAAGTGCTGAATCAACACAAAACATTCCTTTTACTTTAACTCCAAAATCTGTATCATCTTTGGGGGAAAGGAAATTCAGAAGGAGAAAAACCTAAATTTGAATTGAAATCTAATTATGCCAAAAATAATCTAGAGAAAACTAAGTAATTTTATTGACAAGAATTAACTTTCTGATGGATTCTGAGTTCTACCTTTGGTCGTGGGTGGAGACATGACATTCTGATCTGCCCCAAACATTAGAATACTATATATTATTGGCCCCTCTCTTAATAGTTAATCCAAGTGGGCCAAATCACCTGGCCAGGAGACTACCTCTCAAGAAAGCTGATCCACCTAAAGACACCTTAAGGAGATGGAAAGAATAACTATCCTGTTATTGAGATAATGTACTTATAGTTGGTTTGCAAGACTACTGTGCCTCCTTATTCAACCAAATACTAATGTAGATACTGTTGTAGAGGTAATTTATAGATATGGATAAGATTTACAGTTCCAGCTTTAAGGAAAGTAGATTATAGTTGATAATGTGAGTGGCTCTTATTCAATCAATTGAAAGAGCTAAGTGGTTTCTTTGAGGAAAAAGAAATTCTGCCTCAAGACTATAATAATATTCCCAGCTTGAGAGTTTCTTGTTAGCTAGCCTGCCTTACAAATTTCAGACTCACCCCTACAATCTCATAAATAAAATCCTTAACATTTATAATGACATATATATATAGAAATATAAACATAGGCACGTCTAACTGATGTGCAGTCATACATCATGTAATGACAGCAGTATATTCTGAAAAATGCAATGTTGGGTAGTTTTATCATTCTATAAACATCAGAGTATACTTATACAAGCCTAAATGATACAAGTCAATCACTTCAAATGGTCTTTTGTGCAGTTGAGAGACATAGCAAACATCAGAAGTGTAAGACTACCACTGGTTTAAATGACATCTTGGTTTACAGTAAGCAACCTGAGATTGTCTAACCTCCAATAAGCACGTTCCTGTTACCAGAAGCACTACAGGCTGTGGGTACCACTCAGCCTGGCTGCTCTTGCACTCATCTGGCAGCCTCTACTCAGCATAGATTCAAGATTAATGAGGGTCCCTGCATTTCTTCACTGGAGTAACTCAGGGAATCGCCCCCTGCAGCCCATAGCTGCTGACATTTTCTGTGATCACACCTGCTGTTTCTCTGTTTCTAAAGGTTTCACAGCAGCACTTGCTTGTATAAGGTTACATAGTTCATTTTGAGAGAGAGTGAGTGAGTCAGGGCCTCCCTGTAGTTACAGCTAGTCTGAAACTCACTGTGCAGATCAGCCTGGCCTCAGTCTCACAGAGCATGTGTCTGCCTCCGCAGTGCTGGGATTAAAGGCTTGCACCACCATGCCTGGCCCACTACTCTTATTTTCTGCAATTAAGTTTATGCATTCAGGATGTGGGAAAAAGAAAAGAAGTAGACTTTAAAATAATGATAAAAATTACAGTCTAGACCAGAAATATGCTCATTTATTATACACTGCACATACTTGTATGTGCTGTTCTTTTCTACAATTGCCAGCACAGTAAATTTGTTTATACCAGCATCGCCACAAACATATGAGTAACCTTTTGATGGTCACACTGTACTGGGTGACAGGAATTTTTCAAGTTCATTCTGATCGTACAGGACCACTGATATATAGATGCTTCATTATTGATTGAAACATTGGTATATGTGGAGCATGACAGTAAATATAAACCAACTCTCAAGAATATACAGGAACTAGCTAGAAACTTTTGCATGTGTCTGTATGCGATGCACACAAGAAGAGGCCAAAGGACAGTTGTGATCTCTGCAATTACTCTCCATTTTAGATATTTAAGGCAGGCCTCTCTGTGAACCTGGAGCTGTGTTTTTGATCTAGACTGGCAGCCAACAAGCTCCAGAAATCCTCCTGTCTCCAGCCCCCTCAATGCTGGGATGACAGGCCTTTGTGTAACCATGCTTGGCTTGTTATGTGGGTGTTGGTATCCAATCTTGGGTCCCCATGTTTTCAGAGCAAGAGACTAACATCAATTTATCAGATAAGGAAATGTAAATTTGTCATTAAAAGAAAACGTGGGCTCTTTTTTATTAAAAGAGATCCCTCCTAAAGTATTTCAGAGTGGGATATGATGTCTCTGAATTGTTTTCTGTTGATGAAATACACATAAAACTGTAATCCTACAGTACGGTTAATAAACCATACCCAGCATTTATTCTCATAGACTGCATTATCTTTAGTATAGCACATAATTTTTAACAAAGTTTAGAGGTAAAATTTATCAGTATTACTGCAAGGTAAATTGATTTTTAAAAACTAAAAGGGAATCTAAGGTTGTGGTAGAGCTGGCTCTGGTTAGCTAGGAGACCAGAAAGCCTTCTGTTTCTAGTGTATGGAGGACAATGATCAGAATCAGGTGGCGATCTAGAAGATTCAGTGTGTGAATTTTTCCCACTCAGCCATATTTCCACATAGCATGCAAGGACACCATGCCTAAGAACACTGACTCTTTGAAATCGGCCATAAAACTGACAATTTGGCTTTCTCATTGTTTTCTTATAAGAACAGATCCCCTGGCCAAGTCACAGTATGTTCTTACCAAAATTCTCCCATACAACTAAAATGACAAGATATTTTTCCTTCTCTTCCTGTCATTAAACTGTAATGAAGTATTGGTGACCTAACTGTTATGGTTACCGTTATTGCTATGGTAATAGTCCTATATATTCCAAAAGAGGAAAAATCAAGTTATTCCAGTATAACAGATTATTGAAGGTCCTCTCTCAGAAGCAGAAAGGAAATCTCATTATTATAAAACTAAATAGTTTTGGACATAGTATAATTCAGTTCAGTGTTGAGTAATATTTTCATATCGCAGTGCACAATAGCTTATAGGGTGTGGCAGCCAGTTTTCTTTCTCTGTAACAAATACCTGAGATCATCTATTTATAAAAATAAAAGGCTTATTTAGATTCACGTTTTTAGAGGTTTCAGGTCATGGTCAGTCAGTTCTACTGTTTTGAATCAGTGGTAAGGCAGTGTATCATGGCAGGGAGCTTGTGGTGAGACACAGCTACTTACCTCATGACCAGAATGCAAAAGAGAAAGAGGAAAAAAACTAGGATCTCACAATGTCCTTTAAGCCCAAGCAGTTAGCTTCCTGAAAGTTCCATTATGTCCCAGTTCTTAAGTCTCTATCATCATCTAATAGATAGCGTCAATCTGGGGGGCCAAGCTTTTATCACATGGACCTTTGGGGGACATTCTAGCTTCAAACCATAGCACACGATCTTCTACAAAGCTCTTTCTTTCACATATATTTGTCCTTTATGACTTTCATGAGACCGTAAAGTTGTTAGGTTAAGTACTACAATTTCCATTTTATGAGGAGGAAAATGATACATACTATTATTTGCCTACCTGACATCTCTTCATAACATCATCTCATTCTCCTTGCTAATGAGATCTTTATTATGTTTCAGAAAGAAAGGTGTCATGTCTCAATCCAGATAGGAATTTGTTTTTCCCACACTTACTACTAGGGAATATTATAAAATCAAGTTTAATAATCTACTATATTTATGGGAAGTCTTTGCTTATATGTTTCTTCTTTGTTTTTAGTCTTGCTTTTAATTATAAAGGCCATATTAACTATTTCTGTCTTTCACCCTTTTCCCTGCCTTGCAAGTGAATTTAAGAACTGAAGTTGCCAAAACCATTATGTCACTGGAATAAAGACCATTCTCCCCTATCACTCACCCCTGAACTATTGCTTCTAGATTTTGTCATGTGAGAATCTCAATTCTTACCTAAGAGAGTCTGTAGTTGAATTTTCAATTACCTGCAGCCAAACACACTCTCACTGAATCTGAGACTGAATGTTTAACTGACATTCTCAAGGTTACATAACCCACACAAGGCACAAATACTCTACTTTTAAAGCTTTGTGTTAGTGTATACCCACTGAAAGACATTTTAAGTATATGAACCTTGATCACATTTGCCTTCACATTACTCTCCCCTTCCTCCTCCTTCCATCCTGTTCATCCCCTTCCTCCCCACCCCTGCTTTCATCCTGCTAGTCCCTTTTCTTGCCTTAGACAGTCTCACTTCCACTTTCCTGTCATATAAATATAAATGATTTCATATTCCCATATACAATCTAGACTGCATAAATGAGAAGAAAACGTGTTATTTGCTTCCTGATGTTGGTCTTACTTCTTGTGCTACTTGTGTCCAACTCAGAAAATCATTGCCTACATATGTATGTTAAAACATAATCCCTACTTTTCTGCTAGTGGTTTTAGAGTATCAAGTCTTATGTTAGGGTTTTTGATCCATTTGGAGTTGAGTTTTATATAAGGTAAGAGATAGGGATCTAAGTTTAATCTTCTTTATGGATGATTCCATTAGTCCATGCACCACTGTTTCTTAATTTATTCATCAGCTGGCAAACACTATCTTAGTTATTTGTCTCATTGTTGTGACAAAATATCTGGCAAAGCAACTTAAGAAGGAAGGATGTATTTTGGCTCACCATTTAAGGGTACAGGCAATCATGTCGGAGAAGTCATGGTGGCAACAACCTGAAGTAGCTGGTCATATTGTATCTGCAGTCAGCAAGCAGAGAGAGATGAGTGCTGGTATTTGTACTTGTTTTCTCTTCCATGCAATCTGGGACCCAGTCCATGGAATGGTACCATCCATAATGAGGGTGGATCTTCCCAACTCAGTTAACACAATGTAGACACTCCCTCCCAGACATGCTCAGAGATTTGTCTCCTAGTTGATTCTACATCCTCTCAACTTGGCAATTTATATTAGCCATCACAGGTTAGCTTAACACATATTACTTTTAAGTCATAACTTTCTACCCTTGATCCACAAGGTGCTGACCATCTCATAATACAAAACACATTCAGTCTAACTTCAAAAGCCCTCGTGGTCTTTAACCATTCCAACACTGTTCAAAAGTATAAGTGTAGAGTCTCTTTTGAGACTCATAGTATTAACTATGAGCCCCTTTAATCTCAGAAAAAAGTCATATTCTTCCAACACATAACGGCACAGAGTAAAATATCCCATTCCAAAGGGGAAGAAAGAGATCATAGCAAAGAATGGTCAAACCAAAACAGAAGCAAAATCCAGCAGTGCAAACACCAAATCCTACAACTTCGTGTCAAGCATCTAGGGCTCATGATAAAATAATGTAGCTTCAAAGGGGTTGAGTCATTCCTGTCCTCCAGTTCTGCTGCCTGTATCACACATTACCTCTCCTTTGGGCCAGGTCCATTCAATGCTTATACTTTCCTCAGTGGATGTCCCATTGTCTTGGTGTCTCCAGCATCCTGGTGTCTGCATTGCAACCTGGGCTTCACTTTCATAGCTTCACACAATAGCCTCGTCAGCCTTCCTGTAGGGAATTTGACCTGCCTCATATTGGTTGGCCTCAGCAGCCTTCTAGAACCTTGGCACAAGTCTTAATGACACCCTCACTCTTTTATCTGTCGTGTCTATGAAACCAGCACTGGATGGATGATACTGCCAAGCTCTGCAGCCAGCCACAGTTACAGTAGCCTGGCCCCCTTGGAGCACAGTTGCCTTGGCTTCTAGGTAACTTCCTGGTTAAAGCCAGGGAAACAATTCCTTAGGTTGTTGTTTCTGAGCTGGGAGCCCTTCAGGGGTATTCTCAAATTATGCTTTCTCCTTCCAAATGAATTGGCATTTTCACACAATAGAGATTTTGATGAGCAGAGTCTTGCCCTCAGAGCACCTTTTCTATCATCCCAGTGCAGAACAGGAGGCTTCTATTTAATGCTTGTAGTTGCTTTCTCAGCACCAGCCTAGTCTGCAACTTTAAACTCTCTCCTTTCCCTGACAAATAACACATTTTTCATCTTTTTTTTTTTCTGCTTTCTGCTCCAACTGTAGACTTGGATAAGAGCAGTGATCAGTAACCACGACACAACCTGAACATCACGCTGTCTTTAAATCTCCACCAAACAAATCAGTCCACTGCTTTTGACTTCAGCCCCACTCAGGTTCTCAAGACATAGACAGAATGCAGTTAAATTCTTTGCCACAGCGGAACACAAATGCCTTCTAGCCCCATTCCTTACAGAGAGAGCCCTCGGTCTTTTCTGAAACCTCATGAGCATGTCTCTGTTTCTCTGGAATTTTCTTCTTCCTAACTCACACCAGAATGGCTCATTAAGCTCTGCTTACAGGGCACTAGGGATTTTCTTTCCCAAAGTCCCAACCTCCGCCATATTCCTCCCACAAACCAATCCAGAGGCCTAAAAACTGTTGTGGTTGTCATCAGTATAAGTCTAGGGGTTATTGTTAGGTTACTTTTCTCAGCCAGCAAAAATCTCAGACCAGCAGAGAACAACAGTTAAAAAAAAAAAAAACATTTTAATGAAAGGTAAATAATCACATCTTGATCAACTTAAACAAAGAAGGGAAAGATGATAGGTCACATCTCCAAGCTGCAATATCCAGGGCAGGTCAGTTGAAGGGGCCCTTTCACAGTTAAAAAAATAAAGCCTTCCTGAAGCAGTACGTGTGACATCTTTATTACTTCTTAGTGACCTGTTGCTTATTAGGGATTTAGTCCTTACGAAAACCACATGTCACATTTAATACAGCAATGGTCTCATGCTTCAGTACCAATTTTCTGTCTTGCTTTTTCACTGGTACAACAACATACTTGACAAAAAAGCAACTTAGGAAGGAAGGGCTTGGCTTGGAGAGATGGCTCAGTGATTAAGAGCCCTAGCTGCTCTTGCAGCAGACCCAGTTTAAGTTCCCAGCACCCACATGGCAGTTAACAACTGTCCATAACTCTAATTCCAGGGGATCCAATGCCCTCTCTGACCTCCAGGGGCATTGCATGACGTAGGTACACTTTGCACTTACAGACATGCAGGCAATATACTCATACACATAAAATAAAAATAATAAATAAAATATTTTTTAAAAGAAGGGAATATTTTTAAATTTTTTTTGGAAGGGCATGTTTTTATTCACAATTCAAGGATACAGGCCACCACGGTGGGGAAATCATAGTATCAGAAGCTTGAAGCAACTGGTCATATGGCATCCACAGTCAGGAAGCAGAGAGAGATGAATGCTGGTGCTCAGTTTTCTCCTTTGCATCTAGTCTGAGACCCAGTCCAGTTAGAGTGTGTCTTTTCACCTGAATTAACCCAACCTAGAAACTCTCTTACAGACATTTTCAGAGGTTTGTCTGCTAGGTGATACTAAATCTTGTCAAGCTGATGATCAATATTAAACCCTCAGACGCTTTCCATAATTACAGTAAACATGCACATGCAAGTATCTTTGTGGTATGTTAACCTAGACTCTTTTGAGTATATTCTAGAAGAGTATAGCTGGCTTATGTGCTACTTCTATTTTTCAGATTTTTATGTCAACTGGACCAGTTTATAAGGCTATAAGGGTTCCCTTCCCCTGCATCCTTACCAGCATTTGCTGTTGTCTTCTTTTAAAAATGTTATTGATTATTTAAAAATTTCATATTATTTATTTTGATCATATTCAGACTCTTCCCATCTCCTCTTCACCCTACTACCTCCAAGCCGACTTCGTGTTCTCGCTTACTGTTTTTCTTTTATTTAAAGGCAGATTGAGTCTAATTTATTGCCAGTTGTGGTGGCACATGGTAGTAGGGTATGCTGAAAAGGCAGAGGAAGGAGGATCATGAGTTATCTGTTTTCTTAATGATAGTCATTCTGACCAGAGTGAGATAGAATCTCAATGCAATTTCAATTTGTACTTTCCTAGTGTATAAGTATATTGAACATTTTGCCATTCTGTATTTTGTCTTCTAAGAATTGTCTGTTCAGTTCATCAGTTCACTTATTTATGGTGTTATTTGAGGTTTTATTTTTGGTATTTAGGTGTTTTAATTCTTTTCATATTCTTTATATTACTCCTTGGCCAGATGCATGGCTTGCAAAGATTTTTTTTTTCTCATTCTGCAGGCTCTTTTTCCGTTGGATTAATTGTTTCCTTTGCTGAACAGATGCTGTTTAATTTCATGACATCACATTTGACAATTCTTTATTTTATTTTCTGAACTAAGGAATCCTTTTCAGAACATCCTTGTCTAATACCTATATCTTGAGGTGTTTGTCCTATGAGGTTCAGATTTTCAGGGCTTATGTTAAAGCCTCTGATCCCTTGATTTTTGTGCAAAGTGAAAGACAGACCTCTACTCTCATTCTACTTGTGGGAACCCTGATTTCCCAGCATTATCTGTTGAAGAGGCTTTTTTTAAGTATGTGTTTTTGGTATCATAAAAAATCAAGTGACTATAGTTATGTAGTTTATATTGTGAGTCCTCTATTCTGTTCCCTTGAGCTATGGCTATTTTGTTCTGATAAATGTTTTTGTTATTCCGGTTCAGGGAAAAACTTCAGAGCTGGTATTGTGATAGCCCCATAATTGTTATGTTTACTCAGTGTTATTTTGGCTAGTCTGAATATTAGTGTATCCATATGAATTTAGTCTATTTTTTAGTTTTCTGAAGGATGCCATGGGAGATTGCATTGAAATCTGTAGAGCACTTTCAACAATATAATCGTGTTCACAATATTAATTCTGCCAATCCATAAATACAAAAAGTCCATCTTGTAGTGTCTTCTTCATTTCTTTTTTCAGTTTTTTTTAACTTTTCATTGTAGGGGTCTCTCATTTCCTTGGCTAGATGGATTCATGGTTTTAAAAGCTATTGTGAATGGGATTGTGTCCTAGTTACTTCCTGTTCCTGTGATTAAAAAAAAAAACATTGACCAAAACCAACTTGAGGAAGAAAGGATTTATTTTATCTTACATCTCCCAGGTCACAGTTTATCACTGAGGGAAGTCAGGATAGGAACTCAGGGCAGGAATCTGGAGGCAGGAGCTCAAGCACAGACCATAGAGGAACACTGCTTTCTGGTTTGCTCCTCTGGCCCCTGCTCAGCCTGCTTTCTTATATAATACAGAACAACCTGCCTAGGGCTGGTAACACAGGCCAATCCAATGGAAGAAGCTCCTCAATTGAGGTTCTCTCTACCCAAGTGTTTCAAGTTGACAACTGAAGCTATCCAGCATCATTGACCCCTTGTCAATATCTGACAAGAAGCAACTCAAGGGAAGAAGGGTTTATTTCAGGGTCTATCATGGTGCAAGTCATGGTGGCAGGCTTTTGAGGCAGGTCTTGTTGCATCCAGTAATGAAGCAGAGAATTCTGATGCTCAGCTTGCTTTCTCCTTTTCATTTAGGTCAGGACCCAAGCCCATGGAATGGTGCCACCTATAGTTAAGGTGGGTCTCCCCACCTCAATTAATCTAACATAGATAAGCCCTTCTCTACTTAGTATAATATTGCTTGTACATTTGTTATGTATACCATTTATTATATTGAGATGTGTTCATGCTATTCCTAGTGTATTCTGAGCTTTTATCATGAAGAATGTTTGACTTTGTTAGTGGATTTTTCTGTATCTACTGAGAAGATCATGTGATTTCTATTCTTGAGTTTATTTATGTGAGATATATTACATTTATTGATTTTCAGATGTTGAACATCCTTGCATTCCTGGAATGAAGTCAATCTGTTTGTGATGAATATGATTATTTTTAATGTGCTGCTGAATTTTGCTTGCAAGTATTTTATTGAGTTTTTTGTTTTCATGTTCATCAAGATTAGTCTATACTTTTTTCCTTTGTTCTTAGAAACTTTTAACATCAGGACAGTACTGGCTTTCCAAAATGAGTTTTGTCACATTCTTTCCTTTTGTACTTTATGAAATGGTTTAAGAGCATTGCCATTACTCTGTCTAGGCCCGGGCTTTTATCATTTGGGAGATCTTTTACTACACCAACCTCAATGCTTCTTATAGATGTGTTTAAGCTGTTTATATCCTCTTGGCTAAATTTTTGTAGACATGTGTGTCCAGAAATTTATCCATTTTTTTTCTAGATTTTCCAATTGACTGGAATGCTTTTCAAAATCTGTTCTTAAAATCCTTTGAATTTTATTAGTATCTAATCTAATACTTTTCATCTCTAATTTTGTTACTTTGAGTCTTACCTCTTTTTCTTTCAGTTAGTTTGACTGGAGTTTTTGTCAATCTCGTTTATCTTTTCATGGCACCAATTCTTTGTTTCTTTGAGCTTCATATCATGCTTTCATTTCTATTTCATTTTGGCCTTTGTTATGCTTCCATCTAGTGATTTTGGCTTTGACTTGTTCTTCTGAGACCTTGAAGTGAATCATTAGATTATTAATTGATATTTATCTGATTTTTCAATGTAGGTATGGTATTTACAGTTATACCATTTCATCTTAGAATTGCTTTTGTTGTATCTCAGGTTCTGGTATGTGTGTTTTCATTTTAATTTAATTCTAGGAGATTTCAATTTCCCTTCTAATTTCTTTAATGACCCATTCTTTTCTGTCTCATTTTGTAGTCCAGGTCTTCCTAGAACTTACTAACTCTTAACTCTTCATAAAGTTGCCTCCTATCTGCTTAATTGACAACAAAATTTCACAATACATTTACAAATTTTTCTATAGAGAAATCCTAAAACAAATAGGACATAATCTGTAGCTCTGCATAAGAGAAAAAGATAACACGCAAACAGGTGTTCATTTTAAAGGGATTTACAGGGAAAGCTGTATGTACCAAACAAAATATGTGTACAGCCCAAATCTAGATCATGATTTTTAATACAGATAATATTTGAACAAAGGCTTGAAAGATAAAGAGATTTGCCAAACTGAAAAAGGAGGGCCTATTTCAGGTTTAAGGAAAACAAGAAAGAAAGCCATGGAAGTGGAGCTTGAGCTGTATAATTCCATGTTGATGCTTCTGAAAAGCAGAGTATTAGACAAAGGATTGCATATCCACCATTTGTTTTAGAACATGATCCCAGAAAATAAGTGGAGGAGCCAAGAAAAAGTGAAACAAGGATGGACAAGAGCCAATCCAATGATGTGTTGTGCTACTTTGAGTAACTGGAACTCAGTCTTTCTGGACCTTTTGAGCAACTATAAAATACACCTCAGAACCGTTCACTAGAGATTGGAACATGGAGCATTTATGGATCATCTCCTGTCCTCTCTGGTCAAGGCATACTTCATGAACTGTTAACTATCTGGCACTTGCAGTTGTAATTTCAGTAAGTTCTAAGCAACATCCTTATCTTCCTTTCAAAGATATTTGGGAGCAGAAAAATATAAAAGATACAGCTGTAGTATTATTAAATTATATCTGCAGGATGTTTGTCTCTGCAACAATAACTAGAATAAAGGTGGACCCACAAGTTCAAAACAAGGCAGAAAAGATAGGCTGATGCAATGCAACATGTCAGTAGTGGATGGCAATGTCTACAAGTGAGAACAGCCAGGTAGGGGGTAAATGAGATTCTGGTGGCAAGGGATCATAATTCTGGGGTCCCTACCTCATTGGTGGACATTCTTAAACACAGCACAAATATTTCATTATGTGAGCCGAGACACACATTTTGTTTTTCTTAGTGGAAGGTCTCAGAGTTTCAGAGAGCTCAGGTATCAAGAGTAGGTCAGAAATAGTCTCTGTGGGAAATAAGCAGGAGATATTTGGTTGGAGTTCTGACTTCAACTTTTGTGAATCCTTTGTGGGTTTATTTTATCTTATACACTGGCCTCTTTTTAAATTTGTGTGTGTGTGTGTGTGCGTGTGTGTGTGTCTTGTTTGCATGTATGTAAGTGCACTCATGTGTGCTATGCCTGTGGAGGTCAGAAGAGGGCATAGGATACCCTGGAACTGGAGTTGCAGATAGTTGTTAGCTGCCATGTAGGTGTTGGGAATGGAAGCTGGGTCCTCTACAAGAGCAGTGGTGCAAACCACTGAGCCATCTCTCCAGTCCCCTTTCTCTCCAGTGCCCTTATCTTATGGCTTGGAAGGTCAGTGTCAAAGACACATTAAGTCCCAAATTACTCTGGTCAATACTTCATGATTTAGTTCTAAAATACTCAGAAGCCAGGGTTGGTTTGGTTCCTAGCACCCACATGGCATCTCATAATCCTTTGTAACTCAAATTCCAAAGGCTCCAACACCTTCTTCTGACCGCTATAGGATTCTGCAAGCATGTGGTACATGTACATGCACTCAGGCCAACACAGAAACACACAGATATACACACATAAAACAAATTAAAATACTCAGGGGCCCTGAGGATGGAAAGCTGTGATACTGTCATGTTGCTGCTATTATACAATGCTGTTGGGGGCTGATGATTTCTTGTAGGCTTCTATACGTCACCATATTCCACTTTGATATAATTCAAATAACAGTCAACTTTTAATATCACATTGATTTTGGCTAAACACCTCTGATATTACAATTCTGGAATCACAATGTAGGCAAAAAACTCCTATCCTAGGGAAGGCGTAAGCATAATGTGTAGCCGAGATTGACTGAGGGACGGTCCTCTTCCCCTTTTACTTCCTTTCATTAACTGAACAGAACCGTGAGAATAAAGGCCTACATTTTTATGTTGCTGTCACTCTTTTCCAAGCCACAGGAGTTCACATAACTGAAGTGGAACTGTGTTTATAGGCTAAATAAGAACCGAGAGCTGTGAAGCAACCAAAGCGTACTGTGTATTTTAATGGATTTATGCTACACATGGCCAAGAGATGCCATGATTCTTTTCTTTCTATCAAAGAGGAGACTGAGGCACAAAAAACAAAAGTAACTTGCCAGTGGTACCATAATTAGTAAGTACAGAATGGGCATTGCACAAGACCAACTGGCTGCAAAATCTGTGGTCTAACTAGACTCTGGCATGGGCAGGAGTGGGTGGCAAAGGAAAAGAGCTGCAGAAAGGACAAGATTTACTTTTTACCATAAAAATACTGAAAAGATTAGAAACAACCACTTTATTCAACCTTCTAATTGCACACATGAGGAAAACGAAACCCAATAAAAAATGAAGAACCTCCTAGAATCACTTATATGGTACATGAAAGTGGGTAAGATGAACAGCGGCTCCCCAAATATCACATTCTATCTCTGAATATTTCCTTGTCACAGATATGGTTAAAGATCTGGAGGAAAGTAGGAGATTGGTTTATCCCATGGGCCCTAAATGCAGTTGCCAGAGTAGAAAGGAAGAAGTTCAAGCTGTGCTTAGATTGGATAACTGAATCAAGGAACATGAGCATCCTTCAAAGCTAATGGAAGTCAAGAAAGCAGATTCCCCAAGAGCCTCCAGAAGGAACCAATCCTTGACTTAGTGAGGCTGATTTCAGATTTCTGACCTCTAGAGCTGTAAAAGAGGAACCTATGTTATTTTAAGATACAATGTTTATGATCCTTTAATCATAGCAGTCACAGGAATCTTGGTTCAGAGGGTCCTTTGCTGCCATTTGTTGGGCAAACAATTAACTTCTAACAGTAGTCTATTCTATATTACATTAGGAGTAAACTTTTTTAAAATTTCCTCTCCATATTGGAAGCACAAGTGACAATAATTGTATCTCTTTAAGCTGTGCAATATGATGATGTGGTACACATATATATGTGAAGTGATTATTATCAGTCAAGCTAATGATATTCATTACCTAACATATTTCTCTTTTGTGTGTGAGAAGAGAACACAGGAAACTCACTTGGTTAGCAAATTTCAGCAATACTTGCAAGGCTTATTACCTATAGTCACCACACTGTATGTGAGATCTCCAGAACTAATCCATTCTTGGTAACTAAAACTTTGCAGCATCTGACCAGTATCTCAACTTAACCCTTACTCCCCCACAACTGACTTCCACATTCTACTCTGCCTCTGTAAGTTCAACTTTTCTAGATTCCATATATAGCTGAAATAATGCCGTATTTATTTTTCTGTGCCTGGCTTTTTCCTTTAATGCCTTCCATTGTGTCACAAATAAGAGGATTTAACTTCTTAAAAGTTGAATAATATTCTATCATATGCATATTTTCTTTATTCATTACCCATTGAAGGCCATTTAACTGGATAATGTATTTGCTACCGTGAACAGTGCTGTAATGAACATGGATATGCATTTATCTTTTCAAGGTAGTGATTTCATTTCATTTGACCTGCAAGTGCTGTGCTTTCCATATTGCTGCCTAATATGGAAATTCTAGATGACTTTTTGGAAAAATCTCTATTATTTGCATTTTCCTGATCTGGGGTAATATGCATTTCTTTGTGTGCATATCAGCCATTTCTATGTATTGCCTTATCTTTGCTTTTGTTTGTTGCTTTGGTTTGGTTTGTTCTTTAGAAATGTCTGTTCAGGAGCTAGAGAGATGGCTCTGTGGTTTAAATCACTGGCTGCTCTTGCAGAAGACCTGGGTTCAATTGCCTACATGGCAGCTAACAACTGTCTGTAACTCCAGTTCCAGAGGATCTGATGCCCTCTTCTGACCATCTCCATGGGCACTTCACATCACGGGTGCACCCACCTACATGAAAGCAATGCACTCATGCACATTTAAAAAAAGAAAATGTTTATTCGAATCTTTTGCCTGTTCTTTCTTAAAATTATGCATTTTCTGTTACTGAATTAATGTCTGTATGTTTGCAATATTTGTTCCTTATTAGATACATGGCATGAAAATATTTCCTCTCATTTCATGGGTTCTCCGCACTGCTGTTCCTTCTAACGGTGCAAAGTTCTCATTTGTTCAGTTCCAGTTAGGCAATCTTTCTTGTTCTTTTTCATCTATGCTTATCAGTAATATTGGCCTATACCTTTCTTTTACTCTAAAGTCTGTTTGGTTTGGTATTAGGGTAGGGCTGGCATCATAAGACGACTTTGCAAGTGCTCATACCTCTTCATCTTTTGGAAGGGTTTGAGAAGAATTGGCATTAGTGCTATGATCTCATAGAATCCACCAGTAACACCACGTCCTGGGCTTTTTTTTCATTGAAAGTTTTGACAGTGACTCAGTCTCCTTACTTGTTACTGGTCTATTCAGATTTCCAATCTTGATGCATTGTAGTTTCTGTTTCGTTTAGGTCCTGTGATTTTCATAGTGGTCTTTTATCCTCTGTTTTTTCCTGTGTCATTTGTAATGCCTCCTCTTCCATTTTTAGTTTCACTCACTTGTTTTCTTTTTTCTGCTTAGTATAGCTAAAAGCTTTTATCAATTTTATCTTTAAGCATTTCTGTTTCCTTTCGTTGATCTTTTCATTTACTTTTCTAGTCTCTAATCCATTTATTTCTGCTATGGTGTTTATTATTTTATTATTTTTCCTTATCTTGAGGTTAACTTATTCTTATTTTCTTTTCCTTTATTTCCTTAAGGCATAAAGCTAGGTTGTATACAACCTCTCTTTTCACTTGTGTTCACTGCTCTAAGCTCCTCTCTTAGACCAGCTTTGGTTGAGCTCCATGAACTTTGGTATGCTGAATCTCCATCTTTGTCTCATTTTTTAAAAATTCTTATTTTTCTTCCTAAACCTATTGGTAGTTCAAGAACATGTTGTTTCATTCCTACATATTTGTGGAACTTCAAGGGTGGATATGAGATTGAACCTGGGGCCCCATGTATGCTAGGCAAGTGCTCTACCACCAAGCTGCATTCCCAGTCCTCTTTTGAATTTCTCAGTTTACCTCTTGTTATTGATTTCTAATTTCACACAATAGTGGTTAGAAATATACTAGCTATTCTTTCAGTTTGCCTACATTAGTTAAGAATGTTTGGTCGCCTAACATCCAATCTATGCTGAGGTAGGTGCAGCTATGCCTGAAAAGAATGCTGCTTTATTTATGGAGTGTTTTGTATAAACTCATTAGCCTATTAGTGTATAGTTTTGTTCAAATCTGTTCAAATTTATTTATTGGTTTTCTGTCTGATAGATATGCTGTTGATATAGGTATTGAACTTTCCTACTGCTGTTATTATATTGCTATCAATTCTCCCTCCCATTCTTTTAATATTTACTTCACATGTATCATCCTCTGATGTTAGGTGCACATATATTTATGGTGAGTTACTGTCATATAATGATATTCTTTGTTTCTTGAGACCGTTTTGGGGTTTTTTTGTTATTCTTTTTCTTTTTGAAAATTCTTAGTTGAATTTTTGTGATTTTCATACAATATAATTTAATGGTATTTAGATCCCTTCTCTTATCCATACCTCTCTTTATTGCCCCCTCTATTTAATGCACTCTATTGTATATATAAAAGAAGGCCAATATAGTCTAATTTATGTCCCCAAATGTCCTTCAGTGTGGGTCCATACCTCATTAACCTACCAAGATCACATCCTTGAAAGAGTTTGATTCCCCCCTCCCAGCAGCCATATGTTGTCAATAGCTCCTTGGTTGGGTTGGGGTTTCTTACCCGCTTCTCCAGGTCTATGCTGGGATTTTGTCTGGTTTGAGCTTTCATGGGACTTATGTGTACTGTCACCACTGCTGTGAGTTCATATGAGTGACAGTGTGGGTCTCTCCCTCCCCTTGTGGGTCATTGGCCACTGATCCATGAGGACAAAGGGAGCAGAAGCGACGAATGGGGTCAGGACGGCCAGTGAGCACTGACGGAAGAAAGCCCTTCCGGGGAGGCAGGTTCAGTGACACAAACAGCTCCAGATTCAGTGATACAGCTCCAGACTCAGTGAAACAGCTCCAGATTCAGTGAAACAGCTCCGTTTATTCAGTGGGGGTTAGGGAAAATATAGTGTGGAGGCAGTAGCCAATGCCTCAGCTGATAGGTGCTCATAGTATGCTTTATTTACATGTGGCATAAGGCTCCTATCATCTGACTATTGGGCAATGCCTAATTATCATATAGAAAAAACCCAGGGGTAGTTTTTACTCCAGGTAACTATGCCAAAGGTCATGTTTTAAATGAGGCCAAGCATCCATGCTTGGCGGCACTTTCCAGGTAAGTCAGGCAGGAAGCCCCTGCTGAGAAAGAAGCCAACCTTAACAGCAGGGTTCCCAACATGACAGATCAGCTGTGGAGACAGTTTTGAGTTCAGGTCTCTTTCTCCTGCTGTAGGCACAGTTGCCCCTGCTTTCTGTGGGTTAGGCTTGTTTTCATCATCTCTTTTCATTCCTTCATGTCCAGCTATACGCATGTGCTCTTACAGGTAAAATGATCCCTTGTCACTAGCATACAGCTGGGTCATGCTTTTTTATTTATTTAGTCCCTTTGTCTTTTGATTGATAATTTTCATTTTAATTCATTTATACTTAAATTATTAAGAGCTTACTATTGACATTTGGTTAGTTATTTTCTAACTGTTGTTCATTTCTTCCTCTCTTGCTGTCTTCCTTTATGATTTATTTATTTATTTTTTATGTATGAATGCTTTGCCTATGTGTATGTAAGTGCACCCATGTTGTGCAATGCCCATGGAGGTCAGAAGAGGGAGTTAAATCCTTTGGAACTGGAGTTACAGATTTCTGTTAGTCTCCGTGTGAGTACTGGGACCCAAACTTGGGTCCTCTACAAGAGCAGCCAATGCTCTTAACCACTGAGCCAACTCTCCAGCCCCTTATAATTTTTTTTTTAGTGGTATGTTTTCATTCTTTTTTTGCTATAGATTTACTATATGACTTTTCTTTGTGGTCACCATGAATTTGCATAAACATAATTGTGACAAACTATTTTAGTTTGATAATGACATAACTTTACATACAAAAATCTGCATTTTAATTTCTCCTGCTCTATTTTATGTAATGAAGCCACAATTTATATCATATATATATATATCCATTAATAAATTATTTTGGTCATTTTTAATACTTTTTAAAAATTTATACATTAAGTCATTCAAGCATCATGGTTACAATAATAGAATACTTTGAATTAGAATTAGACTATGTTTTTACTTTTACTCTGAATTGCTATTTATAGCATCCTTTCATTTTAACTTGAATTTCCTTCAGTCTTTCAGTTGGGCATATCTAATAGTAATGAATCCCCTTATCTTTTGTTTGTGTGGGGGAGTTTTTATGTGTCCACCAGTTCTGAAGGATAGCATTGTCAGCTATAGCACCTTTGGTTGACAGCTTTCTTCCTTAAGTACTTTGATGTTATCTTACTCTCTTATGCTGGGCAAAGTGTCTGCCTAGAAACCCTTCTAGGGGTTCCTTTATATGAAACAAGTTCCTTTGCTCTGACTACTTTCAAAATACTCTGTTGAGAATTTTATTGTCATAAAGTTGGGTGAAGAGTTCTTTGAATTTACCTGGGATTCTTTGCACTTTTTGGAATTCTTTGAGCTTTGTGGATATGGATGTTCATTCCTCACTTCAAATTTGTGGCTTTTTATGTCATTATTTCTTTAAATAAGCTTTCTTTGTCTATCTCTTTACTCATTATTTTTAGGACTTCCATAACCCATACATTTGTTCCCTTGACAGCACCCTGTAAGTCCCATGGACTTCCTCCCTCTTTTTGTTGCTCTTGTTCATCTGACTGGTGACAGTAAATGATCTGTATTCATGCTTATGATTGTTCAAATCTGGTATTGAAGTGTTCGAGTTCTTTATGGAATTTATTTAATTTAGATGTGCTTCCTAAATGGAAGCCCAAACTCAGGGCCTCACACATGTAAGTCGCATGTTTCCACTGACCGCAAGCCCCGGACACTGTGTGTTTTAACTCCAAGATTTGGATTACTTTTTAAAAAATGGCTTCTGTTATTTCCTTTTGTGTGTTTTAAAGATGGGGATCTGAACTAAGAATAATAGTGAAGATATGCAATAACAGCACTCGAGAGGTGAGGCAGGGTCTGGAACTCCTGAACTAAGAAGTTACTTTTGCCTTAGTCTCCTAAGTAGATTGAACTACAGTGAATTACAGCCCTTATTTATTTGTTCTGTGTTTATTATTAATTTCATTCATGTTATTTTCTGATTTTGTCTGATTATCTAATATGGTCTCATGATTTGCTGAGTTCGCTATTTTTATAAATGTACATTCTTTGTACATAATGATGGGTTTCACAAAACAGTTTTGTTCTAATATAACATACTTTGACTGCACATCCAGGAATTCTGACAAACTGGCAAAAGCCTGCAGGCAAGCTTACTACTAGAGTCCTTAGACTGGCTACCTACTTGCCTGGAGTGTGGGTCCAAGAGCTGTTCCTGATCACCGTATCAGCCAGGATGATCTTGGAGCCTTGGTCTTCAGGTCCCAATCTTAATCTTGAGCCCATAGGGACAAACCTGATGCTTGAGTAGGTCTGGAGCTTGAGGCTCTGAAAGCTAACCTTGTCCTGGTACAGGATTGGAGCCTGGGCTTTCAGAAGTTTGCCTGGCACTTAAGACTGCAGGTGAAGCCTGGGACCACAGTTCAAAAAGTCAGGCCTTCTCCAGTCTAGGATAATGTTGTGTATAAACTTCATTCTCCTTCCCATATATGGAAGGCATCTCTCTTCATACTACACTGTGTGGGTTTGGAGGAGGAGTGATTTAGATGACACCAAGCTGTCCTTCCCACCCTCTTGAGTGTCTTTGGTGTGTTTCTCTTATTTCTTTACTTCATCAGTGCTATAATTTCTTACTTGAATTCCTTTGCTTTTATAAACATATTTTCATGCATGGATGGTAGCTCTAATTGATATTTCTGTGAGCGATGAGCACTAAAACCTTTCTTCCACCTTCATGTCACTCCTTGAAATTTATTTCTTTGACAATATTCCGCAGTTCATTAGTCCAAGTTTATATTACCTTAATTTTTCCTAACAAGTGGTATTTCTGCATTCTCTGAGGCTCTCTAGTGTTACAGCGCAATGGCACGGTACTAAAATCTTTATTTTGCCTAGGTTTGATCTTTGTATGTATGATTTCTTTCACTAGCTTAACTAGGAAAATTTAATAGTCCCTTGTGTGTGACTTAAGAGAGCTTGATTAGAAGCCAAATTTTGCTTACTTTATTCAGATCCATCACTCATTCATGCATGCATGAATTAAGCTGTGGTTCTATGAAGCAGCCAACAGATGTCATAAAATCAACAGAAAGGTTTAAGAGGACAAAGACAGGCAATGCGTGATCCAGAGGTTTTGTAGCTGTGAGAAAGACCTGAGCCTGTTCAATTTCATCACACTATATATACGGAGAAAGACAGAGGACATTTTCTTCTGTGCATTGTCTTAGTTAAGACTGTTATAACAGAATAACACCATCTAGGAGTTGTACACAGTGAACATTCATTCATTCCTCACATTTAGGGAGACTGAAAGTCTGCTGTTAGGGTGGCAGCATGGCAGTAGGGTCTCAGTGAGGGTCTTCTTCCTTCTTATATCCTTGAATGGCCTTTCCAAAGTGTGCATGGAGAGAAAGACCTGATTTCTCTCATCTTTTTGTAAGGAATTACTACTATCAAGGGAGTTTCACTCTCAAGAGCTAATTTAATTGTAATCACCTCTCAAAGACCCTACCTCCAAATAGCATCACACTGACAATTAGGGGTTTGACTTGAGAATTTAAGGAGGATTAAAACATTCAGTGCATAACACATGCAGACATTTCATTTAACAAATTAATACTTTTTTCCACATGAATAAATGTGATAAAATTATGGTCTCTGTGCAGTAATAATGGTAATTATAAACTATCCCAAATTGCAGTGTCCTTTGAGGCCCAATAATGGACCCAAATTTAATGCCATTTGGTTCCAATCTTGTCAGCTTGCTTCTATTTGTATATCCTTGTTTGAAGACAAGGTCAGATTTCTAAATTTGATGACCTTTGTGAATATGAAGCTTAGGCCAAATGTCCCTGTTTGACTCCAGTTATTTAGGAGCAAATTAGAATAAACTGCATACACAGTTACCAGTTTCTATTCATATTCAGACTGCTCAACTCAACTAGCTGGTCAACTGGTCAACTAAAATGGCTGTGTCAATTCCAAGGGGATGTGTACATGTGTCCGTTATAGTTATTTCAGTTCAGAATATTCTTGGAGGGTGATTGCTAGTGGATTTTCCTGCATTTCCAGAGACTTAAGACCAAGATAGCCCTAGGAAGTGCTCTTGCCTCAGATATGCTGTGACCCTGGGTTTCAGAAGGACTGAATTTGCTGGACATTGACAGTTTGATCCTGCCCTAATTCCTCCATTGAAAAGAATGCAGTAATCTTTTAAGTGAATAAATGTCTGATTTATGGGTTTGGATATCTTTTTGATATTTTGTCCATAAACTGATAAGAAGGGGAAGACTGTGATTAGAATACATTTCAGTTCTTAGTTTGCCATAAATTTCAAGTTAGCTCTATCTTTCACATCAACTATAGTTAGACACAGTTGGCAGGCCATATGGATGTTTTTCTAGTTCTTTATTTCTTTATTAAAAAAGAGAAACACAGACTAACACTAATGCTTTGGATTAGTGTAGACTTCAATGTTAGCCATTTAGATGTTCACAGGATGCCTTCAACACTCATTTTCTCACAAGGAGAGAAAAATCTTTTCTCTCTCAGTAGCACCTTAGGTACACACCTGCCTGTTTAAAATCAAGCATACAAAAGAGGAGGTGCTGATGAATTTGGTGCTGTCTAGACAAGTATACTACAGCAGTGTTGCTCTATTGGTTGCCATGGTAATAAGCAAATAAGCTTTTACAGCCCTGCTAAATAGTGGGTTGTGAATACTTCCTTTACAATAGGCAATCTTCATTTCCTTGAAATGAGGATTGCCAAAAACAATCTAACTAAAGCTAAGACATAGAATCATGGCACCAAGTGATGTTTCAGAACACAGAATGCCACACTTCAACATTCTTTGTCAAAGTGATTCATTGTCTTTGCCACTTGTCATCAGAGTAAAAAGTCTTTCATTAGGCAGCAGAGGAGCCTTAGACACAGAAACAGCAGTACAGAGGCAGGAGATAAGGTGCCTTTATTTGTTTGAATAAATGATAGCCACTGAGTCTTTCACTCATTAGAATTATGCCATTCTGTCATTTACCAATGTTTTTGGATTTCTGCTCTGCTCTAACTCTGGGTTAATCTCTGGATTCATACATTTGGATAAGAGGATATCATTTTCTTCAAATAACTAATAATCAGCCTTGTGGGCAACAAATGGGGGACAACAACTACTGCATAGCAGATGGCAAGCAAGGTGTTCCTAGAATGAATATATATATATATATATATATATATATATATATATATATATATTTAGAGAGAGAGAGAGAAGTCAGCCCCAGAAGACCTCAGAAAGCACCATGGTGGACAGCCTGTGCCATCAAAAGGAAAACAGGAAGAGTCCAAGAAAAGTGGGGAAAGCATAAGAAAAAAAAATGCAGCATTCCAGTCAGTTGAAAAAAATACTGAGTGAGATAGGAACATGGGGTGCAATGGGCTGTGTTAGGGGGACAGAAGTAAAGAGAGGTGAGTTTCCACAGACAGGATTTTAAGCAGATGATTGACAATTTATTTAGGAACCTATTTCTAATTACAGAGTGGACAGTGGATTAAAGAAGCAAGTGGAGAGATAGAAAGGAAATCTCAACAGGCTTGTGCAACAGACAATTGTTGATAAAACTTAATGATCTTCTGAACTGTTGCTACTCTTCCCATGTGTTGTGAAATTGCTAGTGCCCCCAGTATCCATGATTTCCTTCTCACACTCTAAGGAGCTGAAATTCAGTTGGGCTCATAATCAAGTGAAATGTGCATTTCCCATATGCCCTTGCAGCTAGCTGTGGCTATAAGGTGTGTACAACTTCCGGCCTTCCCCCATTCCTCTTGTCTTGTTTCTTGCAGGCCTGAATATGAGTGTATGGGGAAAGTAGAGCAACTGACTTATATGATGAGAAGGAAGCCTAGAGTTACTGAGGCAACACAAGAAGGCTGAAGTGGCTGGAACTCACCATACTAGCCCTGCAGCAGCTCACATTGTCAGTGTTATTTCTCACTTACAGCATCTGTACCAGTGTCCTAACTAGTGCACTTCTCTGCCTATCTATAGTCTGTCTATCTATCTATCTATCTATCTATCTATCTATCTATCTATCTATCATCTATCTTCTATCATCTATCTACCTACCTACATATTTGTGTCTCTATATAGAACTATCATCTATCCATTTATTTGTATATATATATGCCTATCCAAATAGATAAAATATATGTGCATATGTCTATCATCTGTACATTTACCTATTTATCTATCATCTGTCTATGCATCTTCTATCTCTCCATCTGTCTATATATAATCTATCTCTCCATCTCTATCATCTGTCATCTTTGTTCTCCTTCTACTCCTCCAGCCCTGTTTATGGCATAGCTTTCTTGGTCTGTTCATCTTTCTATCACCAACTGTATGACTCAAGACTCTGTTCTATACTTCTTCCTTTGATAGGCTCATGACTTTATTCCATGCAGGAGGCTTCCAATTTTACATTGCAGCTAGATCTTTATCTAGATTCAGAACTTCAAATGCTTATGACATACTTCCATTTATGTCTCCAGATATCATTTCCAACTCACGTCCCAAGCTGGGCTTGTTACCATCTCCTGCTCTCCTGCATGATTTAATTCCTCAGGCCTGTCTTTTCTTTCCAAGGCAGGATCATATTTTTCCACTTCTGCCAACCCAAACATCTCACAGTTAACTCTATCTGCTCCATCACTCCCTGCTCTAATGTGTAGCCTTTCTGAGGCCCCTCACTTGGGTTGTTTTCCTCCCCATCACTGTTGCCACTATTCAATTCAGCCTTTTTATCCAGGCTCCTACTTCCATCTCTTCCTTCATCACTACCTCTACTGAGCATGTGACACTGCAAACGGTTTCTTAAATCAATACTTGCCTTTTCCTGTCTTCAGGGACTGATAGACAGCTTATCACATCATTCCCCAGCATGAATTCTACGAAAGATAGAGTACATAGAATATGAGCATTAGAGTTCAACAGAACTCTTGGGTTCCTATCGTAGTCACTAGGCACCTTGGTACTCATCTGCCACCTTGAGCAGAGTTCTTTGCCACCTGAAGCTTAAATAGTCACATGTAAGAAATAGTAATAAGTATGTCCTGAGAAACCAGTAATATAAGTGGTTATTACTACAGTGTCTGACACACATCAGCAGATGTCATTTCCCTCTACATCACTACAGTAAAGTGCTGCTCTGTCCATCATGTCTAAGTTCTAGTTCTTTCTGCCTCAGTTAGACTGGCTGCATTCAGCTCTACCTCTGTGACTGTGCTCATACTGTTCCACCTTAATGCATGTATTGTATTTCCTTTCCCGCTTAACAGATAATTATTGAAAGACTTTGGATAAATAGGTTCTCTTGTGTTGTTATTGGTTTTTGTTTCGTTTTTCTGTCTTTTTGAGACAGGTCTCCCTGAAGCCTCAGCTGGCCTGGAACTTGCCATTTAAACCCATCTGGCCTTGATTTTACAGAGATTTGCCTGCCTCTGCTTCCCTAGCCCTGGGATTAAAAGTGTGTGCCACCATACCTGACAGTCAAAGCCTGTT
Organism: Nannospalax galili; assembly: GCF_000622305.1. Lineage (NCBI taxonomy): Eukaryota > Metazoa > Chordata > Mammalia > Rodentia > Spalacidae > Nannospalax > Nannospalax galili. The sequence continues at coordinate 293,400 of NW_008357993.1, read as the reverse complement.
CTTGATGTCATATTTGCATCAAGAAGTCCTGGCTTCCAGTTCTACCCTATCAATAACTGTAAAAAACACTTCTGTTGAAGGAAGCATATATATTCTACTAGCAAATCCAGATCTTCTTATATCATGCACTCTGTCATTCAATATATTGTCTTTGCAGTGTACAAATTTGGGTATTGAAATACTACAACAAAATATTAAGATTATGAACTTTAGAATCAGATCATGGTTTAAATTTTGGCTCTCACTTTGATCAGTGTCACCTTAAGAAAATCACTAAACCTCTCTGAGCCTTGATTCTTCCCATAAAGAGGCTTTAGGGTGAGTCCCATTGTCAAGGTTTTCTGTGAGCAGTAAAAACACATATGAAGAACCTAATACAAAAGACATGTATTGGGTATTTCATTTCATTGTTGTGACAAAATACCTGACAAAAGCAACTTAAGGGAAGGAAGGTTTATTTGGCTTACAGTTCACAGTATCCAGTCCCACCACGGCAGGGAAACTATTCACTGAGATACTGTAATAGTGGGTACTTGTCAAAACTCACAGACTATGTAACACAAAAGGTGAAATAATGTGAACTATGGAATTTCATTTATACTACAGCAATACTGACTCATCAATTATAATAAATGTATCACACTAAAAGCAAGATGCTAATATCAAGGAAATTTTGGAGGGAGGATGTATATGGGGAGTCTAGGCTTTATATTATATTTTTTGTAAACCTAAAACTTCCTTAAAAATAGTAATAAAAAAAATTAAGCTACAGGTGCTGGAGAGTTAGCTCAGCAATTAATAGCACTGGCTGCTTTTGCAGAAGACCTGGGTTCAGTTCCCAGCATACACAAGGCAACTCACAGCCATCTCTAACTTCAGATCCAGGGGATCTGATGTCCTCTTCTGTCCTCCAAGGGCATTTCATGACACAGGTGCACTTAAACACATAGGCATAACACTTATACACATAAACTGAAAACAAATAAATCAAAAAATGTTTTAATCAAACTATAAAAACAATCTTTAATGGAAAACAAGCATTTATTAAGTTAATCACCATTATTACTATTTCTTCCTATGCAAAGGAGAAATAAGGAATTTTTTTTCCTTAACAATAGGCCAAGATAAGTTAGCTTAAGCTGGATTGTAGGGGAGGAAGAGCATGAAAAGGCAGCAAAGGGAGTCTGACACCAATACAGACTTGTGAATTTGTGTAAGGCTTGTGAGTGTCTGCCTCTCTGCTTTCCTCTGAGGTCAGAACTGCAGTGGAAGCTGCTCCTTTCTCCTGGGCTGCTCTCATTGCCCAGGACTCAGACACAGATGCTCTTTCTCATCTCATGGCTCTGTCTGCTGTTTTACCAAGGAACTGAAGACAAGGAACAGCCAATTAAATATCACATATTCAGTGCCCTTGGGAAAGCCACACAGGAAACAGACTGTTTATATCTCACACCTCTGGGGAGGCTGCACAAGCTGAAAACAATCTAGAATTTTTCCCCTTTATTCTTAAAGAATTAAGAGCAAAAAATCTAAGCCACACAGTCACTCAAAACAAACAAAAAAATGTAATTTCTAATGTAGAAACATTGTCCTTCATGCTATGTATGCAAATAACTTGTCCTAAAAGTCTGAAAATTCTGGTAGAGGGTTGTTTAATCTGGAGGTCTTGGAAATTCTTCAGGCCAAGAACTATTAAAGCACATATACTAAGGGACTGAAGAGGTGGCTCAGAGGTTAAGAACACTTGTTCCTCTTAAAGGGGACCAAGATTTTGTTCCCAGCATTCTCAGTTCAGCTCACAATCATCTATAAATCCAGTCCCAGGATCTGGAACCCTCTTTTGGCCTCTGCAGGCATCAGGCATGCAATTGGTACACATACATGCATGCAGGCAAACACTTATACACAAAACATTTTAAAATTATTTTTGTTTTATGAGTATGAGTGTATTGCCTACATGTATGTAAGTTCACCCATGTCACACAATACCCACAGAGAATGGAGGAGGGCATCAGATCCCCTAGAACTGGAGTTAGGGACCATTGTTAGCTGCCATGTAGATGCTAGGAATCAAATCCAGGTCCTCTGTAAGAACAGCCAGTTCTCCTAACCACTGAGCCATCTCTCCAGCCACATATAACATTTTAAAACATTTATTTTAAAGCTCATACACCAATCCCTCCCAGCACATGGCCAGCCTCCCTTGGCTCTGTTAGGCAGCACCTTGCAGGTTCCAGATGGCAGTGGAACATGAGGTAAGCAGTTTCTGGTGAGCAGTGTGGGTGTTCCCAGAGAGCCAGAGACTGAGAGGCCAGTAATCTGTGCCCAGGTCTCTCTGTAAGACCACAGGCTTGCCACACATGCTCCTCAGGCTTCAGTTTCTCCATTAGTGATATGTACAGGTTTGATTAGAAAATTTCCAAGATCTCTACTGCTCTACTATCCTGTGGTTTCAAATTCCTATTAAGGTTTCCTGTAGATCTGAACTCTTATGTGAAAAATTATTTTAGTCAATTAATCTATGTCTATCCAACTCTCAATTTCTGCTTTCATTTGCATAAGTGAATATGAAAATGAATAATGAAACATGAAACCTAATGAACCCTTTGCAGACAAGGACAGAGCCTTTCTGATCACTCATCCCATTATCATCCCTTTTGCTTCCACCACAAATAACTGCTGCTATTACTCTGCATGTGTTTGCCCGGATTTTTTCAGACTTGCATAGATACAGAGTCTCCTTATTGTAGGCATGTTTTTTCATAAATGGTGTCATTTTCTTTGTGACAGCTGTGTATTACTCTACAGTATGCATAAGCTATTGTTTATTCAGCCATATCCTTATGGGTGGCTATTTGGGTCACTGCTTTTTTTTCACTCATGCAAACAATGATAAAAACAAATGCCTCATGACGAATGAGTGAGTACATTTTTTCTAAGACAGACACTAATAAGTGGAATTACTGAGTTAATTAACTAGTATTTGTTTTAATAGATGTTACTAAACTGTTCCAGAAAATGTCCGTGCCAAACTGCATACCTGTACAGAGTATACTTTCACAGGGTCATGCAGAACTGGTTCAAAGCATAGGGTCTGGAGACAAAATGCCTGCCAACACTTATTAATCCTGGAGCTTTGGTCAAGACTGTTTTCTCCATGTCGCTTCTATAATACAAAACAGCAATACAGTGCTTCCTCATAATAAGTTGTTCTGGGCATTACTCTGATCTTTCATCAGCTCTACATTTTTACTAAGGAACTTTTACTGAAGTTCAACCAAGGAACTTCAAGCTTTTTAACCAAATGAGTCCACAGTTCCACCACCCAAATCCCTTTGTGAGTCAGGAGTTTTCCAGACCCAGAGGTTAAATGCCTGCCGGGCTCATTTACCTCACACTTGTATGCCTCTCTGTGATATGGTGCCAACAGACCCCTGGTTGATAGGCCACCAGTGCCTGTTTATACAACAGTGTTCACTAATGTAAATAGCTGAGTACAAACTACAACACTGAAGAAATTTCAGGGGATTTGAAGACATTCCCAGAAGAGACTTACTTCATTAATATTTAAGAAGTAAAATACCTCCACCCTGATGCAAAGCTATCCCTAGCGGTTTACAGGACCAGGGCAAACACCACAAGGCCAAGCTCCCCCAAAATACTTTTATGCAGATGAAATTGGATAAAACCCACCAAACATTGAAGACAGCTTGAGATGGAGGAGAAAACTGGAAGAAAACTTGGTAGCTTCTGGGAAATTTGTAAAAAGACAAAGTCCTATTTTGTCCACTTTGCTGTAGTTACTGGAAAGGACCTGAGAATGAAAAGATACATAACAGACCGGGTTTGGTTAACATTGAGGCCAGCTGGAGAAGCTCTCACCATCCTGCCCCTGCTTCCCTGGCCACTTGGAGGAGGGGGAGCCAAATGGAAGGGCCTGGGCTCTATCCATGCATTTTGCTGTCTTCCCACATAGGCAGTGATCTCAAGGGACTAGCGAATCTATTTTCATAAAGACATAAAATAGAGTCTTTACAGAAAAAGGACACTCATATGCAGAGAGATTAATGGACTTGCTTAGATCGTATATATAATTTCTTGTTTCATAGTCCAATGTCTTTCCAGACATAAGCCTCTCTCCTTAGCATACATAATACACCAACTAAACAAAAATAAATTCCTTCTCAGTTGCCTTGCACTTTGGTCTTCTGTGTTTGAATCAACATTGCTGTTGCTTAAGAGCAAAGGTTGGAAGTATCACCCCCAGTTAATTCTAGAACCTATGCTCTTAACTTCTCTCCACAATGCCTTCACTAGAAGGAATGCTTCAAAAACTTGACCACTGGACAGGGTCACTGGTCTCTTAAATAATCTCCACTTTATACTGAAGCATTTAAATTTACTTAATAAATAAACTTAATAATACACCAATGGGTTTGCTGATATATTCCAGAGTCTTTGAAAGAAAACTTGTCTATCCTCTTTCCAGCTTTCCTTTAACAAGCACAGAAGATAAGACGGACTGATGGGCCAATTAGTCAACTGATTATTCAGACTGAGTTGATTTAATAACTTCAATACAAGCTTCAGTATTTCTTGATTTTGCATTCCTTTAAAAACAAAACAAAAAACTTGCTTAGCTGGGCATGGTGGCACATTCCTTTAATCCCAACACTCGGGAGGCAGAGGCAGGTAGATCTCTGTGAGTTCAAGGCCAGCCTGGTCTACATAGTGAGTTCCAGGACAACTGGGGCTACAGGGAGACCCTGCTTCAAAAAGACCAAAAAACAAAAAACAAACAAAAAAAAAAACAAAAAAAAACACAAAAACAAACTAAAAACCTCTTTCTTAATTTTAAGTTGCTTTTTCTCTGTATGTTTCAGTTTACTCTCTTTGTAATTTTACCTCAGATTTTTGTTTATGGAAATATGCGAGTTAAATATCGCTACACAATGACAAAACACAGCTGTAGTAGGAAATCTCTGCAGAATTCAAAGTGCTTATACTCAATTCGAAAGTGTAAGAAGGCCTCAACATTTCCTTGGAAAATCGGGGTGAGGAGTGAGGAGAGTAGGAGTCTTGAGCTAGTGTTTGTCACCTCTACCTGTGAAACATAGTAGTCACTACATCCACAGCCTCTCTGAGCAGGAAGGAAGTCAATCACTGGGTCCATGCAGTGCTTTGTAGAACCGGCTTTATAATGAGCACCAGTGGCACATTACAAACCAGAAAGCAGAATCCAAAAGCCTAATTGATATTCTCCAGCCTGCAGGATAGTTCTCCTGCCTCTCAATCCTGACCTTACCATTAGTGCCAGACACCTTGGTATGTATGAGAAATAGAACATTCTCAATACATGATCCTTGAACCAAACTGTAGTAGCCTCCAGCTTCCCGAAAGTTCCGGTGTTTAATTCTTACTTGGTCCTCAGCTGGGTGTCAGGATACTGGGGGCAGGGCATATAAGAAATAAAAGTATCTGATTGATCACAATATTGTGTTCCTTAGAGCAGAAGAATTCCTTGAATTGAGTTCTTTTCACCATTTCTGGGATGTAATTTTTTGAGTAGACAGGGATTTGTTGGTTGTCTTCATCAGTAGGTTCCCCTGCTTCTAGAACATGGTAAGAAAATATTTGTTAAACAAAAAGATATGTTATTTCACCTTATCCTCCAGATGGCAGTGAAAGGAAAGGAAGAGCTGTCTTTCCTGCAGCGCGTTAAGGCAACAGGAAGTAACAACAGTCACGGCTCAGTTCCCAAGTCAGGAATCAGTTCCAAAGGGAATACAAAATGACCCCATTCTATGTGATGTTTGCCATTCTGAGTCCAAGTTACGTTACTTACACTGCCTGCTTCAGTTCCATTCATTTACCTGTAAAGACCTGTGCAAGTCTAAGCCAGGAAAAACCCACCATAGATGGGTTGGTGGGCAGGAAGACCCAGCCCTAACTGACACTCTGTTGGTTGATAGCTGCTGGGAGAAGAAGAATCAGTTTTCTTTACTGGTGTGATGCCTGGTAGGTTAACCAGACTCCAAGGGATAGACCCATAACCAAGGACATTTAGACTCGCTAGGCCTTTAAAAAAGAAAAATAATAATAGAGGTCATGAAGTCGAGGTGAGGGAGCGGTATTTGGGTGGGGCTGTAGATAGGGAGTAGTTCTGAATATGATCAAAATATATTTCATGAAATTCTCAAAAATATCAATACAATTTTTAAAATTCTATTCTTTATTGAATTTTTGCAATTTTCATGCAATATAGTTTGATGGTTTTAGGTTGTCTCCTCTATCCACACTCTCCCCACTGCCCCCTGCCCAACTTAATGTACTCCTTTATATATATATGACATGCAGAGTTTGACTTGTGTCCCCAAATGTCCTTCAATGTGGATCCTTCACCATTTGAGTCTACTTTGTAACTAAAATTACCACTTTGAGGCTACAGTACCAAAAAGTAGAAAATGACCTGGAACAGTCACTCCCAAAGTGAGGCCCTTGGAACCAACAGTATTAACATCACTGTGAACTTACTAGAAAAGTACGTTTTCATGCCTTACATCAGACCCCACTATATCCGAAACTCTGGAGGCAGGGCTGACAGTCTGTACTTTAGAAAGCTCTTCAGGTGATTTCCCTGAACCCTCAAGTTTGAGAAGCACTGACCTAGATAAAGATCCATGGCTCTTATTTCTGTTTCCCTCTCTTTCCTGTGGAAAGATCCTTTTTCTTTTCAGTCCTATCTCTGCCTGCATAGTGAGTCCTCTAGCACGGAGCTTAGAACACAGGGACCACCAGGAATAGTTTTCATTCTGTGTGCCCTGGAAGCAGCTGTGCTCATGTCTTGCCTGGAAGGAGCAGGTCAACTTTCATGAAGAAGTTCTAGACAAAATAATTTAGAAAACATTCATAAGTATTTGGGAGATAGAAGGACCTGTGGCAATTATGAGATTTGACTCATGTTTTCTATATAAGGAATATGGTGGTAAACAGGCCAAATATCTTATCCCACATAAATGTTAAAAGGCTAAAACTGTCTAATCTCTCGAGACCAGCTCTGCCACCATTGCTGATAATGCCCTCCATTTAAACTTACATCATATGCTTGTAGCGCATCAACTAGCACCAGACTAGGACCTCTTCTGCCTCCCAAGGTTCAGGAATCAGTGTTGAAGAGGGGGTGGAAAGATTGCAAGAGCCAGATTTAGTGGATGACCACAATGAAACAGTTTTCCAGACAGCTGGCCAGTTACTCATATGAAATTTCAGCAACAGTGACAACATACACAAGACCTATGCAAGCTCAAACAAGTCAAAATCTCAGCATAGACATGGAGAAGTGGGGAAGAAATCCCAACCCGGCCTAAGGAACTTTTGGCAATGGGGAAAGACTGTCTCTTTCAAGTATGGGGCTCTTGGTAGGTTAACCAGGATCCAGTGGATGGACCCACATTGAAGGACATTTAGGGTCACAAATTATAGTCTGTAGGTTTTATTATATATAACAGAGTACATTAAATTTGACAGGGGCAGTAAGGGGAGGTGCAGATAGGGGAGAAGATCTAAATACTATCAAATTACATTGTATGAAAATGGGAAAAATTCAATTAAAATAATGATAAATAATAAAACCAAAAGAGTCATGAAAAATAAATTGCCAGGTCAGGAAAAGTCCGAATTCTTTTCTACTCCACAGCTCTAGGAGTAGATTCTTCCCCCATGAGCCTCTGGTATCATCTACTACGTTGATATAAAATATGAATTGCTGGGACTGAAAAAGAGAATTAATGGAGGTCATTCCTGACCCTTTGAATTATAGTTCAGATAGCATGCTACCTGCAAACTCTTGATCTAAGGACTCATTCTAAGCAATAATATTTATCTTTGAATGCTAGGCACTCATGGCACTAAGTACACACTAACTCTAATTATCCAAAGAAAATCCCTGGCACAGTTTGAGCATGCAGCAGACTATTCACCCATAGGAAGATAGATGATAAAAGACTCAGAAGTTACTACTGAAAGAAAAAAGCCAAGGTAAAAAGCAATATTTGAGTTAGAGATGATTATGCCAGTGCAGCTGTGTTCAACAGAATCACTATATAAATTAGGAAATCAAAGCTAGAAACTTGTCAGAGGGCATAGGGAAGGCAGGTGGAGGGCAGGTCTTAAAAGGCAGTGCTAAAGGGCTCACAGGTCTGTTGGGGATCTGGAGCCAGGCACGGCCTTACACCCTGCTGGCTCGCCCCTTCTACCCCTTCCATACCTGTAGGTATTTATTTTTCCAAAGTCTGAAAGAGGAGGTCAAGTCTGGCCATGCTGAAAACAGAATGATTCCAGGAACCTTGCTGAGAAGTCCAAAAATATCCACCATCCCACAGGCAACTATCTGCCCAGGCTTTTTTAACCAGGTCATTCTACTACAAACAGTATCATGGTGCTGGTTCTTGGAAAAGTGAACATGAACTAACTGAATGGAGATCAATACACAGGTCATGGTGCACATTTTATTGATTTTTGCCCTTTTCGTCAGTTTGACTTTATAGGTTTCACCAATTTTCTTTGAGATTTCAGCTCTTTGGGCTAATTTTCAAGACAGGCAAATAGTTTGGAGCCTTATACTTCTCCTATTACATGAAAGTTGCATAACCATGTTGAACTGAAAAATTATGTTGTAATGAAATCCTTCTAGGAATCCAGGAATAAACTTTCCTGAATGTGGCCCAAGATGAAATCACCTTAGACTGAATTCAGGGCTACAGTAACTGTTTCAAGGCAGTACTGTGAGAGTGTGTGCTTGAGAGAGAAAAGCAGCTTTCTCTCTCTCTCTCTCTCTCTCCTCCCCTCCCTCCCTCCATCCCCCCACCCCCAAGACACCACTAAGTCATTTAGAAAACACCAAAACCCTGGTGTCTGTGGTATCACAGCCAACATTTCACCCAACACCTGCCACGTGTTTCTTTGAATTATTTCCTTCATTTATAACTTCTTGCCATGCTATTTGCATTTTAATCTTGGGTCTCATCAGTTAGTGCTTAGATTGCTACAGGATTTGCCTTGCTGGATGTCCAGAATCCAGTTTCTCCTTCCTTCAGTCTATCCTAAACTCAGCTTCTCATTGGTGTCTTAATGGAAAAATGCCTTTCAGTGCAGTCCCCAATAAGGGACATATATATTTAATTATATTTTATATTCCTCACCTATGTACAATACACAGTATTTATTTAAAAAAGAAAACTAGCAATGCTAACAAATACTGAATAATTCACATGAAAATGCTGTGTGCTGAGAAGCATTGTCCCAATTAATTCCAATTAAATATCCCAATTAAAATTTAGAAGTATTTGGGAGGCATTCATAATATGCCTTACATACCATTTTATGGTTCAGTTCTCAGAAATATTTCAACAATGAGTTCTCCGCAGATTGGATCAAGGTGGTGCTCTAAGAACATAAGATTGTGTCTATTTCTGCTCTAAACTCTGAAAAATGATGGGAGGAAAATCTTAAAATCCTGAAAACAAAGAGAAATTATAAAAGATTTTCCAAAGAAAACAAATGTGAAAGAAATGACACAGAAGTCTGCAGCCTGGAACATTAGACGTTCCACAGTGTGTGTTTCATGTGACACACTCTGAAAATGGGAAATGCCACACAGGAGCTCAGGAGCAGCAGGATCAGGAAGTGATTCCAGACCAAAATCCATGACGGCAGGTTTGGGCTCCACTTGAGAGCACCCAGGTGTGTGGTGTACACTCTCTGTCTTGCACAGGTTTGTTGTTATATTATTAGTATTATCAAACCCTGTCCCTTGACAATTTCATATATGATTATAATGCATTCTGATTACTCTCACCTCCACTCCCTATTCACTCCTTCCCGCTCCTATCAGTCACCCCTCCACCCTACAAGTCCCTTTCTACATCTAGGTCTTTCATTTGCTTTGGGACACATTTAGCTTAACTGGGGCCATCTGTGTAACCATGGGGTTGGAATGATCCCGGTGGGATGTGAGTAGGTAACAGGAGATAATGGTTCACTTGTCCCAGATTGCATCAGTAGCCCATAGTTTGGCAAGGAAGGGTAAGGCCTCATGAATCTCTCCTCCATCCATGACCTGTTGTTGACAGAGCCAGCCTTGCACAGGCCTAGTATAGATAACCACAGCTCTGAGTTAACGGCTGCAATGTCTGGGTCAGGCATTTCATAGCTTTTCGCACAGTTTTCCTTCATGGGATGCCTAGGTCAGAAAGGTAAGAAATAGTGACTACTGACACTCGAGAGTGGTGGGGGTGCTAAGTACCAAAAGAAACAGGTGACATGACCCAACGGGACTCAGGGTAAGCATCCTCAACGACATCTTCCTTATTTCCTCAGGACTATCGGTTCAGTTCTGCTCCAAGCTCATTATATATCTTCTGCAGATCTCCCTTGTATCAATTATCACTATGCCTGACAGCAAAAGAGCCATAAAAAATAACTGTCATTTTATGACGAGATTTCAGGACTGTCATAATACAGCAGCTGTTATATTGCTACAGAGAACAATTTGAAGTACTTTTCATTAGGTTGTCTTAGTCTCTAGTCTGAGAAACATTTGCTTTAGATATAGGAATATGGCCAGTAGCAGCGAATATGAAAAAAACACTAATTAAAGATCATCCCATGTTACCAAGCAAAAGTCTAAACACCCTGCGGAAATCTTTTTATTAATGATGATATGTACATCCCAGGACGCTATTGTGATTCTGATATATAAAATATAACATATAGGTCTTTATTGCCATTCAAATATCATATCAAAAGAAGCAAATGACATGCTACATCTACACATGATTATTCTGAACAGCTATGGATGCTGCTTGTTTTCAAGAAATTAAGAGCATGATGTTAAGAACTTGTTTTTATCCATATAAATGCGTTAAGTCAAAACATAAGAGCAAATAAGCAGCTAAACTAAATATCTACTATGAAGCCTCCATTGGAACTGGATTCAGTAGGAAATTGTAGTTGGTGAGATATCTATGTTTTGTGTGACATTTAACTCCCCCTGAGCAAGTCACAATGGTCTTTGATTCCACCAATTATCCATGCAAAAAGTGTATAAATGCCAGGTGTGGTAGTACACGCCTTTAATCCCAGCATTCAGAAGGCAGAGGCAGGTGGATCTCTGTTAGTTCAAGGCCAGTCTGGTCTACATAGAGAGTTCCAGGCCAGCTGAGGCTACAGGGAGACTCTGTCTTAAAAAGACCAAAAATGTATATAAGTCTGTCTCCAATCATAGGTGGGTCGATATGTCATACTGCATGTGGGTGCTGAAAACAGATTGTCCTTGAAATACTTACAAGAACATCAAGGAAGTCAGCTAAGTATGAACACCTACTTCTCTCACTATGGTATGAATGAGAATAATCCAAGGCAACAGTACAGCTGTTCTACTGCACAAGGCTCCAGGATGCAGCGCTGTCTAGCCTAGGACAGTGATGCTGGGAGGATGGAAGACCACTGGGAAATAGCTGGCAGAAAAGCTGTAAGAGTTTTCTCCGGAAAACGGAAAGCAACAATTTCAAGAAGCAATAAAAATATCGAGTGCTGATGAGATATTGAATAGCATAAATATCTTATTCCAATTATCTGTTATTCCTCCAAGATGGCTAATGCACATGGCCAGTAAGCTAGTCCTGGCTTCTGACTAGAAACACAGCGGGGGCTGCCATCTGGGATTCTCTGCCATGGGGACTGCTTGGACTTCCTCACACCTTGGCAACTAGCTCCAACTGTGTGTTCCAAGAAACAGGGGGTCTCTTAAAGGCTGGGTCCAAAAACTAGGGCAGTATTATTTCTTTCATATTATTATTGTTCAAGTAGCCATGCAGCTCATGAAAATTAAAGGGTGTTATATAGACTGAATCTCTTTCTTTTTTCTTTTTATTAAGTATAAGAGAAATTTTACTGATTCAAGAATTTCATACAATGAATTTTGATTATATTCAGACCTCCTCCCCCATCTCCACCCTCACCCTACCCCCTGCCCCCATCTCCAACTTCATGTCTTCTATCAGCAGATGAAAAACCTATCCATCTTACATAACCCATCTGAACTGTGTGCCAGAGAAGTCCTATCTCATTGCAATGTCAGCGATCTATAATTTTTGCACTCAGGTGTGCCAAAGTCTCCCTTCCCTTTATATGTGGTTTTGGGTCAGAAAATGCTCAGGTTTCTTGGAATGGGATTTTCACTCTTAATTTCTGTTTCTCTTACACACTGTTTAGGACTCTCAAGTAAGGATTTCTCTTTTTTTCAGCAGTTGGAAATGCTTGATTTTCCTCATCAAAGTTAATTATTTGAAGCCCTTAGATGTAAGTTACACTTTCACTGTTTTGGGTCCTCACTCAGCACAATAACCCCACAGTGGACCAAGAAATTTTCCAACAGGCTGATTCCCCACAGGGTTTTACTGGGTAAAAGTAGAAGCTAGGTCCTCACAGCAGGCGGCAGTGAGCTCACAGGCCTCCAATTCAAGATTCTCTGAGTGGCAGTTGGGAAGTTTCACAGCTTCACACAACAGCTTTATACCAGTGTCCCCCTCATTTTCTGAAATCTGTAGGCATCTCAGATTCCTGATGTTGTTGAAGACTGCAGCCAGGCTTTGAAAACCAATGGGTGATGATGATGGTCAGTGGAAATTGGGTGTTACCAGAGTGGGTGGGAGACCAGACCAGCTCAGCTCTACCCTACCAGTGTGCAGCTGTGGCCAGGCCAACACTGCTCTGCCATCCTAGCTCCCCCATTATTTTCCTTCTTACTTGCCACATCCTGAGTTCAGGTCCCAATTTCAAGAACAATATAGAAGCATTGAGATTCTTAATAAAATGAAGAGCCCTGGAGTCATGGTTTAAGTCCTTATGGTGTGAATTGTCATTGCTGTCATTGCTCCAGCAGTACTGCCATCTTGGCTCTCCAATTACTTTCTTTCTTACTTGCCAAGACCTGAGTTAAGAATTTTGAGATCAATATAGAGGTGCCTATGGTCAGGTAAATATTTACCTTGTGTGATAAGTTTCCTCGCATGGCCCATCGCATACGTACAGTCTCTTTGCAGATGGCATGCTCCAGGCCCCAAGACTGTCTGCCGGGGTGTGTCTCTGTCTTTCTGATGCCATCTTTATCCATCTCCCCAGACTGCATTTCTTTGTGGAGGATAATACAGCATCCTTGCTTTGCCACACGCTTCAATATTTGACATGTATAATTTTATTCATTGAAACATTTTTATAAGCACAAAATATTGGTAATAAGCTAAATGTCCTTACTGAGGTCTTGGCTAAATAAATCAACCCAAATTTATAAAACGTACATTATGTGCTCATAAAAAGGATGGGGATATTTTAATGTAAAGTTATTGAAATACCACCGTAAACTATTGTTGAGTTAAAGTGCACTCTGCTCTGTGCTCTGCTTTCTGACCTCAGTACCATCCCATGACAATAAATGCACATGAACACAACTTGGGAGCATATGTTCTTTTCAGGGTGACGTTACCTCCAAAGAGGCAAACGTGTGGTTTTGGACAGGGAGTGCCTTGACCTTTCTGCATATAATGCATGGAAATAGACTGTGCAAAACAAATATATACTATAACTGTATGTTAGAATTAGAAGAGAGTTTATAATCTGAAAAGATATATCATAAAATTCTCCTTAGTGGAGCAATAATGAAAAATAGATTGAGAAGTACTGCTCAGGGAGGATGCAAACACATGAATCCAAACGATACTTGGGAAGATGGAAATAGGTTACCAGAAGACACAATGTGCGTGTGTTGTATTTTGATATTAGATTCATGGGACTGCAACATCTATCAAAATTTACCTTACAAATAAATTTTTGTGTGCTATATAGCTTTGGTGGTCAACTTGACACACCAGGAGGAGGGAACCTGAACTGAGGCATTACCTTCATCAGACTGGCCTGTAGCCATGTCTGTGAGGCATTTTCTTAATTGCTGGTTGATGTGGGAAGACCCAACCTCTGGTGGACAGTCCTGTATTGTATAAGAAAGCAGGCTGAGAACACAACAGAGGAGCAAGCCAGTAAGCAGCATTCCTCCATGGTCTGTGCATCTGTTCTTGCCTCCAGGTTCCTGTCCAGAATTCCTTTCTGGCTTCCCTCCATAGTGGACTGTAAGCTGCGAGGTGAAATAAACCCCTTCCTCTCCAAATTGCTTTTGGTCAGTGTTTTATCACAGCAATAGAAAGTAAACTAAGACAATTTTTTAAAGGTTGTCCATATTGTTTAATGGTATATTCTTCCTGAACAGGAACTGTTTCAGCTTATATAATCATGTCTATAAATCTTACTCTTTCAGAAATCCTATGATAGAGAAGAAACTAATAATTTTGCTCAGTTATCTTGATGATTCAAAAGGGAAACAAGTGACATCCATGTGAAATTTTACAAGTCAATTATTATTAAATATTCAAAGAAAGCAGTTTTAAAAGACAGGTTAATGTGAGCGCTGCTTCATTCTACATGGATAAAGTGTGCTGCTCCCTAGGGCTGAGCATGACGCCAGTGTTCTCTGTATTGAAGTGTTTCAACCCATCACACTCTGGACAGCAGAAGCAGGTGTGAGATCTAGAGAAGTGAGAATGATGTGAACAACAAAGGTATTTAGCAATAGCTGGCCTTGCAAAAAAGATTCTTGCACATACCAATTTCATAATGTGCACTACAGGAAAATGTGACACATAGCGACTCCTTGCCAAATCCCAGTATACTACATTGCTTCGAAATATGGACCTCATTTTGAGATTCTCTATGGACACTCAAGCAGGAGTTGTTAGAGAACAGTAGTTGATTCTCAGCTAACCTGCTCCTTCAGTTTGGCTTGCCATAACAAAATGCCAAAACACTGAGAGGCTTAAACAACAAAAATTTGTTTTCTCAGTGATGGAGGCTAAAAGTCTGAGATCAGGTGCCTACAAAGCAGATTCTGGTAAGAATTCTTCTCAGGCTTTACAGATAGCATTCTCACTGTGTGCTCACATGGTAGCCTAATTACTTTCTACTGCTGTGATAAGACACTAACCAAAAGCAACATGGGACATGAAGGGTTTATTCATACCACAGCTCACAATCCATCATCAAGGGAAGCCAAGGCAGAAACTCAGGGCAGGAACGTGAAGGCAGGAACTGAAGCAGAGACCATGGAGGATGCTGCTTACTGGCTTGTTCTCAGAACACCTCACTAAGCTCCAAAGCACTCAACAGTTTTTCTGGCCCAAAGTTCCAAACGCTTCTACAATTCTCCCCAAAACAACATGGTCAGGTCTAGCTCAGCAATATTCCATGAATCTGGTACCAATTTCTGTCCTAGTGACTTTCTATTGCTTGGAGAAGAAAAGAGTTTATTTCAGTTTACAGCTTACAGATCATTATGGAGGGAATCCAAGGCAGGACCGGAAGTGGGAGTCAGGAACTGAAGGTTCAGACTATGAAGTAACACTGCTTACTAGCTTGTTCCTCTGGCCTGTGCTCATCCTGTTTTCTTACACAACCCAGGACCATTTCCCAGGGATGACACTACTCACAGTCACTAAGCCCTCCTACACTACTCAACAAACAAGAAAATGCCCCAAAGACACACCCCCAGGTCGATCCAATAGAGGAAATTCCCAACTGAGATTCTCCCTTCCCAGAGGTGTCATGTTGACAACAGAAGCTATCCAACACACGCGGTCTTTTCTTTGTGCATACAAATGGAAAGTGTGTGTGCCTTCTCCTTCTAAGAATACTTCAGGGCTGGAGAGATGGCTCAGTTGTCAAGAGCACTGGCTGCTCTTGCAGAGGACCTGGGTTTGATTCCCAGCATCCACATGGTGACTAACAACTGTCTGTATCTCCAGGGGATCCGACGCCCTCTTCTGACTTCCACCAACATTGTACGACATGGGTGTGCTTACATTCATGCAGGCAATACACTCATACACATAAAATTTTAAAAATAATAATTTTTTAAAATGCTTTAGCTAGGACCCCCATTGTTACAACCCTATTCAACATTATTTACTCCTTTATTAGTCCTTTTATGCTACTATAACAAAATTTCTCAGGCTGAGTAACTTGAGCATGTGTAGAGATAAGAAGACAACTTTTGTAGGGTCGTTTCTATGTGAGTTCTGCGAATTGAACTCAGGTCACCAGGCTTATGCAGCAAGTGATTTTAGCCATGGAGCCACATCACCAGCCTCACTCTTGCTGCTTTATCATAACCTGTTTTGTGGGAACCGAGATCCCACAAGAGCTGCATAATTCTTTCTGAAAGCAGTGCCTAGGGTGGCCTGATCATCTCCTACTAAATCTTCCTAAAAGTTCCACCAGCTCTCACATCATGCTAGGGGCCAAGCTCCAAATATGTGAACCTCTGTGGGACACATTCAGACCATAGGTAGACCACAGCACACCTATAATTCCTGTCTCCAGATGTTATTGCTTTAGGGGCTAGGATTTCAACATATGAGTTGAGATGAGGGCACATCAGCCCATAACACCTTCAAGTAAAAACCATTTAAATATTGCCAAAGAAATTTGGGGCTATTAGGGAAACTAAGCCACACAAAATATTTCTGAAGTTTGGACTGAAACTCAGTGGAAAAATGCTTGCCTGGTATGATAAGCCACTGTGTTCAATCACCAGCACCATACAAAAGGAAAGCAGATTTTAAGAAATTGAGCTATTTTACCCCCAAATAAGCCATAATGCCCTTATCTGACCTCCAATGGTAAATATGAATCTTGGCCCTATTGCAAGTCCTTTTTTTAAAAAAAATGAGGTAAAATTCATGTAACATGAAATTCACCATTTGAACCATTTCAAAGTATATACCCCAGTGACTTCTTGTGCGTTCAACTGATGTACAACGATCACCACTATGTCATTCTAGAACACTGGCTTCATTTCTGAAGCCACACATATTGGTAGTCACTCCCCATTCTGCCTACACCCTTCCATTGCTGGCACAGGTCTTCTAAAATTCAGGAAAGGAAATTCTAAAGGTGCTGTCAGTTTTCCTTCTTGTTGTTGGTGGTGGTGATGGTAGTGTTTTAAAAGCCACTAGAAGAACCTACTCAGAAAACATTTAGCACCAAGTTTTCCCTTCATTTATTTCACCATGGGAGCAAGAGTCTGAGATCTTTCAGAGGATCTCAGTTTCCAGTGGGTCTCTCAGCATGTGCCAATACATAGCCGTCACATTCTCTACCACAGCTACATTTTATTCTGAAGTATGTTCAGGAAATCTCTAGATAAACTGCTAGTGGATGTCTCTGTTGAGCAAAGATGAATATAGGCAGAGATTGGTTTGGGTTTTGTTTTTCATTATGACAGCAGACTAACAGGTGCAGCCTGGTGGTTTTTTCACAACAAATGGACCAAAGTCACAGATGGATTTTGTTTCTCAAAAATAGTGAGGCATCAATTTAATACCTACAAATTTCACTCAAAAAGTACAAATTTCTAGCTTCACTTAAAAATACTGGCGGAAGTGACAGCGTACAGCCATTGGTAACAATCAGGTAGCGATGAGAGAGACCTGCTGTTTTAGAAGGGTCACCCGTATCTGTGCTTACTTTGCTACTAGGCCCACTTCCCTAATGCTTGGCCCCTAATAGCCCTGGGATTTATTCTAGTAAAATCCTCTGAGAAGTGCAAAAACTCACCTTTTATCCATGCTTCAAGCACAAAATCACCTAAATGGCAAACTCATATCATCTAGTGTTTTTTTCACAACAATCTTAAATTTTTTGCATTTAAAATGAATGATGGATGCTATATCTATCCAAATACATCCAGAAATATGAGTGGAAGGCAAAAGGTTTCTGTTAGGTAAACAATGACCCAATCTTACTGTCTTGAAGGGTAGCCAAATACTTCTACTTTCATGCCAAATGGCCAGTATATATTGAGTCTCATTATCAATACACACAAGTCCACTTAGAATCTATTCTGAACCACTAGAAAGGTATGAAATGGGAATAATTTGAGCAACAAAAAGAGTTTAGAAATGTGAGCCTAGGGACTAGAGAGATGGCTCAGCTGTTAGAGCACTGTCTGCTCTTGCAGAGGAGTCAGGTTTGATTCCCAACACCCATAGGGTGACTAACAACCATCTGTAACTCCAATTCCGGGGTACTCCAACGCCCTCTTCTGATCTCTACAAGCATTGCATGACACAGGTGCACTTATACACATGCAGGCAATATACTCATACACATAAAATAAAAATAAAGTACTGAAAAAAGAAAGAACTGTCAGTCTATATGTATGTACCTATCTGCCTTTCATACAAATACACCTACCTGTAGATTCTTGATGCTACAGGTAGTAAAGGAGAAGAGGATATTTACCAATGTCAGGGGAAGCCAGTGAAGCAGAGGCCCTAGGTGATCCAGTATCATGACTGAAAGCTCAGGCTCTAAAGTCACGCAGACATAAAGGGCTCATGTGAGAGAAAGAACAAATTAAATCATAAGGATTCTCCTTATTGTGGAGCAATGAATGTTATCACATTCATTGAACCATTTCAAAGGCATATACTTTGAGAAATGCTAGATTGTAGAGAGTGAGGTCCCCAGTGTGTGCTCAAAAACAACAGAGCCGGCAAACCAGACAAAATCCCAGCATAGATGTGGCAAAGTGGGGAAGAAATCCCAACTGAGACTAAGGAACTTTGAGTAATTGATGGCTGCTGGGAGGGGGAAAGATAGTCTTACGGGGATGGGACTCCTGGTGGTCCCAGTGGATGGACCAACACTGTAAAACATTTGAGGATACAAATCAAACTCTATAGGTTGTGTTATACATATATGAGAGTACATTAAATTGTATGGGGGTAGTGGGGGGAGGTGTGATCCTAGAAGGTGTCTAAACACCATCAAACTATATTGAATGAAAATGGCAAAAATTTGATAAAAAATAAAAACAGAAGAGGGACCAAGAAGGATTTGTTTCTTTCCTGATAGAAAGAACAAGTAAAGAGGAGGGAAAGCAGTCTAATATTAACCAAATGATGTATTTGAGAGTGAATGTTTGTATTTCTGGAGCTGAGTAGGCATGGGTCAAGAGATACGGGACAATGCCTGTGATTTACTTTAAAGGATTTCAAAGCAAACAGTGGGACACTGTGCACATGCCATTTAGTTTAAGCTTCACCCCTGGAGGCAGACTATTGACCTAGTAATGCCACTAAAAATGCAGAGGTGAGCAGCTGGCTGGCAGTTAGAGCTCTCCATCTTCTCTCCATGAACACCTTAGATTCTTTAGCATAACATTTACAATTAACACATCAAAAATGGATTTGCTTTGCTGAAATCAATGGCTTAATTAACATGATCAAAATTAAAACTTCTTCAATAGTGAAATCAAATTGTCATCAATTAATGTGAATTGGCTGAAATATTATATAAATGAGTGTTATGGATTGAATTGTGGCCCTAAAAATCATATGTTGAAGACCTGGCCCCCCGTACCTGATTTGGGACTTATTTGGAACAGATTAAATTAATTTAGGTAAGGTGGGCCATTTCCTCTTATGACTGTTGTCCTCATAAGACTAGAGAAACACACAGAAAAAGCACCACATGAAAACAGAAGTTGGAGTTATGTGGTGACAAATCAAGGAACGCTGAGGATTGAAGGTCACCACCAGAAGGATTTTACCCAGAGTTCCACAGTGGTCATGCCCTGCTGAGATCTTAATGAAAGTCTTCTAGGCTCCAGAAATAAGAAATAATAAGGTTCTTTTGTTTTAAAGACATCTACTTTGTGATAACTTGTTATTTTGATTCTAATACAATAAGATGTAAAATTCTTGAGAGGACCACAGCCTGAGCCCTTAGGGATGGCATTTGTATTATTAGCCAGGCCATATGTACAGTTACACATATATATTTTCACACACACACACACACACACATTACATATGTAACATTGGGAGGGAGGCAGATGACTCTTAAGATCTGAAAGTAAAACCAGAAAGCTAAAAACCAAGGCGAGCTGGTGGTATATAAGGCAAATAGGCCAGAAGACCCAGCAAAAGGCTATTTTAGTTTAAAGTCCATCAGGTGGAAGAATTCTCCCTTACTTCAAAGAAGGCTTTTTTTTTTTTTTTTTCTAACTGTAGTCAAGCCTACAACTGATGGGCAAGGTAATTAATTTACCAATTTAAAAGTTAATCTGATCTAGAAACACCCTCACAGAAATTCTCAGAAAACATTTGGATAAATGTGGATTGTGAGAATATTTCTTTCAATTTATGTGAAGAATTATTTTGGAATTTTGATAAGGACTGCATTAAATCTGTAGATTATTTTGGTAAAATAGCTGCTTACACACTATGATTCCTACCAGTCCATGAGCAAGCTCTTTCCATCGTATGGTATCTTCAACTTTTTTTCTCGTTGTCTTAAAGTTTTCATTGTAAAAGTCTTTCACTTCTTTAGTTAGATTTAGTCCAAGGTATTGTTAAGGCTGTTGTGAATAGGGTCATTTCTCTGATGTTTTTTCTCAGAATGTTTGTCATCGCTATAAGAAAGGCCACTGATTTTGTATTTTGTATCCTGCTACTTTGTTAAATGTGTTTATCAGCTTTCAGAGATTTCTGGTGGAGGCTTTAGAGCCTTTTATGTATAGAATCACATTGCTTGTAAATAGGGATACTTTGACTGCTTCCTTTCCTATTGTGCTCCATTTCTCTCCTCCCCTTGTCATATTGCTGTAACTAAGCTTCAAGCACTACATTGAAGAGGAATGGAGAGAGTGAACATCTTTGCCTTGTTCCCAGTTTTAGTGAGAATGCTTTGAGTTGCTCTCCATTTAGCATGTTGTTGGCTATGGACCTGTTGTATATTGCCATTATTCTGTTGAGATATGTTGCTTGCATCACAAGATTCTCCAGAACATTTATCATAAAAAGATGTTGGATTTTGTCAAAGCCCTTTCTCAAAAACAGCACAAGTTCAAGTCAATTTGAAAAATAAAATGAACCCTCATAGGATTCAAGCTTGATTTTTAAGGAGTGCTGTTTCCAGCACAGGCTTGATTGATGGCTGGCTGTGCCACCTTACAGAGCAACAGGATCCTGTCTCTGGAACTGGTCATGTGTGCTTCAGGAAACTGATGGTGGAATGTGAGATTATAGTACCTAAAAAGGTGAATACTCTAATTTTCAAATTTATAAGTTTGTGATCAGTGTTTACCCTGCGTGTTAATGAATGTTTGCTTAATTAATGTATTTGTGACAGAATTTGAGTTGAGAGGTGCTTCCAGTTGTTGTCTGACAGCAAGACTTGACAGGAAGCAGCTAGCTCTAAACTTTCTCAGCTGTTATCTGCATCACATTATCTATCTAATGAATTCTAGACTAATACGTGACCAAACTGCTGGTAAGGGCTTTGGATTTCCACAGACCAGGAAATTGTTTGTGTTCCAGAAAGTTTTACTTGGTGTCTGGGGGTAATGCAACCCCAGTTGGTACCTGGGTCATATCTTTTATTCAATAGCAATGTAACAGCACTATTAACCTTTGGACATTCCTAAGCTGAGTAAAATAAAAATACCACCACAAGAGTAGTTATTAAAATTAAAAATTATAATGCAGATAATATAGTTATCATAATTCCTTACACACTTCAAGTATTCACTAAAAAATCCAGATGAGGAAAAGATGTACATAAATGACCATTAAGCTTTCTTCTTCTGGTAACTAGTTATCTTATGTTTTTATTAGTCATCTTAAATATTTAGAGAAGTGAGCGCCTCAAAAACGACACTTATTTAATGTTAAGTGACGTTTGACAGGCCAGAACAACTGAGGAGGAGTAAATGGGAATAATCATCAGAAAGGACAGGAAAAGGAAAGACTGGATCAGTTTTCTGTTACTAACAGATTACCACAAATTTAGTAACTAAAACTAACACAAACTCATTATCTTAAACTACATAAGCCAAACATCTATGAGTTGAGTGTCAAAGTCAAAGTGCCCCAAACTACACCTCTCTCTAAGAGGTCACTCAGGCTGTTAGAAAAGGCAAGTCTTTTCAGCTGTGTAGCCACATCCCTCAATTTCCTGCTGTCTGTAGCCTAAGAGCTGTTGCCCTCTTCTAGGAGCCAGTGTACAGTAGCACATGCACAGATTCCAGGGTTGAAAAGTGGACATCTTGGTAGGGGTGCTATTTTGTTAATCACAAAGAATGATAGAGAAGCAGGTAGAGCCTTCCATCAGATGCCACACCTTTTCTACCAGTCTACACATCTTCCCTTCCACCGAATCAAAAACCAAGATAGTCAAAGGGTCTTAAGTAGAGACAGAAACAAACATTAGATTAAAGGTGGACCACATTTCATGGGTGGATGATGCTTATAAGTGTGCTCAGGGACTAGGTACAAGACATCAACTAGCAGCATTGGTGGATGAGGAGAATTATCCACTTGCACCATAGTCAGTTCTCTAGCATGTTAGAGGGAACATGAAATTCCAGGATAAGACATGCTCACATTCAGGTAAGCATTGAAGCATAAGCCGTAGGTTTTTAAACTCTCCATATTCTGTTCTCTGTATTGCTCCAGATAGTGAAATGAATTACTTATAGTAACACTGTACCTGTGCTCCAAGTTAAAACTCTGTTGGAAGAAATTCATTAAAACTTGAGTAAGTCCAAGATTAAAAACGATGTGTAAAAATTTTACTGAGTTCTCTAGGCCTTAATTCCTAAACGAGTTTCCCTCTACCCATACATTTAATTCTAAGCAGCAGTATTTTCTCATTTAGAGGTCTTTCTTGCTTTGTAGATTTTATACTAGTCCCAAGTGTCTGGAAAGGAACTTTAGGTTGGCTTGTTTAGAGCTGGATTTACAAGAATTAGGCTGAAATACTTAAATCTTTGACTATAGATAGAAATGATCTTTGGAGAAAGCCTTCTCAGGATGGCTTGGATCTGGGGAGAGAGAGAGAGAGAGAGAGAGAGAGAGAGAGAGAGAGAGAGAGAGAAGGGAGGGAGGGAAGGAAGGAGGGAGAGAGATCTCCCTCCAAAGATAGCAGTCTCAGAGTATCTTATGAGACCCGGTTATCTGACCTTCTGACCCATTTTTAGGCCTATGTCAGTGTTGGTTCTCTGGCCACTCCTCACAGACCAAGTGCTTTAAAAGCTACCCTCATTTACACTCCCCACTAGCAGAGCAATTTAAGTAGGATGACTCAGATGGATTGACACATCAGATCTAAAACAATAATGTCCTTCTACCCTTGTGTGAAATCAAGTAATCAAAGAGTTATACTTTAAACTTCAAATACTGTTCAAATGCAGATGCCACAGGAAAAAAGAAACAAGCGTTACTAGCTACTCACCTTTAACAAGAGGATGATTTAATCTGAAGTTTTTCCAAAGTGTTGATTATCAAAAGATGAATCATGGAGAATGGACAAGAACTAAAGTGAGCAGTAAAATCACAGAGCAAAGATAAGGGTCCCCCACTTCAACGTGTTCCCAAGGAAGTATGTCCTTCTTATTTTGTTTCTTTATTTACTATTAAACTCCTTAGAATTTTCTCTTCCTAAACATCCTATATATCTTTCCATTTTAAAATAATACTTTCCCTAAAACCATTTTATAATAAAGAGCCTATGAGATAAATATCAAAAGAGAGTAATGTTCTCCACCAAATCTGAAGCTGTCACTAAAGAGAAAACAGAAAAACAACCTCCTCATTACAATTTTTTTCTAAGTCACTTTACAGAAATATATCAGGAAAACATAATTTGATAACACGGAAAACTTATTCTGTACTCAGAACATCACACAATATTATATGATGGCTTGTGGGTACATGGCTCTGCCAAAGAAAATTCCTTAGAACCTTGGATTATTCTCAGTGTTTCTTCCAACATATCTCTTTACATTATGGATAAAACAATATTGCAGTTCATAAACACAGTTCAGAAACAATCAAGGTAAACAAGCTTATCACTTCTAAAGCATTCAGCTTAATTCTTACATACCAATGGTCTCTCCTGGTCTCACGTGGTGCCAAACCTTTGAATCCTCTCCATGACCTTTCAATTCTAGGTTTCCCACTGCAACTGAGGCTGCACCACTCCAATGGCCTTTCTCAGCTTCTCTCCATGATCCCCTCCATTCTGTAGTTTTCATGTTGCCAAAACCTGTATGATGTGGGAGACTCTCACACATCACCAAGTCTGGCCTCTAGCTTGAGATGCAGACTTGGCTCTCTCTGGACCATAGCTTCTATATAGTGACCCTGAGAAAATGCTTTCCAGAAGATTTCACCTCAGTGATGCTGGTTTCTTGTTAATCACAACTGATTTTTTTTTTCAGTCCTACCTAACCAGCATTGTCCCAGCAAAACATAAAAGGTTTCACATCCACTGATTCTTAATCCAAATATATCACACAAATGGCCTGGACAGAGTCTTTGAGGTACTCTCAAACTTCCTTCTGAAACTTCACAGGCTAGGCCGCCATCATCTACATTTTTCCAAGCCCCCACAGAACAGCTCACTAAGTTCTAAGCACTCAACAACTCAAAGTTTTTCAGCCCAAAGTTCCAAACACTCCCCCAGAGCAACATGGTCAGGTCTATCACAGCAATACCCCATGATCCTGGCACTGATTTCTGTTTTAGTTTGCTTTCTATTGCTGTGATAAAACACTCTGACCAAAACCAACTTGATGAGGAAAGGGTTTATTTGGCTTTCATATCCAGATCACAGCTCATCATTGAGGGAAGCCAAGGAAAGAACTTAAAGCAAGGCAGAAACCTGGAGGCAGGAATGGAAGCACAGACCACAGAGCAACACTGCCTACTGGCTTGCCCCCCTGGCCTGTGCTCAGTCTGCTTTCTTACATAACCAGGACTGCTTGTCTAGGAATGGTATCACCCACAGTGTATTGGGCCCTCCACATCACTCAACAATCAGGAAAATGCCCCTACAGGTCAATCTGATAGGGAAAATTCCCCATTTGAGGTTCCCTCTTCCCAGGTGTGTCAAGTTGACAACTGAAGCTATCCAGCACCCTCACTTGTTGTACAAATATTAGCTTAGTTAATCCTCATAAAGATTATTTATGTGAGGAAGGAATTGCAAATAAGGCCAATTTACAGATGAAGAAATGGAAGCACAGAAAAGTTAAATAACTTATCCAAAGACACAAAGCTGGTAAGTGATTGAACCAGAATGTAAACACAGGCGATCTGTGCTCCGTATGACTGTGCTAAACTCTCATTCTCAATAAAATAGCATGTATTGTACAGTTCAAAGTCTGAGTACCGAGCTCACTTTTTTAAAACCTGGTTTTAGGCTAATCTTGTTCACTAAGACAGATATCTATTTCTTAATTCCCAAAGCTAATCTATCACTAGCACTCACTGACTTAACTCCTCCCATCTGTCAGGCTACCCTTCATTTTCAGGAGTTCCTGATGTGGCTCTGCCGCCACTCCTGGGCCCTCTGTGAAGAACTGCCTCCACAGCGGTCCTAACTATTCTTTCACATCCTTTCTATAATTATTCTAAAGTGCGATCTGATCATCCTACTCCCACTCCTGAGAACCCTCTCATGATCTGCCAGTGGTTCCCAAAGTGTTTCTCCCTGGACCACAGACATCAGAATCCATCTAAGGCCCTTCAAAAACTAAAGACATCGTTTAATTCCACACAAAGCCTCTAAAGTCATAATTTCTATAGACACTGTAGGAGATTTTCAGATGCACCAAAGTTCAAGCATCATGGGTCTAGTGAATGAATTTCAGTTTTCATGTGCAAAGGTCTTCAAGGATTTGAGGCCTGGCCGATTCTGCCACTTCTTTTATTTTCCTCCTCTCCCTGAGACACCCAGCAATGCTCAGCTGTGCGGTGAACCACACTGTACTACTGCACATGCACTTGCCTCTGCACATTTAGCTTCCAGTCTTCTGTCTGTGAGTTCCTGTGCGTCTTCTGGGGATTGTCTCCTGAGAAGTTCTTGGGACTTCTCTACTGACTATTCGGTGAGATCCTTGTTGAATAAACCATCCTAAGCAAGTTGATCGTTTCTCCTCTTGGGTGTTCGCTTTCCACAATGCTTTCTAGGTGGCCCTGCATTTCTTTGTTTACTCATCTACCTCTCTTGCTACAATGAGAACTCCCTGGAGTAAGAATGCTACAGAATTATGTCTACCAAGTTCCTTGCTGAAGCCTTAAGTCTCAATGTGACTGTGTTTGAATCAAGTAAGTAATCAAAGGTTAAATCAAATCAAATGATAGTGTCTTGATCCTAGAGGTTTATTGCCCTAATAATAGTTACTGGAGATTTCATTCTTCTTCTCATGCCTGTGTGAAGACACAGCAAGAGGATGCCAGCTGCCAGATGCCATCTGTAAGCTGAAGGAGAGTCTTTAACAGGATCCAAAGCCTGCATGAACCTTCATTTTGGATATCTAACTTCTGGAATTGATAGAAAATAAATTTCTGTTGCTTACACCCTCCTAGTCTATGGCCTACTGTTATAGCAACTTAAGAATTACTAAGACAAAGAACAAAGCAACAGGAGCATCAGTTGTTAGAGGTGACATCTGTGTCAAGAAAATGGAGCTTTATAGACCAGCAAGATTGTTCAGTAGATGAAGGTGTTTGCCACCACGCTTGAGGACCTGAGTTCTATCCCTGGGACCCACAGGGTAGAAGAAGACAACCAACCCCACAAGTCTGCATGTTATCTTCTGATCTTCAGACACATGCATGTAAGATGAAGCAGCTGGGTGTGGTGGTGCATGCCTTTAATCCTATCGCTCAGGAGGAAGAGACAGGTGGATCTTTGAGACTGAGGCCAACCTGGTCAACATAGTGAGTTCCAGGCAAGCTGGGGCTACATAGTGAGACCCTGCCTTAAAAAAAAAAGGAGGGAGGGAGGGAGAAAGGGAAGAGGAGGAAGAAGAGGACAAAGGGCAGGAATGAAACAGCATCATGCAGCAAAATTCGGGTCATGCCTTTCCTTCCTCAAAGCCAAAAAGGCCTCTGGAACTCCCTTCACTGCCCCACTTGGAAGAAGAGGCTCCTTGGCAAAGCTGGGCTTGCTCTATTTTCTTCCACTGCATGGTAAGCATTTTGAGATAGAACCTGAAATCAGATTTGAAGTAAATAAGTGTCATTGCCATAGGAAACCTGCTGTTTAGAAAGGATCTTTTAGCAATAGACCAGAAGTGAGGGTGTTAGATCTATTGGTTAAGCTGATTTCATAACCATATGACAAAACCAACCTGAACTAGATGAAAAAAAAGAAAAATTGTATTTGTAACATTTAGAGTATTCTTATAAAACTCAAGTTGAAGAATGCAGCCAGTTTTTATGATTTGTAGGCAGTAGTGGCACTTTTATCTTAGGGGTAACCAACAGCTAAAGGCCTAAAGAACTAAAGGCCCACTACACAAGATGGATTCATTTCTGATACTGTAAACTTCAGCACAAACACCTGTATCTGGAGTGGTCATAGACCCTACAGGAGAACCTGCTTGAGCCACTTTCCTCAACCAATATAATCCTCACTGGATTCTAAATGCTTATCCGTAAACCCACAGATCAGTGTAGCTCTCACCCTTCATCAAAGAAGCTTCTTTTTGTAACAGATGGAGACTATTACAAAGTTCCACACATGGTCAAAATGCAGAGACCAAGAGAACTTGGAGTGGCCAGCCCCAACCGATACATCTAAAATGCAACTCCTATACCCAGGACTCAGGGAACATCTCAGAACAGGAGGCAGAAAGATTTTAAGAGCCAGAGGTCCAGGATTCCTGAGGTCCAGGATGCCTTTTGCCAGATAGTGTCTTCTAGACATAACAGGGAAGCTGCACCTATGGAATCTTACAATGCAGATGCCTAAGTAAGGTCTGCATAATGACAGAACTAGTTGACATGCCAACATAGATGGAGGAAATTTCACAAGATCCCACCTCCAGCTGAAGAGCTTCAGGCAGTCAGTGACTGTTGAGAGAGGGAGAATCAGTTTTCTCCAAGAATAAGCTCCTGAGGGGTTACCCAATCCCAAGTGGTCAGCCCTAAACACATACAAGCACCACTAAACAGACTTGGTAGATTTTATGTGTGTGCATGCGTGTGTGTGTGTGTGTGTGTGTGTGCAATAATAAAGAAGTCAAGAAATTGATAAGGATAGAGGAAATGTGGGAAAAGTTAGAAGGGGAGAAGAAAGGGTGGAAATGATGCAAATGCATTACTCAGGTGTGAAATTCTCCAAAAAAATCATATATATATGATATATCATATATATATGTATATGGTGTGTGTGTGTGTGTGTGTGTGCACACGCGTGCGCAGCTGGAGGCTTCGGTGCTGCTGAGAATCTCCCACTCCTCATCTCTGCTCTATTTGCCACTCACACTCAAAAACATGAGTTTTAGATTTTATAGCTACAAACTCTAAAATGACCCTAACTGAACTCTCAGGGAGGAAGTTCAAGTTGAGTGTTCAAGTCACCCTGGCCTGTCTACCGTGACCAGGGGTGCCTGCAGAGCCACCCTGGACTATAACATCTGCAGCTACAGATTTGTGAAAGGGAAGGACAGGAGGAAGGGCAATGCCTCAGATGTCCATTACAGACATTACTGACTTGAATGCAGCCAGAAAGTCTATGCTATGGGTAGCTGAGACTAGGGGCATAGACAGAGATCAAGAAGACGCAGAGCAGGACTAGGCCAGAGTCAAGGCCAAAAGTGACCTGGTGAAGACCTGGCAAAGACCTTCACTAATACTCAGTGAAGAACTGACTATAGAGCCCAAGTGTGGTTATATATAGTTTAACATTCAGAGCCATGGAGAATTAGAGTGTCAACATATGAATCAGATGATAAAATGCACAGAACTTAGCCCACACACTAGAACAAATGCCTTTAAATTCAGGTACATTATTCTATCTGTTGTACATGGCAGCTTTCTAAAGTGGCAAGGGCACTGTTTCATCCTTACCCCTAGAACACAGTTTAAAAGAGTGAGGCTTGGGCTGGAGCCATGGCACAGCAGTTAAGAGCACTGGCTGCTCTTGCAGAGGATTCTGGTTCAGTTTCCAGTACCCACATGGTAGATGACAATCCAGAAGATCTGATGCCCTCTTCTAGCCTCTGCAGGCATAATACACACATGGCGTTACTTACACACATGCAAGCAAAGCACTCATATATATACAATGAAAATGAATAAATTTTTTAAAGTGAGGCTAACATGATGCATAATCGTGATTCCCGTTAAGTACTCTATACCCAAGATGACAGTACCTCCATAAGTAAAACACAGTTCTGAGCTGCCTGAAGCCCATGTGGGCAGAGCAGACTGGGGTGGGGCAGCCACTGCCCAATGCAGAGTAGAAACCTGTACTTTGCACAATTCAGTGGGAATGAAAAATAGAAGTGTCTTGAAATACAACCAAATAGCCTAGCATCTGGGGTCACTTGGCTATTTTTCACCAAGTTTATTCAAATCCAACTGAAAACATTCTTGAGTGGAAAACTCCAATTTTAAAATGTGCTGACCTGGTCATGGCCATTGCTGTTGAGATTCAGGCAGACTGGGCAGACATACATGCACCTTTTCATAAGGTCTGCCCCAGCTTTACCTCAATCCATACTTCACATAGACCCTCACCATCAAAAATGTGATTGGTCCAGAAAACACAATTCTGATTACCCAATAGCAGTATTCCCGGAAGTGTCTTGTTAGAACAATCACAAAATCATCTAACACTGAAGGAAAAAGTTCTGTCAAATGAACTACTGAAGTTGGTGGACTTTACAAAACTGATGTGGCCCAGTTTGGTGTAGCATTAAAGAAAACGGTAACCTCGGGATGACATTGCAATGGCTATAGGCCTGGAATATGAGTTGGCTGAGATAACAGGCTTTTGGGCCCAGAAATGCTGATATGCTTTGGCATTAGAAGGCAGTCTGTTGCTCTTTAAAATATTAACTGATGATGTGTGCCAGCACCAAACTTTACTTAAAGTCAATCTTCCATTTTATCTGTGCCCTGTGCATTAGACAATGTATCTCAATTATCCATTGATTATTCATACTGTATCATCAGTATCAATGTCATTTCCCCCCTCTCTCTCCCTTTCCACTTTTGCCACACCTTATGGTAGCAGTAGTGCATTCCAAGGGGAATGGTTTTGGCAAATGTGCACGCACAGTTGCCCCTTTCTCAAGACTGCACCAAAATAAAAATATAAGATGGCATAATAGCAAGGAGAACAAGAATTGGATGGCGATTATTAGTGTATTGATGAACTTCAGCAAATATATGAAAATAGGAAACATAATTATGCATGTCTCCTATGGCACATCAATGATTTCTGGCTTCATGTCACAGAAATTCTCACACCCATAGCAAACACGGATGGTCACTGCAGTAGTGAGGAACTGGAGGAAACTTGGGAGTGGATGATTGGAGGAACCAATGCATTTTGTGAGTCAGTAGGCAGCAGTAATTAGAAAGGTAAGAACTAGAACAAATGAACACTAGTAAGAAAAATATAAAACAGAAGAAGACGTGCTATTGTTCATGTAAATTAAATATGCACGATGGTACAGGATGTAAAAGACTACATGTACACACATGCAGAGAGAGAGAGAGAGAGAGAGAGAGAGAGAGATTTAGGGACCTCTGGAAGAGAGAGGAAAAGGAAAGAATGAGAAAGAAACAGAAAGAAAAGGAATCGAAAGCTTTTGGTTAAATTCATGTTAAAAATGTTCTGCGTCCATGGTACCTGGGTCCTACGGAGAAGGACAGAAACCAGAACAGATTGGGTAAAACAAGAAAGCAGAAGCCACATCTCAGAATGCACTAGAAGAGAGCCAATCTGCGTATTATCTCAGATACTTCACAAGAAAAAGTACTGTGCCCAACAAAAGCAAGTCTGGACATTTTTTTTTTACTATGTTAACATATTACTTAGATTTTTGTTGTTCTTTTGAGAAATTTTAAAATTAAAGAAAGTTTATGGTACACTAAAAATCCTATTTGGTCTATTTTTTTAAGGAAACGTGGGTTAAAATTGTAGCATAAAGAGTATCTAGAATTTAATATCTTTTAAAATTTCACTTTTACTTCTTTGTATATTAACAATATCACTCAGAAAATATAAGCAGAGGCTTGGAGATCCTGACTCATGTTTCCATATACCCCAAGAAAATATGAGTTTGTAAATGAGTTTTTATTAACAAAAGCCATACCCACTGGCAATAAGAACTTTTTACCATGTGAAAGGAAAATACTAATTAACTGAACTAAGCATTAGAGAAAATCTAGGACTCCAGTGGAAAAACAACCTTACTGATTCACCATCTCTGCCATTGACCTACCAAAAGCAAGTCTCATGATATTATACAGGAAGTCCAATTCAGTCAGAAGGTTTGCTTTGTAAATAGACACTTGCAGCCAGACCTTGTCAAGATGAAGATACCATCCAAATCCCCCCAAAACAAAACAAGAGTGAAAACTCAGCAGCTGCAAGTAATTTCTCTCCAGTCATAAGGATGATTTTCTGCTTTCATTGCAATTATCATGCAAAAGTTCAGAACTAAATAGGGAAATAACATAAAAACATGAACTTGGGTAATACTCATACAGTCAGTAGACAGATTCTGTGTGCACTGAATTGAGTAAAGAAAATAATGAGGGACTCCACTCGGGTCATCAATGAAGACACACTAGGTAAGTCATTAATGCCCTTTTCCTCTTCCTTTGTCTTCTAGTTTAGCAAAATGCCCTATTTCATTGTCATATTCCAACATCATTTGAAAATGTTTTTAGTGAAGCTTTGGTCCATATTTCCAAAGCAAAATAAAACTATTTACATTATGAGAGCTCGACACTCTGCTTAAAACATGAAATGGGAAAGTAAAGCCCACAAAGTGACCCAGCTCTTTAATGCACTCTTGATCCAGACTGCCTGAAGAGTTTAATTTCAGACAATAAGACAATCCTTATGGAAGCACAGTATTAGCCAGTCCCTGGGTGTGGGCCTTAAGATCATTGCCAGAGTAGGGCAGTCTGAAGGGAGGGAGGCGAGACTGTTCACATCAAGTAGAATCATCCCAAGATTTATATGATGATGATGGTAAGTTGAAATCAGATCTTCAATAACTAAAACTCTGAAACATGAAAATTAATCATTTTAAGGGTTCATCCAGGGGAGCTTGATCACCCAATTCATTTTACCCACCTGTAGCTGTGTGGTATAAAAGGATGGAAGCAAATTTTTTCAAGGAAGTGTAAAAGATACAGTGATAATATACTATGAACTATCCCATTCTTTATAAATAATAATGTGTTGATAAATTTTCTAAGTAAAAGCTCATGGTTTACCTTAATTCACATGATCATTACTCACAAGAATTTATTTTAAATGGCTGTGTCTATGATGGGAAATTTTATCATTTTAAGAGGAAAAATACTGTCTACTTTGAATGGAAATTTCTTTGATTAAGTCTCAGAATAAGTTTCTTCTAATTAGGCTCCCTAACAGCATAACTTTGGAAGATTTTTTCTCAGAATGGTTTCCTGCTGGAACAATTACAGCATGATTTGGGGACTCGTGTTTGCTTTTCCCAAAATTCTAGAATCAAACCAAATAGGAAAACAATTGCTTTCCAAGAACCCATAGCCATTTGCATTGAAACACGATCTTTTGGTCCCAAGGACAAATTAACCTACTAATTCAAAACAATTTAGCTCTTAGCTCTGAAATTTACTGTACTGTCATCCAGGCTCCCTGAATGACTTTCATTTTAAACAATGACACCATGATTGTCAGTGTACAACAGAGCACTATGCATGTGGGCTTTAAGATCACCATCAGAGAGGTAATGCCAAGACCCAGATGAGGAGGCTGTTCTCATGAAGCAGTCATTGGAGTATTTATGTGGTGATGAGAGTAAAGTGAAATCAGGTCCTAAGAACAATAGCAATTGTAAAACATTTAGTCACAAGAAAAGTCACAAGATGAGCAGAGGGTGCCAGGTGTAAAAACAGCTCTGAGAATCACCTGAGAGGATGACACAGATGTCTTTGGCTACCATCCTTTCTGAAACCACTTTATGCTGCTGATACTAGGCTTGCTGATGAAACAGAGGTTTTATTTCAAAGAATTTGAGAGAGACTAAACAGAAAACAAAGTTTTAACTGTTTTTATTACTGGATGATTTTTACCTTATAAAAGCTCAGGAATTAGTGGTAGTGAGAAGTAAGTGAGGGTCCTGGAAGAGATGAAAAGCATTGGGGAGCACAATGACAAATAAACACTCAGCAAAAGTTATGGTCCTGCTCTCCTTGTAGAAGAATGTCATGCAGCTGACATTCTGGGTGGAAGGATCAGAGAACAGCAGATGACTCAACACAGAGGCTTGCAGATAACTTCGGGGAAACAAGGTGGTTCGATGGAGAAGCCCTGGGTGGGCATGACTTTGCCAGTCAAAGACTGCAGAACATGAAGATTAGTGGAGACAGTGGCAGGGATAAAGTAGATGGCAATGAGAGGGTGTGCCCAGGGTGTCTCATTTTGGGTGCTACTGACATATGGAGCCAAATAATTCTGATAATGATAAAGAGTCTAAATGTTATTATAAATGCAATGAAAAGTTAGTGTTTTAAGAAGGAGAACATGGCTTATGTTTTCAGAAAGATCACCTTAGCTGTTAAATAAAAAAACAGATGATGAAGCACGGGAGGGAAGAAGAAGCAGAGTGCCTGGAAAGAAGCCCTTGATGAAATCTGTGAGCAGGGACATAGCCATGGCGACTTGGACTAAGGTCACAACAGTGGAGATAAAATTGAGGGGAGGGCACATGAAGAATCAAATTTCTAACTGTGTTTGGCTGAATGTTTGAGCAAATGACAGTTATTAATAAAATGGACAAGGGTAGGGAAACAACAGAGTTTAGAGGGAAAATTATGAATAGGAATGGTATGGTCTGTGGATTAAGCTGCAGCTGCCAGTGCAACATCTAAACAAAGCTGTACAGCAGGCCCTAGCTAAGTACCTGAGTCTGGGGCCTGTAGAATGGTCAGAAATCAGCATATAATAAATTCATCACCACCAGTACATGCAACATGAAAACAGCTAATATCCCAACGTGTATATTTACAAAGGTAAATACACAAAAGGACACCAACTATTTAAGCCAGAGCATCTGCTGATTTTCTGAGGATGGACTTGACTGCTTCATACCCTGACTCTCATAATTTATTTCCCCCTTACTTTACACAAAAATCTGCTTCATTCAATCCCAATTAACAAATAGTCTTGGCTGTTTAGTGGTAGTCCTATGCTTTCTACGGAAAATTTTGAACAAATACCTCCCTACTCTTTTCATGGTTTCCTAATAATGCAGAATTGTATGCAAATATACTAGGCATTAAAGTAAGAGGAGGGAAGAAAAAATAGTAAAAAGTATTCAGTTCACATTGTAATTCCTTATTCTTAGTCAGAGACAGCTCAAAGACCCTCAGGTAAATATCACCTGTTCTCTCAATATTCAAAATATTTTATCATTTATATGCTTCATTTAGTAATATTAAATCCCTGATTGTACTATTTGTTTTGGAGTACAAACTTTAGTTCAATAGTCAAACCTGGTTCTATCAGAAGTTAGCCTATACTACTGTTAACATGTGGAATCTTATGTTTAAATAACATACTGTGGTTTCCAAAGCATTTTCCATAATGATGTTTTTATTCTCCAATAATTGTATGACATGGAAGAAAGCAGATATTTGTAGAGTTATTTGTGTAATCAAATTTGACTGTTTACCCAGGGTCCAACAGCTGGTAAATGTTAGGAAAATAACTGGACCACAGTGTTTTGACAACTAATGCTATATTAAAAGAACAGAAAGTATTCTGACATTCTGCTGGGGAGTTGACATTGTTTGACAACAAACATGATCTGCTCATTTAACTTTTTCCAGAAAAGTCTTTCAGCTGATTCTCAACATTGTGTATTCTGTGTGTGGTGTATATGTATGTATGTGTGTGTGTGCGTGTGTGTGTGTGTTCTGTTTAACTTACTATTTCCACACTTAATAAAATTCACTTGGCTGACTACTGCATTGAACTATTTTCCCTTCTGCTTTCTTTGACTTGTTTCTGACAGAATTTTTCTGAGTTTTCCTTCTATCAGCCTAACTTTTCCCTGATTACATCAATCCTATTATGGCTTAAACAGTGGCAAAGATTGTAAAATTGGAATCATATTCTTCTCATTTTCTATGCTCACTGGGTGTATTAGTTTTCTGTTACTGTGATAAAACACCATGATCAAGGCAACTTACAGAAGGAAGAGTTTATTTGGCTTATAGTTCCAGAGGACTAGAGTCCATAATGGTGGGGGAGGCATGGTGGCAGAGGTGGCTAGTGCAAAAAGTCAAATGATCACATCTTCAAGCAGGCACAGGAATCAGAGAGAGAATGGAAATTCAGCAAGGCTTAAAAACTCTCAACACTCACCCCCAGTGACATGCTTCCTCCAGCATGGTCACGTCTCCTATAGGTTCAATGACTTTCCCCAAACAGCACCACAAACCGGAGACCAAGTGTCCAAATACTTGGGACCTATGGGAGACATTCTCATTCAAACTACCACGCTGGGTTTTCTCTAACTTTGTTCTCTGTGACTAAATAGAAAACATTCTTTTCTAACCTAAATGTTTCATTTTTTATTGAAATCTTAAAGCCGAAGTATAATATTCTAGAAAATAGAGAAAATGACATTAAAGCACAGAGAGGAAAGTATGTCACTCACCTTTCTACTACTCCAAACTCAGTTAAAATCTGAGTTTTTTCTTGAATGATTAACAATTTTAAGTCCTTTCATATTCATAACAAGGGTGTTCAAGTCCATGAATTTTTCTAATGTACAACATCAACCATGTCTTGTTGCTCAAGTGGTAGACCATAAGACCATAAATTCATTCAGAAAGAGCTTCATAGGTCACTGTAACAGCGCTGACTTCCACTAGAGAGAAATGGGGCTATTGGAGAGTTTTGAGCAGAAAGACTACATAATCTAACTTAAACATCAGTCTGGCTGCTGCTGTAAGTGAGCAAAGCAGGAAAGCATCTGTACAGCAGGTGAGAAGGCAGGAAGGTCTGACAGGAGGTACTGAGTCTGCCCTTTAATTAAAAGAGCAAGGTGGTTTGGCATAAGACGGAAATCGCTGAAGTGGGGAAAATTAATATGATTACGGCTACACTTTGCAGGCAGAGCCAACAACAAGATTTGTTGAAGGGCTGGCTGAGGGCCATAAGAAAAAGAGAAGAATCAAGAATTTCAGAACTTCTGACCTGAGTCATTGCCCTCAGCTGAGGTAGAAAGCTGAAGGCAGAGCGAGTTGGAAGGAAACTCTTCTTGATATGGTGTATTGACCTTCTAAGAGATCGCCAGTTGGCTGGAGCAGCTGTGTGACTTTGGAGTCTGGGAGGTAAATTTAGGCCAGGGATGAAAATTTGGGGCTTATCAGCATACAAATGGCATTTGTAAGGATTAGAGAAAGTGAGTATGGATGGAAATGGAAAAAAACTAAAGAGAGTCAGAAGACTGGAACCAACAATTAGCAGAGTGACCAATTAAGAAGAGGACAGTCAGAGAGCCTAGAAAGGCTAGTGTGCTAGAATCAAAGGCAAGGGAGGCATCAAAAAGTGGTAAAGGATAAAGAGTGAATGAGCAGTCAACTGTCTCCAGCCTATCAATCACTTCATGAAGTTGGTACATTATTAGAAGGAAATATTAGCCAATGAGTAATTATATGTAATTATAGAATAGTCTCTTGTATATAATGGCGATATTAAAAGAATGATTTCAACTGTTGGCAATTATGAAGTTTAATTTGAATCCACCAGGCTTATTCTCACATTAGAACTGTACTTGCTAAGTCTAACTTACATAACTATATATCGTTCTTCCTAAATCATCTTCATAGTTTCAGCTGGCTATGATAAACTACTTTGTGAATATGAAACCAGCAGTTATCATCATAACATATGTCAGAAGCAGCTGGATGTTAGGATGTGGTAACGTGGTTAGAGATTTTTGGATATTTTTGAAGAGAAACAAATGACAGGAAAACTTTTAAAGCATGTGTATTGTCAAATAAATGAGCAGTAACAGAAAACAAAACACCTGATGAGTGGGTTGATTTCTGTTTAGTGTGTCCAGTGAAAATACGATTTATTAAACAGGGCTGCTTCTATCTGCCAGATTCAAGTTATTCTGCTCGGCAGATCTATGATTTTATCATAGACTGAAAGCTACAAATTCCAGTGTCTCTGTTTCTTGACACTCCAAAGTTTCACTTGCCACAATTTGATCCACCTATCCACAAAATGATTTCTCTACACAGAATATTTTAATTAGATCGCTATTAATAAGCCTATATTTAAAGAATATTTTTGCAAGTAGAATATTTTTGTGCAATTTGGGTGTATAGAAAATTAAGCAAATAGTACAGCGAAACCCCGCATGTGTTCCTCTCTTGACCAACACAGTTTCCATATTATCAATATTATCTTTATAGGAAACTATCAAACCTTCCTGCATTCCTATCAGCACTGAGTGAGAGCTTCTGTCGCTCGGCATCCTTGCTGACTTCTGGAATTGTCAGCATTGTCATCTCAGCCATTCTAATAGGTATGTGGTAACCTCATTGTTTTAATTTGCCGTTCCCTGATAATATGTTATGCTTTTCATAGTTATTTTTCATACACTTATTTGTCACCTATATGTTCTTTGGTGAAATGTTCATGTCTTTTGCCCAGTCGGTTTTTTTTTTTTTTTTTTTTTCCAGCTGTCCTGGAGCTCACTATGTAGACCAGGTTGGCCTTGAACTCACAGGGATCTGCCTGTCTCTGCCTCCAGAGTGCTGGGAATAAGGCATGTGCCACCACACCCGGCCTTTTGCCCATTTTTAAAATGAGGCTATTTACTTGCTATTATATTTTAAGAAGTCTTCACATATTTTGGTTACAAGTCCTTTATTAGATGTATGTTTTACCAAAATTATCTCCTAGTCCACTGCTTGTTCAGCTTTTAGCAGTATGTTTGGCTGAGCAGACCTATTTTTTAATTTCAATGAGCTCTAACTTACCCATTTCCCTTTCATGGATCATGTATTTTGTGTGTTTTTAATATCGTCTCCTCAAATTCAGGGTCACCTAGATTTTTCTTTCATTATCTTGTCCATTTTTTAGTTTATCATTTTGCATTTATGTCTATTATCCATTTGAAATAACATTTGGGACAGCTATAAGGATAGTGCATGTATGGGGGGGACACAGGAGGAGTTGGTGGGGGACTGGAAAAGAAGGAAATAATGCACAAATAATAGTCATGCATAAAATTCTAAAAGAAAAATACTATTCCTAAGCCCATCACAATTAATTAAATTTGATAACTTAAAATGGTAAGTGGAAATTTGTGAATATGAACACTGCTACAAAATAAATTAAAATGATGCAAGAAGATGAATATAGAGCTTAGTATGTTTCTTTACCCAATGGTCAAAAACACATAGAACAAAAATAAAGTGCTAAGTCTCCCATTTGAGGATTGTTTGGTCATAAATATGTTAAATAACATTTATGCTTGTGCTGATGATTAATGAAAAGATCTAGTATATTAAGTAGAGCTATTTTATGCATTGAAAAATACAATACAATTAGCTTTCTTTTAGTGACCTTAGCAGCTCATGATATCCTTGGAAAACAGGATGTTAATAGTTTTACTTTCCCAACAGGAAGAACCCCCAAGTGACTTCGAAGCCACCCAAAAGAGGAGAGAGATACTGGCGTGAGGTTGCAGCAAGAAAGTATTTTTGTGGGAAGCATTTTGTGTTCATTTTCTTTTTGAAGGGGAAAGTATGAATGCCCCACCACCACCACAAACTATGTAGCCCAGTTTCCCACATTTGGGGAAATCGCTGGGGTCAGTACATCCAAAGTGCAATTAATGAGGCTCACCCTGGGAAAACCAACTTCGTGATCATGGTGTCTTGCCAGGTAAGTATTCAAGTTTTCATTTTCTAACAAATTCCTTCCAGAGCCTCCGTGGTAAGCTGTGCTCCCTATGGGCACCAGGAACCTGATCAGCTGGAGCGACTGTCTAACAGTTTTGTGACCAAAGTGAGGCACAAGTGGATGCCGATTGCTCTGCTGTCGCTGCATTGTCGGCCCTGAGATCTGACCCAGAAATCTTCCTCTCGTGGATTATACAGGCAGTTGTGTCCATGGATTTATTTTTGATTTCTTTGATTCATTTCATGTAGAAGACTGACTTCATTGGTTAGCTGTTTTGGAGGACACATTACAACCTCCTATTATCATATAATGCATATTCATGAAAAGATAA
The DNA here is from genome assembly GCF_000622305.1 of Nannospalax galili. Taxonomy (NCBI): domain Eukaryota; kingdom Metazoa; phylum Chordata; class Mammalia; order Rodentia; family Spalacidae; genus Nannospalax; species Nannospalax galili. Next base: position 253,937 of record NW_008357993.1, on the reverse strand, counting down.
ATGACTGAATCTGTTGAAGATTAATGTTATATTTTCCATTACTAAGTTCAGTTGTCCTCAGGTAGCCAAGTTTATCCTAACTTTACTGGTTAAAACATCTGTATTCAGACTTCCATATTCTTTGTTAATTTTCACTCTAGATACCAAAAGATAACATTTTATTGATCTTTGACATGGAAGTGTTTTAGTGTTTTAATTTTTATGGATATAAACAATGAGAGAATTACCAGTAGCCTCTCTATAAGTGTGAGTTAAATCTTAGGTTTTTTTCCCTTTAATAAGAATCCTCACAGGGAGCATCACAAAGAATCAACACGTGGAGATAACTGGCTGTTAGGTTTATTGCGGTGGACTGTTGGCATGGTGTTGTCATAACCAGAAAGTCTGTAAGGGCTGGACAACTCAAAGGTCCACATACTCAGAGTCAGTCTTCTTCATGAGAATAAATTTATGAATGTTAACACATGTATCTAAAGATAAGAATCTCTTTTTGATTCCATAGACCAATAGAGCAATGGGAACTGGCCATGACTGGACACTGGTTTGTGGGATATGCTGATTCTTTTTGATTCCATAGACCAATAGAGCAATGGGAACTGGCCATGACTGGACACTGGTTTGTGGGATATGCTGATTCTTTTTGATTCCATAGACCAATAGAGCAATGGGAACTGGCCATGACTGGACACTGGTTTGTGGGATATGCTGATTCAGGTAATGCCATTATTGCTAATCAAAATGACTTTTTCTTTCATTATAAACTTTCTAATTTTCCAATAAAACTTTAAAAAATTTAAAAAGATAAGATTCGCATTGAAAAAACAAACGACAAATGTTTAAAGCCCTTCCACACTACTGATGTGAGGGTAAACTGCTGCAGCCACCGTGAAAGTCAGTGAGGAAGTTTCTAAAAATATAAAATAAAACTGCCATATCAGTCAGCTATTCCACTCCTAATTCAACACACCATAGAGACACTTGCACATCCATCTTTATTACTGCAATAGCTAAGAAATAGACTCTACCTAGACATCCATTAACATATGAATGGACTAAAAAATGTGGTGCAAATATACAATAGAATATTTTTTCAGCCATAAAGAAAAATGAAACAATGACATTTGCACAAAAATGAATGGAACTGGAAATCATACGTTAAACAAAACAAGGCAGACACAGAAAGACTAAAACCTTGTGTTTTATCTGATATTCAGAAGTTAATGTGTGTGTATGCACGTGTGTGTGTGTGTGTGTGTGTGTGTGTGTGTGTCTTATTAAAGGGGACCATGAAAGGAAGGAAGAGATCATACAGGAAGAAAGAAGAGAGGGTAATGGAATTTATGCAAAATGAAAAAAGAATGGAGGATTATATGGGGGGGGAGCCTAGGGGAAGAGAATAACCAACAAAGCATAATGGGCATCTTAAAAGGTGTTCAACATCACTAATAATTAGGGAAATGCAAATTAAAACAATTTTAAGATTTCATCTTACCCCAGTCAGACTGGCTAAGATCAAGAGAACAAATGATAACAAATGTTGGAGAGGACGTGGGGAAAGGGGAACACTCATCCACTGCTGGTGGG
>NW_008357993.1:247484-252153 GCF_000622305.1 Nannospalax galili | reverse complement strand
ATGAAATCATGGAATTTGCAGGTAAATGGATGGAACTAGAAACTGTTATACTAAGTGAAGTAACACAGACTCAGAAAAAAAAAATCGACGTATATTCTCCCTCAAATGCAGATCCTAGCACCAAATCCTGATAAGTGATTATGTATCCAGACGTAACTACAGGAACCAGGATAATGAAGAGGAACCAGAGAGGTAAAGGAAAAGAAAGAATCTGAAAGAGAAGAACATTAGGAAACAGGTGTTAATGAGGGAGATATGGATAAAAATGGGGTTACTATAAGGGGGGGAGGTTAGGTTATACAAGAAACCTAGGGGATAAAGGGAAAGAAGGAGCTCAAGAGGGGTGGGACCATAGGAGAAGGGAGAAATGGGAAAAATGGGGGACCTTAAATGGGGAAACCATGGTGGAAGGGTTAGACAAGGCGAGAGATAAATAATGCCTAGCTCATTTTTAAAAAACCAGAAGGAACCATATAAGACCAACAACCTACTGACAAATTATACATACCACTAGATCAAAGAATATAATATATGTCTAGGCAAGATTTATCTGAGAACTTTTGGTCTTTGCCCAAGCTTTATCGACATGGCACATGGTTATTAAAAGTACCAGACTGGTGGAACTAACCTTCTTGGATGTTTAACAGCCATACTTTGAGGCCTATACTAATTTGATCAGAGGGTTATAAAGGACAGTTTTGCTCCTTGGTATCCTAGGTCGACTAAGTTGCAGGGAACTATGAGCATCTCTCAAAATGTCATATAACTGAGGTGAGTCACCTGTCCTCTAAATCAAGGAGGCTGTGGAGACCCCACCAGATGGACTTGAACCAGTGTCCAGTCTACAAAGAGGAGGGTCAACACAGAGGAAACATTTCCTCCATGCTTCCAAGCCAGCCATGGTTGAGCAGTACCTTTGACTTATCTTCATACAGATGGAACTGGTAAAAGAAAGGAGCCAGGAACTCCTCCAAAGCCCCTGTTACTCCCGAGGAACAGATCTTCAAATGATCTTAACAGTAAAAATAAATTGGTATATCTGGGACAATTGTAGGGTCTTAAACACCCAAAAGTAAAGTATAACCAAAGATTAAAGCAGCCAATATAATTTTTTAAGAGTCCATATGTATAGCTAAAGGCTACATAACAAGAAACAATGCCAGACAGGGGATGCCTTCCTTTGAGTTGTTGGTCAGGGTGGCCCAAGAGACTTCCAGACAGTAACCCAGCATAGAACTGGGAAAATGAACAGCAGACCCAATCCTACTAAAGGAGTATTGACAGCTGATTGCTGCTAGATGAGGAACAGCTGATCTTCCTAAAACAAGCATCTCTACATAGGCTGACTAGATTCAGCAGACAGACAAGCAGTGGAGAATGGCTGGGGGTGCCAACAACACAGTGGACAGTAACAGGGATGACAGAGTATATGGGCTCTGGGGGGTGGGGGTGCTATGGGAGGGTGCCATTTGAATTCAAACCTTTAACATTTGGTTGTTAACCTTAGCCTTTAATGGCTGTGGTATCCCTCTAATCAGAGGGTGCCATTTGGGAAGTGGGTATACAGATGAATAAGATTGTTTGGGATGTTCTGTATGATATACACAAAAAAAATCAGAAAAAAAAAATGAGGAAGAAGCATAAAAATTTACTTCATGTTAATTAATAGAGGTGATAAACATTACCATTGAAATCTACCTGATGACTTTCTATCTATGCTCAAGAGCCAAGGATCTGAGTGTAACCAACTGTGACCAGTAATAATCAGATAGAGATTGGAGACATATGTGCAAACATATAAGCGTTAATAGGTTTAAAAATGAGTCTTTCTGTAGAAAACAGCGTATGTTAAAATGAAATGTAGAGCAGAGTTCCAACTTCCATCAGTGTAACGGCTCTGATCTCAGCAGGCTGACAGAGTGCCCAGCTCTGGCCTCCCTCTGGCCTCTCTCTAACAGAGGGGCTGAGAATGCAGGGGACTGCCTGAGAGCCCCTGGATCCTGCCTCCACATGGTGGTAAGCTTCCCCTAATCGCTCCATACCCATCCCCCTACCTGGGGTTTCATGAGGCCCCTCCCAAGGCCCCAGAGAAGATCTGGCTTTTGTAGGCTAAGGCTGAGATCCCAGCAGACAGCCTGAGTGGGTGGGCTCTGACCTCCATCGGTGTAGCAGCTCTGATCTCAGCAGACCACCAGAGAATGCTGAGTTCTGGTCTCCCTCTGGCCTCTCTCTGACAGACAGGCTGAGAACACAGGGGACTGCCTGAGAGCCCCAGGATCCTGCCACCACATGGTAGTGAGTGTCCCCTAATTGTGCCATACCCATCCCCCTACCTGGGATTTTGTGAAGCCCCTCCCAAGGCCCCATGGCAGAACTGGCTTTGGGAGGCTAAGGCAGAGCTCTTAGCAGACAACCTGAGAGGGTGGACCATCTGATAGTGCCCAGATCCTGCCTCCACATGGTGAAGGAAGCCTGAGTGTATCTGACTGGAACCTGAATTGGGCTTCTGTGTGTACTCCTGATTAGCTGATCTGAAGCCATCAGTTCCCTCCAAATTAAACCTGAGAGAACCTGAACCCTGTACCAACCAGCTTTACATAACCAATAAAGAAAGGATATAGGCACCTGGATAATACAAACAGAAGCATACCTCAACTTAATTCTCATATCAGAATCATAAGCAACAAAAGAAATTCACATGTCAAAAGCAAATAATAAAATGGAAAGCCAAAACACTATGTCCCCACCAAACTCCACCAAGCCTATAGAAGAGTTCTACAAGGAAAGCCCCCTAGAGATAATCCAGCGCACTGAATTTAAGAGAAAAATCATAAACATGATCAACGAAGTCTCCATTTTGTTCATTCTAGCTGTGAGGATAAAGTTGAAGAATTGGACCGCTAAAGCAAAGATTACAGAAACTTTTAAAAACACAGGAATGGAATATGCAAGAGATGTGGGACACCACAAAAAGGCCAAATCTACAGATCATAGGAATAGAGGAAGGAGAAGAATTTTGGGTTAATGTTGTTGACCAGATCTTAAACAGGATTGTAGAAGAGAATTTCCCAAAATTAAGGAAAGACATCCCCATACAAATACAGGAAGCACATAGAATACCAAATAGACAGGATCAGAAAAAAAAAAACTCCCCATGATATATCATAGTAAAAATACTAAATGTAAAGAACAAAGAGAGAATACTGAAAGCAGCAAAAGAGAAACAAAAAGTCACATACAAAGGAAAGCCCATCAGAATTACATCTGACTTATCAGTGCAAACTATGAAACTCAGAAGATCCTGGACCAAGATATTTCCAGTTCTACATAACAATAGATGTCATCCCAGAATACTTTATCCAGCAAAAATGTTTATTATAGTTGAGGGGGAAAAGCCTAACAGAATACATGTCCACAAAATCAGCCCTTCAAAGAATACTTTAAGCAAAACAGAGAACAGAAAGAGAAATACTATATCCCAGGGGCAACAAAAGAAAATAAATAAAGGTATAATCGAGGAAACACAAAATTAGAGAACAAAAACAGCAATCAAAATGATGGCAACCAATACATATCTTTCTATAATAACCTTAAATATCAATGGACTGAACTCCCCAGTCAAAAGACACAGGCTAAGTGAATGGATTAAGAAATGAAATCTATCTCTTTGCTGTCTGCAAGAAACCCATCTCACCTTCAAGGACAGGCACTACCTTAAGGTAAAAGTATGGAAAAAATATTCCAAGCAAATGACACTAAGAAACAAGCAGGGGTTGCAATTCTAATATCTGACAAAATAGACTTCAAAGTAAAACTAATCAGAAGAGATAAGGAGGGTCACTTCATTCTGATCAAAGGAACAGTTAATCAAGGATATAGTACAGTCCTTAACATATATGCACCAAACTGTGGTGCACCCAAATTCATAAAAACAACACTACAGGACTTTAAGACACAGATTAACCCCAACTCAGTAACAGTAGGAAACTTCAATACCCCACTGTCTCCATTAGACAGGTCAATTGGACAAAGAATAAACAGAGAGACATCTGAAGTAAATGATACCATACTTAAATTATTCAAAAGGATAGAAACAGAGGGAGAACCCCCAAATTCCTTCTATGAAGCCAGCATCACTCTAATACCCAAACTGGGTAAAGACACAACCAAAAAAGAAAACTATAGACCCATATCCTTAATGAACATAGATGCAAAAATTCTCAACAAAATACTTCCAAACCACATACAGACACACATCAAAAAGATGATTCACCATGATCAAGTAGGCTTTATTCCAGAGATGCAGGGATGGTTCAATATACACAATTCAATAAACATCATTAGTCATATAAATGGACTCAAAGACAAAAACTACATTGTTATCTCAATAGATGCAGAAAAGGCTTTTGACAAAATTCAGTGCATTTATGTTCAAAGTCCTAGAAGGAACTGGGCTGGAGGGAACATACCTCAACATAATTAAAGCTATATACAACAAACCCACAGCCAACGTCATTGTAAATGGAGAAAAACTGGAAGCATTTCCATTAAAATCAGGAACCAGACAAGGATGTCCACTATCTCCACTCCTTTTCTACATAGTGCTTGAAATTCTTGCTAGAGCAATAAGACAGGAGAAGTAAATTAAAGGAGTATTAATTGGAAAACA
>NW_008357993.1:246479-247258 GCF_000622305.1 Nannospalax galili | reverse complement strand
TTAACCTTTAAAAAGATCTCCATTTCATTATTAAAATACACAGTTACATACAGAAAAATTCATTTTCAATGCAATTGACATTAAGATGTTTGCATACGCATTTCTAATCACTATATATCTGATTATTACTAGTGACAGTCGGTTACTTTCTAAGCTCCTTGGCATTTAAGTATGGATATAAAGTCATCAAGTATATTTCAAAGGTAATGTTTTTCACATCTACTAATTATTATTATTTTTAATCACTATCTTTTTAATTTTTAATAACTACATGACTAGAAGAAGCATTTCACTACAGATTTAACATATTCAATAACACACGCCAGAGCAAGAGTACATCTCTTTCACAAGTGGCTGAAAGTTTCTAGTTTCACAGTTGAGTAAATACAGTTATACAATATTGAACTCAGTATAAGCCCTATAAGACATAAATTGAGTTTTTTAACCTTTAAAAAAGATCTCCATTTCATTTTAGAATGTATTGTTCCTTGAAGAAAGACTCGTTTTTGCTGCTAACACTTAGATGTTGGTGCATGCATCTCTAATCTGTATGCATCTGATTATTACTAGTCATAATAGGTTGCACTTGGATCCTTCATGCCTGTGTATGTCTATAAAGTCATCGGGTAGATTTCAATGGTAATATTTATCACCTCTACTAATTAGCATGATGTAAATTTCAATGTTTCCTTCCCAAATATAATATATTTTAAAAAATTTGTTGATTTTGTGTGTGTGTGTGTATATGTGTGTGTATCACACAGAACATCCCAAACCAT
>NW_008357993.1:236104-245764 GCF_000622305.1 Nannospalax galili | reverse complement strand
AAAGTGTCCTTTATGTCCCTCTGACCAAATTAGTATAGGCCTCAAAGTATGTCTGTTAAACATCCAAGAAGGTTAGTTCCACCAGTCTGGTACTTTTAATTACTGTGTGTCATGTAGAAAAATCTTGGGCAAAGACCTACTGTTCTTAAAAAACTAAAAATCAACCTACCATATGACCCAGTTATACCACTCCTTGGCATATACCCAAGGGAATCATCCTATTGTAGAGACTTGTACAACCATGTTTGTTGCTGTTCTTTTCATAATAGCTAAGAGATGGAAGCAACCTAAGTCCCCTCAACTGATGAGTGGATAACAAAAATTTGGTATATTTACACAATGGAGCTCTATTTAGTGGTAAAGAAAAAGATGAAATAATGAAATTTGCAAGTAAATGGATGGATCTAGCAACTGTTATACTAAGTGAAGTAAGAGACTCAGAAAAACAAACAACATATGTTCTTCCTCATATGTGGATCCTAGCACCAAATCCTTTTAAATTCCAGGTCCTTTCAATAACATGATGCTATACAGCAGTCCCTTTTGCATTAAATAACTACCATCATCACGACTTCAGCTGAGCCTGATCTCTAAACACCATCACAATTTGGCTTGTTGACGGTTATGCTCATTCATTAAAGGTGGGCCAAGCAGGATCATTGGACCTCACTGCATTATCCAGCCACTCTTCCCAGCCAACTGAATGTAATTTGACCCTAATCACACATGGCCTCCTAAATTAGGGGAGGGATAAAGTATACAATCTGGGGAAGGTTAGGAAGAGAAGGCATGACTCATACTGGGTAAAGGCTTTCCAGTGTGCATACCCTCAGGTCACACATACACCTCAGCAACACCTCAGTTATCTAGAAGTCTTTGAGAGGGAACTGACACTGATTCTAACCACTCCAACAGCTATCACAATACCTGAAAACAAATCCTGAATCCATCACTCTTGAGTCCAGCCTTGGAAGACAAAAGAAAAATGAGGAGGAACCCAATAGAGGGATGCTTTTGGAAGCCCCTGTCAAGAAATTCCAATGGACTTTCATAGGAACATTTGAAATTGCCCTGTTCTGACTTTTTTCTAGTTCCCTGTCTAGGACTTGCAGTACTAATTACTATTGCCTTTACTTCTCCTTCACATCTCCTATTCAAGGTTCAAAGGCTTTCTTTTCCTTCTTGAGATAAAAGAGTTATGCAATTTGGGCATCTCTTAGATAGACCCACTGAAGGGGTACTCCATGAGGATGCCTCATCGTGCATCCCTGTTAAGCATGGAAGAAGCCAGAGCCTTCTGCATCCTGATTCCCTATTGGCAATTTGGGTAACCTCTTCAGAGGATGGTGAGATAAGAACAGGAGATAGGAATTCACTATGCAGTTAGGGTAAAAAAAAACCCAAAGAGAAGTAGCCAGTTTCTTGGCCAAAATTCACAATATCCTTGGGCCTGTTAGCAACCTACTCCATTCCAAATGCCAAAAATGTAGAAAATATTTGGGAGCTTTTACCTAATCCTTAAAATATTTTAGGGTTACCTCTTCAGAAGAGGGAATGTTAGAGTAGCCAAAAGCCCCATAAAAAAAATTAAAGGGATGGATTTGACACTTTATATGCATGTATGAAATTCTCAATAAATTATTTATTTAAAAAAACAAAAATAAAAAGGTAAAATTGTGATCCTTTTTATATTTTATTTATTATTTTTATTTTATGTATATGCATGTATTGTTTGCATGTAGGTAAGTGCACCAGTGTTGTGCAATGCCCATGGAGGACAGAAGATGCTGTCAGATCCCCTGGAACTGGAGTTATGGACAGTTGTTAGCTGCCATGTGGGTGCTGGGATTCGAACCCGGGTCTTCTGCAAAAAACAGTTGGTGTTTTTAACTACTGAGCCATCTCTCCAGCCTCGGAGATCTTTTTTAAAGGTTAAAAACTCATTCAGTTTTATGTCTTACAAGGTCTATACTAAGTTCAATATTGTATAACTATTAATTCAACTGTGAACCCCAAAATTTACAGCCACTTTTGAAAGAGATGTATCCTTGCTCTAGAAATTGTTATTGAATATGTTAAAGCTGTAATGAAATGAATCTTGTAATCATGTGGTTATTTAAAAAGAAAAAAGAAAAAAAAATGTCATAATGAAATCCATTACTTTGCATGCTAGCTTTAAAACTGTAAATAAAAAATATTCAAAGCTGGGCATGGTGGCCCATGCCTTTAATCCCAGCACTCAAGAGGCAGAGGCAGGCGAATCTCTGTGACTTCAAGCCAGCCTGGTCTACATAGCAAGTTTCAGCTGGGGCTTCAGGGAGACCCTGTCTCAAAAAGACCAAAAAGAAAAAAAATTCAAGAACATGATTAGTGCTGTGATTAAAAGCACTTGTGAAAAATGTGTTGTTCTTTGTTCCTCTCAGGGCACTGAGCTGTGAAGCTGAAGAACCTGTCCTCTGTGACTATAACAGATTCATAGATCTGTCCCGGGATAAACCCTCTGATGGCACTGAGGTAACAGCCAAAACAGAAGCCTGGTGAGAGCAGAACTCTCCTACGCTGGTCACTACAGGGATGCATTAGCATGTCCAGCTGGTCAAAACAGTTTTCAAAATATTAAAATATTTTTAATAGTCCCAATCTTGCTGATAGTGTCAGTTCCCTACAAAGACATTTGTTTCTTTGTGTTTCAGGGGGCATCTCCTTGGGGAGTGAGTCCAAACAAAGGGAAAAAAAGCAACTCCAAGACACCACCAATGTCAGTACAAGCTAGCACTCCTGTGAAACAGATAGCCAAGAATTCTGGATAAGCCTTGGCATCATGAATCGGAACATAAGCTTTCTGGCTAGAGTTCTGGATATCACACTACATACAGTGTCCAGGATATTTCTATGCGGCCAGTGCTCTGGGCACCAACCTGTACCCACTAGTCTGTATATCACACTGCACCCAGTGTTCTAGAGATCACTCTACAGCCAGTACTTAGACTATTACACGACAATCTGTGCATGGACTATCACCTTACAATCAGTACCCTACAGGCATGTTCTGGACAGCACTCTGCACCCAGTATTATATATATCACCCTGCACATAGAGTTCTGATACTATCCTGCAGCTATTGTTCAGAGCATCAGCCTGCACCCAATGTCCAGTATATCACACTGAAGCCAGTATTGAGGATATCATACTGATCACAGTGATGAAGATGTCACCCAGAAGCCAGAGCTCCATGTATGTTCTAGATACCACCTTACCCCCAGGGTCCAGGATACACCCTGCAACCAGTGTTCAGGACATCACACTAGACCCAAGGTCTCAGACATCAGCATGCAGTCAGTGCTCTGAATAGCACCCTGCACACAGTGTTTTATATATAATCTGCATCTACTGTTCTAGATGGCAACTTGCTCATAGTGCCCTGTCCAGGACATTACTCTGAATCTTCTGTTCTGGATATTTCCCTCCACACGGTGTTCTTTATACCATTCAGCAGGCAGTGTTATGGATCTCACACAGCATTCACAGTACTGGGTATCAGTCTGTAATCAATGATGCTGCACCTTGCACCTAGTGTTTTGGATACCTCCTACATGCAGTATTTCTATCAGCCTGAGATACCACCATACACTTAGTGCTGCAGATATCTCCCCAAAGACAGCATCCAGTACATTACCTTAGACTCATGTTGTGGATATGACCTTTAAGCCAGAGACCAGGATGTTACCCTGTACCTAAAACACAAGATATCCTCAGCAGCAAGTGTTCTACATGGCTTCTAACAATGTCAGGGTACCATCATGCACTGAGGGTTCAAGACAGGCAGAAATACTGATGCAGCCCCGAAGTCAGTGGTCTCGACCTTATCCCGCAGCCAATATTAGGAAATTCACCCAGAAACCAGTGCTCTGGATACCAACTCATACCTAGGGCTAGGATGTTACCCTGGGCTCAGGTTCAGGATGTCATCCTATAGCTAGTGTTCAAGATATCCCCAAGTGTCTGGGATATCACCCTGTACTCAATGCTCAGGCTATCACCTGATGGCTAGTGCTCGGTATATCACCCTGCACGGTGTCTAGGCGCTCATCCAGCCGTCAATGCCCTGAATGGCACCGTGCACACCCATTGTCCTGGATATTACACTATATCCAGAATATCCAGTATCTGCACTAACGAAGATTTTCACTTTTTTGACACTTTAACATTTCTTTAGAATCTTTAAATTGGTAGATGTTGCCATAGCAACTTCTCCAAGCATTTTTTCCTTCCACGTTTTTCACTGCGCTCTTTTCCCAGGCTCCTTCCTCCAACCTGATAGGGTTCCCACGACAGTTAGATTCCATCTCAGCAAGACTGGAGTCTGCCCCATCAATTTCAAATGGCGCTGGGCTTCGGTTTTGGCCTGCTTTTACTTCTTCCACTCTGATTTTTCTTCTTCCCTTGTCTCCTGCTGCCCTTTCCTGCGAATCTGTTGCCTATTTTTGTGCCAGTTAAATGTTAGAATTATATTCTCTTTATATTGCTGAAAATCATCTACTTCAACTTCCCTGGAAAATAATATAAATAACACATATATATTTCCCCCTTTTGACTTTAATGGTTCATAAACAACTTCTGACTAATAACCCTTTGAGACCAACCTCCTCCTCCCATTTTTATTTCTTAATTCTACAAGTAATTTCTATTCTGACCAGGAAAATCTTTGAAGACATTATTAGGAAATCCATTCTTTTCAGTCTCCCTTGCATACTTAATTATCTTATTTGTCACAAGCAATAGTAACCCAACATGGATTATGTGCCATGTAACCCTGGATTTTTCATAGTACACAAACCAGTCTTTTGTACTTAATAGTCATGTAAGTAATTTAACCAATCAATCATTGGATGAACAGCTAAAGAATTGCTAGTGTAGTGCATAGGTAAAGTATAAGACTTTATTTAAGATGAATGAGGTATTTCTGCAGCGTTTAAGAAATATTTGTTCAGGTATGACTTAAGAAGTAGCATTTAACTTTAAGCGCAGTGCTGTGCACCTTTAATCCTACCCCACATTGACTTCCCAGGAGGGCTAGGACTAGGGAGACCCTGTCAAAAAACAAAACAAAAGCAAAAAACAAAAAAAGTAGCATTTATAGTTTTTTTCTTTCTTTAGGTAAAATGTCTAAGAAATATTTGCTCCTTAAGATTTCCAGCATTGGTTGCTAAGTGAATGTGAATCAGTTTACAACATTGTTAATGCAATAACTACTATGGCATTAGCCATAATAAGCCTATGTATTTATATAATTTTAATTAAGAAGCACAACAGCATTGAAGGTGATTGTTATTATCATTCTACAGCAAAGGTGGATCAGACAGATTCAAAGAGGTAAAGAAACTAATGGGAAACATCTTAGGAAATATGAAACGTATGTTTGACTCCATGTCACTCAAACACCAAGGGCTGGTTTTCACACTACTTCATTTTAAACACAGCATTTAGAAAATATTCCTCATGATTCCCAAAACAACACAGGCTATTTTGGGAGCCCTTGGTTACCTCCCGGAACTTGAAGTTAAGGAAGGTAACATCCTACTGCTGAAGAAAGGACATATGTCAGAGACAGGACTTGGAGCAATGGAGCTGGAACTAACCTAGAAGCCTTCTCCTGAAGACTAGCTCTCAAAGTTCTAGGGGATACTACCCAAACTACTAAGGAAGAAAAATTAATCAATGGTTCAACTCAGCCCTAAAGCCTAATAGCCATAATGACTGACACAGCAAACTACCACTATTGGTGCAATAGTGGCACTGTTATGTGGGGGCAGGGGAAATCAAAAGCTATCCAATTGGACTTTAAGCCCTTTCAATAGGAGTGTCACCCAAGTTCTCTTAGGGTCCCTTGCTCCTGGTGCTATTAGACAAACCATATAACACATCTTTATCTGAATTTTTCATAGTTTATATCCAAGGTAGTGGAAATAGAGTAACTTATAAAGGCAAACACTTGGTGCCCCGTTCTGCTCTGTGGTTCAGTGGCCCACCAGTCCAGATTGCCTCCACACCCTGCCCAGAGCCTCCACTAGCTTTTGTCCATGCCTTGTGAGCTTGTGGTCTCACCTCAGGTCGGTATATGCCCCCTTTTGTGTCCACGTGGGCAACACACTGGGGCCATTTTTTCCCCACCACTGCTGCCAAGATGGCACCAATGCTCCTCCCTCCACAGCTAACTCTCCACAGCAGGCCCTGCCCCTCGGAGAAACAACTGCCCCTTGGGACACAAAGAGGGAACTCATGGGTGGCACTGCAATCATAGTCAAATATACATGGATGGAGATATCTTTATCATATCTCTAGACAAAAGACATTTCTTACCATATGTGAAATATGGATCCTTATATTTACAGACCAGCATGCCATATACTGCTCATCAAAGAAGCTTCTTTTTGCAACAGATGGAGGCTATTGCAGAGTTTCACAACTGGTCACACACCAAGAATATATGTCTGAGAAATGCCTAGCCCTAGGTGACATATCTACAGTGGAAATTCTACACCTAAGGCTCATGGAACATAGTGGAACAGGGGGTGGAGAGAATACTAGTGCATCCCTAAACTCTCACTAGTGAAACTCCTTTACGCAACAGAGTGAGATGCAGACAGAAGGCCACAACTGGCCAAGTTTTAGATAATAAGAGGCTGTAAAGTCTATGTCCCTGGGTAGGACTCCTACATTAAACCCCACCTACCCAATGGCTCACCCGTTGCAGAAGAGGGACACAAAGATTATAAGAGCCAGATTTGGTGCATGAACACAGGGAATCAGAGGCTTTCAGGCCACTGGAAGCTTGCTCATGTGAACTTGCAGCAATGCTGGCATGGAGCACAGGACCCATGCCAACTCAATCAGACAAGGGCCCAGAGTAGAGCAAGGAAAATGGGCAGCAGGCTGGCCCTAGCCTAGAAATTGTTGGTGACTGGTTACTGCTGAATGAGGGAGAGTGGATCTTCTTTAAGATCTCTAGATAGGCTGACTAGACTCCAGTGAATGAACTTGCACTGCAGGACATCTGGGTAAAAATGCTGGACTGGATAGGACTTAACATGCATGATGGAATGCATGTGGTCGGGTGCAGGTGGTATGTATAGATGTGGATGAGGGAGGGATTCTAAATTTGGTTAAGAACTATTGTATGAAATGCACAAAATCTCAATAAAAAATATTTTTTAAATATCCCTCATGGGCATTGCATGGCATGCATACACCTACCTACATTCAGGCAATACACTCAAACACATAATATAAATGTAATAAATAAAACACTTTTTTAAAAATTAAAAAATAAAAATATTCCTCATATTTTGGACGTATTTTGAAGAGATGAGAACATCTTGAGTTTCATTGGCCTATTGGCCATTACACAGACAAGGTTATGATAAAGACTGCTATTTCTTAGGAGAAAGAATGACTTTGAATAGAGAGAGCTCAAGGGAGGAGCATGGTAAAGAAACAAAAGGAGCTGGGTGGATCTCTGTGAGTTCAAGGCTAGCCTGGTCGATATAGTGAGTTCCAGGCCAGCTGGGGCTCCAGGGAGACCCTGCTTCAAAAAGACAAAAAAAAAGAAGAAAGAAACAAAAGGAGGCTTTTTAAAAGTTCAAATCAGGACTGGAGAGATGGCTCAGCAGTTAAGAGCACTGGCTGCTCTTCCAGAGGACCCAGGTTCAATTTCCAGCATCCACATGGTTGGTAACAATCATTTGTAACTCCAGTTCCAAGGGATCCAACGCCCTTTTCTGACCTCCGTGGGCATTGTACAACACAGGTGCACTTATACACATGTAGGCGTACACACAGAAAAAGTTCAAATCATAGACACCTTTCAAGATGAACAGGTGCATGAGTTCAGGATCCCAAGTGAGCAAGAAACAAGGAAACTCCAAATGCCCAGGTGAGACTTAGTACATAAGACAAAAGAGGAAACTGAAAAAAACAGGCATTCCTACTTCACGAGTTTTTTAAGGCAGACACTGGGAAGAGATTACAAGGGGAATCAAGAAGAAAGAGGAGTAGGGGAGGCAAAGAGGAGGAGAATCTACTAAAATACGCTTTGCTCAAAAATTCCATAAGGACACCTAATATCTTGTATTTTTCGGAGAAAAGAAGTAAAATCCAAGTTTCACTGCATATCCATGTTTTGTTTGATTGGGAGATGGGCAGCTAGATAGGGGAAGGAGAAGAGATTCCACTCTGAAATAATATCAGCTTTGAAGGTACCTAATGATGGGTGGGGGCATCTTAAACCCCAGTCAAACCACAGATGTTTTAAAAGTAAAAGCATGCCAAACTTGAATGAGGGGATAGAGAGAAGGCCTTCCCCTTTAAGCATTAAAAAGCAAAATTATTTGGTGGTCACTGGTACTTTTAGATTTGAGTTCATTTGGTAGTTGTAAAAGTGTGATACACTTGGCAGACAGATGCAAAAGTGGGCACGAGGCAGGGGTTTACTCCTACTCCAGTAGCCAAGCCTTCTCTGGGCATGTCTCCCAGAGCTCCAAGTGACATGCTGAGAAAGGGTGTTCGCGGCTTCTCTCTTCCTGCAGAACAGATTTTAAAGTTGAACATTTCCATCCTTAAGTGATTAGAGAGCTTGAGAAACTTGAAGATGCATCTTTGATATGAACTTGGGCATGTTCTCAAATTTATTTTCAGAAGACGACTGCCATTTCCACGAAAATCTTGCTGTTCTCTTTCATTGGTTGGTCTCTTGAACTTCCATGAATGTCCTGTTAACTGTAGGCACAGCCACTCACACCAGCTTTGCCACATGCTTTGACACTTACTTACTGTAGACCCTTGAAGGTCCATTCCCAGTTTGGTGAATCTCTGTGCTGGCTTCAGAGCACCATTGCTTCCTATGGACTCATTAGCAACTTCTCTTTCCCAGAACTTCCTTCAGCTACTGAGTTGCACCTAATCCGCTGGAGGTGCCTGGGAGTCAGCATTTTCCCAGAATGATGCAAGGCAAGGAAAGAGCAGCTTTCTGGCCTCAGGTCAGAAAAGCCCTAACATGGAAGCTCTCCTCCAAGAACTTTGCCACCACTTACTTTTCTCCTCTGTGGAATGCATTCCCCACTACTCACTGGGAGGACTCACTTAATAAATTATTTGCATGTAAATCCTTATCTCAGAGCCAGCCCCTGGGGAACTGGACCTGACACACTGGCTCAGATTTTTTAAATGACTGAAATGGTCTTGGTAAGGCTGCAGGAAGCAGTCCCAGACAGAGGAGAAAGCAGCACCCTCTTGGGAAATGGCACTCGGAAGCTTGCAGGTTCTAATGCTTCTTTCCTCCACACATCAAATGTGGCTTCGGGTTAGGTGGCCTGAGTGTTTCGTGTCTGCCTCAGCATCAGCTCCATGAATTGCCCTCTCTGCACACAGCTCTCCTGCTTCATGCAGCTGTGTCTGTGGAAGAGCAGGTCAGAAGTGCATGCCTAGTTACATAAATGTGCCATTTTCTTGGGAATTGAGAGCAAGGTGTGCATGCACACACACATAAAAAAATGAATGAAAACTGAGGGAGAGTAGGAAAAAGACAAGTTTATGAAAGATAAATACTCTGGCATATTATGAATGTTGTAAAGATAATATACTTAAAATTATAATAATTATATA
>NW_008357993.1:232193-236004 GCF_000622305.1 Nannospalax galili | reverse complement strand
TTGCAAGTTTTACACACACACACACACACACACACACACACACACACACACCATATAAACACAATCCAAACAAATACTTTGTGAGGTGATGTATGTTCTTATCTGAAGTGAATTCTGTTGTTTTATAATTGAGTCTATTTTGCTTTGTCTTAAATGCTATCTCAGAGAACCAAATTCATGTCAGGGACCTAACAGTTTGTAACCAGTGTCTTGGGGCATTATGAATTTGCATCTAAATGCTAAGAAGAACCACACCTATAAGACATTATTCATGAACACCTTGTTGTGCCTAATGTACTTTAAGCTCATATTCCATGCAGGCATTCTACTAAAAGCCAGGAAGGATGAAAACATAAGGATGCTCTAGTTCCTGCCTTTAAAGTCTCACATCCTGTCCTCAGATGCAAACAATAAGAACTTGCCCTAATATAACATGTACTATGTTATGATAAATACAATTGGTGTTATCTATATATATTTTAAATTCCATAAATGCAGTACATGATGAAGATAGATAGGAGGTCAAAGGTGGTGGCACATGCATCCTGTCTCAGAAAAGAAAAACTGTAGATAGATGGATGGATAAATAGGGAAATAGATATATGGATGGATAGATAGATTAGATGATAGATAGATAGATAGATAGATAGATAGATAGATAGATAGATAGATGATAGATGGATGATTGATGATGGATAGATGATAGAAGACAGATAGATTGATGATAGATAGACAGACATAGATGATACATAGATTAGATAGATAGATGATGATAGATAGATAGATAGAAAGATGATTGATAGATAGGTAGATAGAGATAGATGATAGATAGATGATAGAAAGATGATAGATAGATGGATAGATAGATAGATGATTGATAGGTAGATAGATAGATGAGAGATAGATGATAGATAGATAGATAGATAGATAGATAGATAGATGATAGAAAGATAGATGATAGATAAATAGATAGATAGATAGATAGATAATAGATAGATGATAGATGGATGGATAGATGGATAGATAGACAGACAAAATGAGAGAGACAAAAGACAAAGAAAGAAAGAAAGAAAGAAAGAAAGAGAGAGAGAGAGAGAGAGAGAGAGAGAGAGAGAGAATCACTTTCCCAGCATTACCAGGAGAGACGCAGATAAAGTGCTGTTCTGCCCGGCAGGGCCACTGTCACAGTCTCACTTGGAAGTGAATCTCTGCTGCCTGAATTCTCCAGACTGCAGTGCAGACAGCCAGGTTCAGAACCTAGTTACTGTCAATGAGTTCACTGCCATCGTTGCCCCAGGAAAATCCATGTGGCAGCCACAGTGCCCACCCCTGAGTCTTAGATGGAGTCTCTTATCACCACTTCCCTGAGGTACCAGCTCCTGAATATAAATTTGTAGTGTTCTATCTGAATGTTTAAACTTGGCACATGTGTCTTGGTAGTGACTAAGAGCTTAGAGCCGGGGTTGGAGAGATGGCTCAATGGTTAAGTGCACTGGCTGCTCACGCAGAGGACCTGAGTTCAGTTCCCACGAGGCTGCTCACAACCACCTGTAACTCCAGTTCCAGGGGATCCAACACCCTCTCTGACTTCTGCAAGTTGTTGCATGACAAGGGTGTACTTACATACATACAGACAAAACACTCATACACACAAAATACAAATAATAAATAAATAAAAATAATAAATAAAAAAATAAATAAATAAATAAATAAATAAAGTTGGGCACTGTGGCGCCCTCCTTTAATCCCAGCACTTGGGAGGCAGAGGCAAGCAGATCTCTGTGAATTCAAGGCCAGCCTGGTCTACATTTTGAGTGCCAGGCCAGCTGGAGCTACAGGGAAACCCAGTCTCAAAAAGACACAAATAAATAAACAAATAAATAAATAAACAAATAAATAAATAAATAAAAATAAATAAATAATTAGATAGATGAATAATTTTAAGAGCTTAGAACTTGGAGTCAGAATCCTTGAATTCAAATCTCAGCTCTTCCAATGGCTGTATGATCATGACCATGTTAAATTCTCTGTGTGCCTCAGTTTCTTCACTTCCTGGTAGTATGTACTTCACAGGGTTTTGTGAAGATTAAATGTGCTACTATTTGTGGAGTGTTTAAAAGTGATGGTCATCACTGTTGTACCCCATCCACTGGACCCCAAAAAGACCACTGAGGACCCAACACAACAAAATGCAAAAGCAAAGGTTTATGGTTTATTCGGGCTTAAGCTCGGGCTCTCAGACCTCACCAACTCAACGGATCCATGCTGAGAGCCCAGAGTAAGGGAGAGTGGAGCCTTTTATAAGTTTTAGACAAAGGGCGGGGGGGAGATACCGAAGATACATTTTGGTTGGTTCAAGGAGCCCGCGGGGGCACGCGCCAACATAATTTTAAACCGATTGGATGTATAAGATGCAGCCCTGGAAGTTTCTTATTGGTAGGTGCTATTCTCAGGGCTGTGGAATGTGCTGACTGTTACCTGTGGGGCCAGGAGTCTCTGTTTTTACCTTATAGGGCAGTTTTTATGCTCGGGCTTGCTTAATCTATAGTTTCCTGGAAGGGGGTGGGGAACAGCAGGCAGGGGTCAGGGCATGCCAGGGTATGTCTAGGCATGTCTAAAGCAGCAGCCAATCATTTTACAGAAGCCAAAAGAGCAAGTAGTGGGGGGTCTGGAGGGATTGGGGGGTAGTGGGTGAATGAAGAGGGTCTCAGAGTTCTACAATCACTATCACTAAAAAATGGGTTATTTTATGTTTTCAGTTTTTATTCTGGGAGACAGGCTCAGCATTGATTCAAGACTGAAAACACAAGAAAAGTTCCTAACCACAGGATAGTCATTGTACATTATGTAAACTAGGAGCCTAGCTTGAAAGTTGAATTGGATGAGTGAGTTCTGAGGGGCAGAAATTCAAGATGGAAAGGAGAACAGGAGCTATAAGGCTTTGTGAGCCCTGGACAGAAGTCCAGCAGCCAGGAGTCCATACAAGGGAAACTCCAGGAGGATGCAGAGTGCAGGGAGGAAAGGGATGGCACAAGGCCTCCCCTCCAGCCGAGCATGCTGGAAGGTCCTTCTCCTCCCTGATCCTGAGATAACTAGACATTCTAGAGCAGGCGTCTTCAAATATATTTGCCCAAACAGACCCTCAAAGAACTGCAAACCATTTACAAACCACAGATTTTAAAGATAATATCTAGAATGAAATTTTAATCATAAATTTAAATAGTTGAGAAGGTATTAATTTGTGGAATAGTATGTATGCATGCTTTAAATATATTTTCTTCAAAATTTTGAAGCTTCTAATTTTTCTTATTAACTTATAGAAATTACCTGCCCTTATAAGAAAAATGAAATTCAGTTCTCAGATTCAAATGAGGCAAAGCAGACTTAATTTTTACCAATTTTTTTTTAAAAAACTAAAAACCACAAAAGTCTGACAGCAATGTACTGTAAGTGTTCATTTGCATCTTTGTGCCAACTGACTTTCTGAATACCAGTTTCAGAAGTTAAAGAAGACGCACAGCCCTGCCATGAGTTCGAAGCCTCCTCTGAAACTTTTTCTGCTGAAAACTTTCTTTTTCTCACACATGATGCTTCTTTATAAATTGTGCATCTCAAGCTGCCTCTTGGGCACCATGGTGATTAACTCCTGGGAAATGTGTCACAGTCAAATTTAGTCTAGGGAGTGGGAAGAGACTCCCTAGGCTCCAGACACATTTACAGGTGTCTATTTAAGAAAAAAATACATTTTACCTTAACTAGAAGCCAGTTTACATAGGAAACAGAGACACTCTGTCTCCCTGAGAGAGTATAT
>NW_008357993.1:228300-232011 GCF_000622305.1 Nannospalax galili | reverse complement strand
CCCTTATAAGAAAAATGAAATTCAGTTCTCAGATTCAAATGAGGCAAAGCAGACTTAATTTTTACCAATTTTTTTTTTAAAAAACTAAAAACCACAAAAGTCTGACAGCAATGTACTGTAAGTGTTCATTTGCATCTTTGTGCCAACTGACTTTCTGAATACCAGTTTCAGAAGTTAAAGAAGACGCACAGCCCTGCCATGAGTTCGAAGCCTCCTCTGAAACTTTTTCTGCTGAAAACTTTCTTTTTCTCACACATGATGCTTCTTTATAAATTGTGCATCTCAAGCTGCCTCTTGGGCACCATGGTGATTAACTCCTGGGAAATGTGTCACAGTCAAATTTAGTCTAGGGAGTGGGAAGAGACTCCCTAGGCTCCAGACACATTTACAGGTGTCTATTTAAGAAAAAAATACATTTTACCTTAACTAGAAGCCAGTTTACATAGGAAACAGAGACACTCTGTCTCCCTGAGAGAGTATATATCTGATTTTAAATAAACAAGCTATTCTAAAGAAATATCTAATCTGGTATTCTTTAAATCATTATATGAGCATTCTTTATTAGAGAAAATATCTTGCTGCATGATATCTGTGCATGGTTTGTACCTAGTGTCTGGGCCCATCAGTACTAAAATGCTGCCATGGCCCATGCTTCTCTTCTCAGCTCTTCAACAAGGAAAAATAACTGCTTAGAAAATGATGCTAATACTTTAAATTACACATTTATTTCTACTAGTTTTTCTTAGCAGCTTAGCTTCTTAAAGGGTCCTAAAATACCTTCAGTTCCAAATTAAGCTTGGCAAAATACTGCATTTAATTTTGATATATGAATATTTTATAAAGTGCTGTGCTAGTGAAAGCAAATACATAATCCAATAAAAAACAAACTTTAAGGTACTAAGGAGTTTTACAAAGGCATTTTAAAGAGAAACAATGAGTTGGAGAGTCACAGAGTCCTCCTTATTCCACATATTGTTGTGGTCAGTCTCAGGGATATGGGAGCCAATACCAGCAAATCACTCTGCAAACATCTGGCTCAGGCAATGAACTGTCCATACCACATGCTCTATAGAGCTTTGCTGGCCACAAGATTCAGATACTTTCACACTAGGGCTTTTTTTAAAGATTTATTTTATTTTTTATTTATGTGTATCTATGTGTGTGTGTGTGTATGTGTGTGTGTGTGTGTGTGCATATAAGTATGTACATGTACATGCAAGTGCCCAGACACAAGAAGGTGTTTGGTCCCCTGGAGCTGGAGTTACAGGTTATTGTGAGCCATCTGATGTGAGTTCTGCAAACTGAACTCCAAAATCCTAGAAGAGCAAGTACTCTTAATCACTCATTGACCTTCCAGGGCCCCCCATGGAGGGTTTTTTGATTGTTGTTAAATTGATCTCAAATGTGATCTTTTCATTCACTAAAGTATACATGACTGATAAAACATTTTATAAGAAATGAGAAATGCACAAAGTGACCTTTACACATCTTCTAAGGAAAAATCCTTAGAGAATTAATTCTGTGAACTGGAACATCAGTGTTACTCAATTTCTCAAGGCAATTCTCATGTGACAAACCATGTTTCCCACTGCCAGCCCTTCACTTGACTCCTGAATGATGGGAACTGAAGCCACTGAGTAGACTCAAAGCTAGTTTAAACAAATGAATGAATAAGAGCCTATTAAATGCATAGCACCTAGACAAATGCCTTTAGACTTGGCAAATTTAGTCTTCCAAAAGGAGCAGATTATTCCTCCATTTCCTCTCCTTCTGTTCCCCTGAATTTATCTTCAGGCAATTGTTCAGCAATTGTGAAACTCCTTGAAATGACTGAAACACCATAACACTGTGATATAGCCTACTAATATGTGGAAAGAACTTGGGCTGGCAAAGTTGAAATCAGGGAATGCTGAAGAGCTTAAAGAGGCAAGAGCAAGGTCTGTGGTGCTCCAGCTCCTGCCTTGGGCAATGCTCCAAGTTAGCAAGAGCTGCAGAGGTGGGAACTGGGAGAGTGAGTAAAACTAGGGAAGACAGGATATAAAACAACCAATCTGATTGACTGCATGTCAAGATTTTTCTTTAAATTTTAAGCTCCTTTAGAGACAAACTCACTCTGTTAACACCAAATGATAGGAAATACAGTCTTCATGGAACTCATGTGATACAATGATACACTTATAGGTGGCAAATTTAGCTTCGTCTTTGATGTCTTTTTTTTGTGGATATCATGTATTGTTAAAGATGTATTTTGTGATTCCTTTTATTGGACTCCTTTTACACCTTAGAATGAGTTTTATTTCAAGAGCTATTGAGGAGCTCTCTAGACCTGATCTTCTGTCTCAAGTATGAGCTTTCATATTTTACAAGAGGTGATGTTATGACATAGTAATTGGAAGACCATTGTGGAAGGAGGTCAAGGATTCATGGTTAGCTATCTGTTAATTACCAACCCAATAGCCATCCCTCTCTCTTCTTTTTGAAGGGGACTCTAATCTGTTTTAGTGTCACTTAAACACAGATGGCAGTCTAGCTGGGGAATACATCTTAAGATCCAGGTAAATTACTCGTGGCAATCCCACTCCACTTTCCTATGATTGGTTTCATGATAAGCATGCAGTTCTGGTCACAGAGCCAAGACAGGAAGTCAAGCAAGGGCTTGTTGGAAAGGTTTCATTAAATGTAGCAAAGAAGACATATTTGTTATTCTGGATGTTGCGACTGTACATGATAGCTGGTGCTTGTGCACTCACTTTGAAACTAGGTGGGGAAGCAGCCTGAGCTCAGAGTCAAGGTATGGACATCTCATGGCAGAAGATGGAAAGAACTTGATCCTTAGTTAAATAATGCAAACATGGGCCTATTTTCCCCTTCTTCTCATGCCATTATTACTTAAAGCTCCTGTTATATTTTGTAAATATGCCCACAATTCTTTGATTCTCTTCCCTATGACAAGTGAAACATAATTCCCCTCCTTTGAGTATAAGCTATACTTAGTGATTCATTTCTAAAACATGCTATAAAGGAAATGTGATAAGCAAGTTCATAGACTGGGGCTGCAAAGGCACTGGGCTTTTTATTCACTGTCTCTAGATCACCCAGAGTAGGTAAAACCAGCTACCTCATCATGAGAACACCCAAGCAGCCTAAGGAGAGGATTACATAGTGAAGACATGATGGGGTCACCTGTTAGGAGATATGCAGGTGGGTCATGCTGGAAGCAGAATTTCAAGCCCCAGTCACGCCTTAAGGTGACTGTAGTCTCTTCCTACATCCCTGATGGTACTTTATACAAGAGTCAGAAAAGACCAACTAAGCATTCCTGAATTCCCATAAAACAGAAGTTGTAAAATAATATGTATTAGGTGTTTTAATGTGTTTTTTATTGAATTTAATGTATATTTCATACAGAACATCTTAATCACCTTTATACTCCTTTCCCCATTGGCACCCTCCCAGAGCTCCCCACTGGATTTCACGCATTCTGTCATCGATGCTAAGGCCTATCCAGTCAAGTATTCCCAAATGGCCCTCAGTTCAAATTCATCCACTGAGATCTAGTCAAACTATCTAGAGTCCCTCCCTTTAAGAAGATCATCTGGAGAGATGGCTCAGCAGTTAAGAACACTGACTGTTCTTGCAGAAGACCTGGGTTCGAATCCCAGTACCCACATGGCAGTAACAACTGTCCGTAATTCCAGTTCCAGGGGATCT
>NW_008357993.1:221429-228245 GCF_000622305.1 Nannospalax galili | reverse complement strand
CAATACACACATACACATAAAATAAAAATAATAAATAAAAATATTAAAAAAGATCAACTCTTCCTCACCCAGCAATAATCAGCTTCCAATAGTTCTTCAGGGAAGGTTCAGGCCTGCTGTTTATTTCCACAGTTCTACGCTAAGTTTTTGTCTGCTTGGGTTTGCATGGGTCTTGTGAGTGTTGACACAACTGCTGTAGGTTAATATGAGCAAGGTCCCAGGAGCCTGTAAAACTCTATTTGGGTTTGTTCAATCCACAAGGATTGAAGAAATTTATTGTGCAGTTGTATATAGCTATTACTCTTTTAAATTTTTAATTTTTTTATTTTTATGTGTATAAGTGTTATGTCTGCATGTATGTAAGTGCACCTGTGTCGTGCAATGCCCACGTGGGACAGAGGAGGCAGTCAGATCCTCTGGAACTGGAATTATGGATAGTCATTAACTGCTATGTGGGTGCTGGGATTCAAACCCAGGTCTTCTGCAGGAGCAGCCAGTGCTCTTAACCGCTGAGCCATCTCTCCAGTCCCATAACTATTATAGTTTTTAATACTGAATTCTCTGACCTTTTCAGACAAAGGTATATTCATGTGTAAAATGTTCTAAAAGATTGAATCATATAGTCAGAGGATTAGAGGTTCTTTTGTGGGTCTTCTGGCTCATTTTCTCCTTTTATGAAAGATTGCATAATACTTTATGTGACAAATGGATGCCTTTCTCATGAGGCCTTCTGGACAAGGAGGTAACAGTTGCACTAGAGCTTTATTCTCTGCAGCCATCTGGTGAGAGACTGGAATCACTCTGGTTATAAGTAAATCAATTGCATCTCATTGTATCCCCAGAATACTTTTTTCTAAACTTTCTTATAGGAAAGTCTTCCAAATTATATGAACTGATAATCTACCAGAAAGTGTAAAGAGAGAATGAGATTCAAAATGTATAACACATTAAAGATCACGGAGAAGCTTTTCTGCAAAGAGATCTGCTCAATTTTTGTTTAACCTAGAATTTCTCAAATGTGGTGACTATAGACTGCTCCTCTATGGTCTCTTCCTCCAACAAAAATAACTTTTGGCATCTATTAAGGGCAAAGATGTTCTACAGAGCACGTAAAAGCAGATATAAATGACAAAGAGCTCATCATAATATAGAATGAATGGAATGTATTAGCATAAATGATTAAAATAATCCAAAACACTATTCTCAAAATAGCCATCCTACAGTGGTGCAGTCATACCCATTATCTGAGTAATCCAAAGTGTCTAAGTTTAGATTTCAAGTCAGAGATGCCGTAAGTGAAGAACAATCAACACCTAGTTGCAGCAAAATAGGTCCACGAACATTTGTTCAAAAAGATTAGGATGTGTTACCCAAAATGCAAACTTTCTAAGTAGTTTGTAATTTCTTCTTTCTGACTGAACAATAGTATTTTGCCTTCTTGTTTTAATATTTTAGTATTTCCTTTAAAATATTTTTATAGAGGAGAGATTTCTTACAGAGGTGTCTGAAATGTTGGTGCCCACAGAAAGGACCCTGAATTAGCAATCCTTTGACAAAACACAAAGTCAAGTAATTCACTTATGATTCTGCCACTTGCCAAAGGTCTCTAAGCTCTCCCCTGATAGTGCCTTTACAACAGAAGCCTTGGATCCTGTCCAGTTTGCCCCCAACATGAATGTAGTTCCAAACTCCTGGAGTGAACAGGACAATCATTCAAAACAGATGCACAGAACTTGTGCTAGTCAGACAAAATCCCACAAGGTAAATGATTCTGCCTTGGTGCTGGGGCAAATCTGACATACCCAGAATAGAAAGATCATCTAGTGATGAGGTCTCCAACTTCTCACAACTTTGAAGAGAGAGAGAGAGAGAGAGAGAGAGAGAGAGAGAGAGAGAGAGAGAGAGAGTGTTTTGACACAGGTCTCCCTGTAGCCACAGCTAGCCTGGAGCTCACTTTGTAGACCAGACTGGCCTTGATTTCACAAAGATCCAACAGCCTCTGCCTCCCGAATGCTGGAATTAAAGGCATTGGCCACCCTGCCCAGTGAATTTTTAAAACTTAAAGTCAAACTACCTAATGCTTTCAGACATCAGTACAAATGTGAGTAGACAAAACAGGCAACTGGCTGAGAGGAACTCCCACCCCTCCTCCATGCTGTGGCTCTTCCTGAGACCTGCTCCTTCCACCATGCCTAGGATTCATGGAGGGAAGCTGGTTTTGTAACTCTGGTTCAAGTGAGGACAAAAATGCCTTTCCTTATTTCCATTAGTACAAATGAGACATGCTGTCATTTTATTATTTAGTATTTAAAAAGGAATCTCCAAAAGAAAATAAGTGAATAATTATGGAATAATCTTTACATGTCCAGTATCAAAAAGACAAAATTTTAATGCTACAATTCTATCTTAGCCTTAGTGGCTGGTAAATCTGTTTGAACTTCTTCCTGATTTGTTCTACCTTAACCTAGTATCCATAGTCCTTTCTTGACAGAGACTGTTATAGCTCAGCCAAGGACAGAGTGACTACATTCCTTATCACCCACACCCATCAGTTCTTAATCTTCCAAGTTCCAGTTTTTTCTCTAATATGAGAGAGTCTGTATCCACAGCTTTCTTAGTTTCTCATATCCAACGGGTCAGCAAGCTCATAATTCCCAGAAGCAATTCTCAGCATGATGTGATTCCCAGAACTTCTAAGAGCTTCAGAGGAACTGACCCATTTCTTCTCTCTTGTGTAAAAGCATTAGAAGGATGTAATATGCAAAGGTGGGTACTACAAGGCAGAGTGACTTCATTAAGAGAACCCACAGTTACTATTGCTGAAGCTAGGGAGAGCTTAGATGATCTCATAAGCTGTAGAGTTCACTGAGTGGAGCCACATGGACCTGAAAAGGCCCTGGTTAATTTAGACTATCTTCTCCCTCAAGCTTTACATGAACCCTTGAGAGACTTCTTGCCTCTCAGGGGAAGGTGTGACTATAGTTTCATGTTGGGAGCCAGCCCATATTATTTGCTGCCTTAAACAATAAGTTGCTTGGTTGCTGGTGTGTGAGCCCTGACACAGACTGATCCCAGGAGGAAGCTCTGCCAGCACAAACGCTTGAGTAACCCACAGAGAACAGGACTGCCCTGAAAGGATGGAGAGCCTATTGGGAGACAAGCGGCAACCACCAGGAGTGGCGGTAGCTTCAGCTAGACTTACCTATACAACTTCAGAGAGCTCTCACGTCCGGGCAGTGACTCGCCTGTGGGAGTTACTGGCCTGGAAGAACATATTCAGAGACGGCGACTTGAATCATAGCAGAGTTGGCAAGGACAGGAAGAGAGGCATGGGGAGGACTGGGAAAGAAGGAATGTGCTCATAAGAATTTAAAAATAGTTTCATTGATAGTTTCAAGAAGAGAAAATGTACAGTATCTTTTAAAACTAAATGATCCTTTTCCTCTTATTGATTTTCTACCTTCCTTGCTCTGCACGTCATTCAAAGTAGCCAGGCCCTCCTTGTGAGCACATGGAAGGGAATTAACAGTAGAAATAAAGAATAAAAAATAATAAAAGAAGAATTATTCCAAAACATAGTGAGTAGCTTCTTTTGACTGTAGGGATATAGGACCTTAGGTACTCTTGCAGAGACACAGTAAGGTTTATACTTAGTGTACAGCCTGAAGAGCCAGGAACAGAGGGATAAGGCACTTTCAGTACTGACTAGTAGAAACCAAGGACTGAGGACCAAACAGAGAAGATGGATTCCCAGAACCACCAGGAGGAACAATCGCAGCCCTGCAACCCTTCATATCCTTCTAATAACCATTATACACATGACTTAACAAGCAGCAGGAGTTCTAAGGGGAAGGGAGAAATAAAGGCAGATTGGTCAGTTAAGCTTCTGCTATACTGTAAGAATGAATAGAATTAAAAGTAAGTTTAAATACAGAAGAAAATCAGGGCATTCTAAGTTTGGGATGAAATTATTCTAGCAACAATTACATTTAAATGAGTTTTAAAAGGTGATGTCCATCCCTTTTCTGAAATGTTAAATGTGCATCTTGGTGTAAAAGAATGCCCCCCACCCTGTCATTTTAATGGTGTGTCTCAAGGCATGCTCATTTGAGAGGACTGCCCTAAGAAAGTACCATAAACTAGGGAGCTCAAAACAACACAAATTTATTCTTCATTATTCGAAAGGCCAAGAGTCCAAGATCAAGATGCTAGTAACTCTCTCTCTCTCTCTCTCTCTCTCTCTCTCTCTCTCTCTCTCCCCCCCATGGCTAACTTTTAGTGCCCTGTGACTCTCTCTCTCTGTCTCTCTCTCTCTCTCTCTCCCCCCCATGGCTAACTTTTAGTGCCCTGTGACTTGTACAGGCATCACCCCAATCTCTGCCTTTGTCTTCACACAACCTTCTCTGTATGCCTGATTCTGTTTCTGTGTGCCTCTTTCCTTCTTCTAAGAACAGCAGTCATTGGGGGAAGACACTGCTCAACCCAGATAAGGGCCCACTGCTTCTCTGCCCTCACAGTTTTGTCTCAGATGATGACTGCCACCCCCTTAGTTTATTACAGAGAAAGCAGACACTAAGTGGTAATTTTTAAAATCTACTTTAGGGACTGGAGAGATGGCTCAGTGGTTAAGAGCATTAAATACTCTTTCAGAGGACCCAGGTTGGATTCCCAGCACCCACATGGCAGCTACAAACCATCCTTGACTCCAGTTCCAGGGGAATCAGATGACCTCTTCTGACCTCTGCGGCACTGCATGACACAGGTGCACTCACATGCAGGCAATACATGCAAGCAATATACTCATACACATAAATATAAATATATTTTAAAAAATAAAAATAAATAGAATCTATTTTGTGTATGTGTGTATGTGTGTGTATGTGTGTGTGTGTGTATGAGTGTATTGCCTTCATGTATGTAAGTGCACCCATATCATGCAGTGCCAGTGGAAGTCAGTAGAGGGTGTTGGATTCCCCTGTAACTGAAGTTACAGATAGTTGTTGCCATGTGAGAAATGGAAACCAAACCCGGGTCCTCTGCAAGAGCAGCCAGTGCTCTTAATCACTGAGTCATCTCTCCAGCTCCCAAAACATTTGACAATAGTTTTAAACCAAAGAACTATAGAAAAGTAATTGTAATACCACAAAGAAAATCAATTACTATCCGTGGCTACTTTTTGAGTGGGCAGGTCTAGGCCCATCTGAAGAGCTGCTTCACTGAGCAGGAACCAAACAATTCTCACCCATGGAGCATTGTAGGCTCTGTACCCTGGAAAGCAGTCTCTTCTGAGGTCCCAAGGGAAGTGCTCTTCCTTCCTGGTGATCCAGGGTCAACACTTTCTGTCTTCATCTTGTGCTCTAGAGTCAATGTCTACATGAAGCTATCAAAGATAAGAATGACCACTCCCTGTACAACAGCATATTTCACCCTCCAAAGAAAAGTTTTAGTAAATAATTCATAACATAATTAGAACTTAAAAGTTAAACTTTGGTACATTCTGAGGTTTCAATTTTAAATGACATCACAAATAAGAAGATAACCTCTACCAGGCAAATTTAGCAGGTAAATATAGCCTCTTGGATCTGGAGGTAGAGGAGTCATATCTTCCTTTGCAGGGTCACAGATCCTCTGAACAGGGTTAGCATAGAATCCTGCACATGGTAAGTACCAACCATGATTAGTTGAATAGACAAATCAAAGTGGAATTGTTCAGGACTTTCGAATGCTTTTTATGATCTTGTTCCCAGCATGGAGGCAAAGATTATTCATGCTATCCCTTTCAAATTTCCTATACACAGTTCCGCATACTTATCTTATTTCTCCTTTGGAAAAATAGAAAAAAAAATAATGAAACAAAGAAGTAGTTATTTGAAAAGATCAACAAATCTTTAACAAAACTAACCAGAGAAGAGAGAAAGAAGACCTAAATTAATAAAATTAGACATGTAAACGGAGATATTAAAATAGATATCAATGAAATTCAGAAAACCACCAGGACAAACCTTAAGGACTTATATACTGTTAAACTGGGAAATCTCAGAGAAATAGATGCATTTCTAAATGTATGTGACCTGTAAAAATTGAAGCTATTTACAGCAATGAAATTAAAGCAACTAAATAAAATATAGGCTCAGAAGAATTCACTGATGAATTCTACCAGACCTTTAAACAAGAACTGACACCAATATTTCTCAAACTATTCCATAAAATAGGAAATGGAAGAATTCTACCAAACTCTTTTAAGAAGCCAATATTACCCTGATACAGAAGCCAGATAAAGATACAACAACAACAACAACAACAAAAGAAAACTACAGGCCAATTTTCTCAATGAATATAGATTCAAAATTCTCAATAAAATACTTTCAATCCAAATTGAAAAATACAGCAAAAAGATTATTCATCATGATCACCTTGGCTTCATTCCAGAGATGCAGGGATACATCAGCACCAGACTCTGATAAATAAGTATGCAACCAGACATAACTACAGGAACCAGGATAATGGAAAGGAAACAGGGAGGTAAAGGAAAAGAAATAACCTGAAAGAGAAGAACAGTAGGAAACAGGCCTTAATAAGGGAGAGATGGATAAAAATTGGGTTAGTTTAAGGGAGGGGGGAAGGAAGAGTATACAAGGAACCTAGGGGATAAAGGGAAAGAAGGAGCTCAAGAGAGGTAGGACCGTAGGAGAATGGTATTAGTAAGGGAGAAAGGGAGTAAATGATGTCACCTTAAGTGGGAAAACCATGATGTAGGGGTGAGCCAATGTGAGAGATAAACAATGCCTAGCTAGTTTTGAAAACCAGAGAGAACCA
>NW_008357993.1:193560-221221 GCF_000622305.1 Nannospalax galili | reverse complement strand
GAGGGTCCTCACTGAGGGGATGACGTGGTCCACTCCCATGGACAGGGTTGGATCATCAGCTGGATATTGCCTTGTGATTTGGAGACAGTCTTTGACCCCAGTCCCCCTCCACCCTCTGTCCTGGGGATGCCAGGTTATCTAGCCACCCTTTGAACCAAAGCCAAGTGAGCCCACCTCACCCCAACTGCCCTGGATCTGTTGCATGTCCATCAGCCTGACAGAACATGTGTGGGGACACATCGAGCAAACTCAGGGTGCAGCTTTGCACCCTAAGCTTTGGACCTTGTATGTGGCCTCTGTGTCTGCCTATGGATCAGGGTAGCAGCTGGATGGCCAGAGGGTCCAGGCCAGGGTGTGGCTCCAGGTGCAGCTGTGCTCACACAGGAGCAGTGACTAGACCTTGCCTAGGTCCCACAACATGGAAGAACGAAACTTGTTTTGTTTCTTCCCCTAAAAACAGAACTGGGCACATTGTGAGTGATGGATAAACACCTCAGGGTCACTAATAGAGGGACCCTAGGTATGGGAAAGGCCGACTCTCCTAGAAGAGTCATACAGTGTGGGAGGCAGTGCACTTGTGGGGTGTGTGTGTGTGTGTGTGTGTGACATAAATGCATGTGTGTGCATGTATGTGGAGATGTATGTATGTGAGTGTGTGTATGTGTGTGTGTATGTGGAGATGCAGTGGGCGGAGGGAGTGTGTATGTGTATGTATGTGTGTGTGAGTGTGTGTGTGTATATGTGTGTATGTGTGTGTTTATGTGTGTGTAGGTGTGTATGTGTGTGTATGTGTGTGTATGTGTGTGTTTATGTGTGTATGTGTGTGTATGTTTGTGTGTGTGCGTGTGTATGTGTGTGTGTTTGTGTGTGTGTGTATGTGTGTGTGTTTATGTATGTGTGTGTGTTTGTGTGAGTGTGTGTTGGGGAGGGTTTGAGGGGGTGTGGATGCACAGATGGCACACATGTGGAAGTTAAAGGATAACTTTCAGAGCCGGGTCTCCACTTCCGGCTGTTGAGCCCAGGTCAAACTTGTTTCTGGTGTGCTGTGCACCCCAGACTAGATGGCCCACAAACTTCCAGGAGATGTTTCTGTCTCTGTCTCCCATCTTGCTGTAGGAATTCTAGGATTACATGTGCACACCACTGCATTTGAATGGTGTTTGTTTGTTTATTTTGCTTTGTTTTTGATGTGTGTTGTAGGGAGAGGGAGAGGAGGTGGTTTTCCAGAGAATGAACTCATGTCATCAGACTTTCAAGGCAAGCACTTTTACCTTTTGAACCACTGTGCTGTACCCAGAAAAGTTTTTTGACAAAATTCAGCATTCTTTCATAATAAAAGCTCTGAAAAACCTGTGAATAAAAGGAACATGTCTCAACATAATAAAATCTCTGTACAACAAATCTGTAACCTAAATAAAAAACTCAAAACATTTCCATATAAATCAGGAACAAATCAAGGGTGTCCAGTTTCTGTGCTCTTACTCAGTATGGTGCTTCAAGTCTTAGTACAACACAAGAGAAGAGAATAAAAGGGGTTACAAATAGGAAAGGAAGAAGTCAATGTATCTTTATTTTTAAATATTTCCTATTTATTTTTATTTTATGTGTACACATGTATTGTCTGCATGTACGTAAGTGCACCTGTGTCGTGCAATGTCCACAGAGGACAGAAGAGGCTGTCGGATCCCCTGGAACTGGAGTTACAGACAGTTGTTAGATGCCATGTGGGTGCTGCGATTCAAACCCAGGTCTTCTGCAAGAACAGCCAGTGTTCTTAACCACTGAGCCATCTCTCCAGCCCGTATCTTTATTTTTAGATAAGATTCTCTACATAAGAGACCCTAAAGACTGTAGTGGTAAAGCTCTCCTAATTGATAAACATTTTCAGTAAAGTGACAAAATACAAAATTAACATACAAAAAATCAGTTGCCTTCCTATAGACCAATAGCAAACATGCTGAGAAAGAAATTAGGGAAATAATCCCGTTCATAATTACCTAAAAAAACATATCTTGAAATAAACCTAATCAAGGAACCGAAAGACTTCTGCAATAAGCTCTTTAAAACAGTGAAAAGGAAATTGGAAAAAAAAACATGAGACAGAAAAACATCACATCATCATGGACTAGAAAAAAAATGGTGTCATGCAAATAGTTATACTAGCAAAGCGATCTACAAGTTCACTGCAATTCCATCAAAATTGCAATACCATTCTTTATAGAAAAAGAAAAAAAATAATTCATTTAGATGCACAATAGATCTTGAATAGTCAAAGTAATCCTAAATAAAGAAAATACTGCTTGAGGTATCATCATGTCTGGTTTCAAGTTATGTTACAGAACCACAGTAACAAAAACATCCTAGTAATAGCACAAAGATAGACATGTCGGTCAACAGAATAGAAGAGGCAGATATAAACCCATGCCACTACAGCCACCTGATTTTTTTACAGAAATGCCAAAAATACAATTTGGAAAAACATAGCCTCTTCCACACGTTTCTGTGAAAACTGGATAACCACATGTCGAGGACTGAAATTAAATCTCTATCTCTCCTCGAGTATAAAAATCATCTCCAAGTTCATCAAAGACCTTATTGTAAGACCTGAAACTCTGAAACTGTTAGAGGAAAACACTTCAAGATATAGCAATAGACAAGTACTTTTTCAACAGGACCCTAGTCACTCAAGAAGTAAGGCCAACAATCAACAAATGGGACCTGATGAAATTAAAAGGTTTCAGTACAGAAAAAGAAATGGTTAATTGACTGAAGAGACAGGATGGGAGAAAATCCTCGTTAGTTATGTATCTGGTAGAGGATAAATATCTAGAATTATACAACAAACTCAAAACCCTAAACAAACAACAACAAAAAAAAATCACTCATACATTCTTGATGGAAGTCAGTATAGTTTCCTCAAAAACTAAAAATATATCTCCCATATGACCCAGCTATGAGCACTTACTTACTCAAAGGACTCCAGGTCAGCATGCCATAGAGATACTTGTACATCAAGACTTATTGCAGCACTAGTCACAATAGCTCAGTTATAGAAACAACGTAGGTACCTAAAAACAGAGGAATGAATTAAGAAAGTGTGGTACATATACACAATGGAATTTTTTCAGGCACAAAAAAGAGTGAAGTTAAGTCATTTGCAAGGAAATGGATAGACTGGACATCATCACTGTAAGTGAATTAAGCCCGTCTCTGAAAAACAAATATCATATGTTTTTTCTTATGTGGAGCTTAGATTTTGTATAGATATATAAAATCATATATGTGCACATATATCGTTTGAAAGCAAGAGCAAATCTGTGTAGGGAAACAAAGGTGACTAACAAGAAGGAGGGGGGAAGGAAGGTCAGAACAGGAAAACGTGCTCACTGTACAATATATGCTTGGATGACAATGTCCTTCTGTAACACAGTAGCATGCACAATGAATATGTACAATGAAAAAGGTTTTAATTAATTATTGCATCCAGAGACAAAATTTGAATTGAAATTCAAGGCTCAGTTCTTCCTTTAGAAATCAGTATGACGTAATGGCTAAAAACAAGGAATACGAACTCTGTAGGCAGATGATCTACTGCTTGAGTCCTCAATCTGTCACTCAATACGTATGACCTCTAGAGCAAGCAACCCAGCCTGTACTTCAGTTTTAACACCCACAAATTAGGGTTGATATTGGTTCTGACATCAGAGGTCAATTGGAAGACTCAAATGGCTTCTTGCTTGTAAAGTGTAAAAAGTTGACAAAGCTTCTTACCTGTAAAAGTAAAGAATCAAAAGTTTTCAGTAACCACTGGCTATTATTATTGTTCTCAGTTGGCAGCTTAGACTACAGCAATAGTCAGATCAGTGATTACCATGCACCCTAATAATACTCTCAAAACTTTTAGGTGAAGCAGTTAAGCTAGATAAAGAGCATGTGAGCAAGGAGGAAGCCACTGTGGAAACCAGTAGAGTGGTACATGATCATAAGGAAATAGTCACCCAGGCTTCTGGGAACTAGCTCATATGAACTTACAGCAATGGTGTCAGCATGTACAAGGCCCATGTAAACTTGATCAGACAAAAACCCAGCATAGAACTGGGGAAATGGTCAGCAGGCTCCAACTTTAGCTCAAGAACTATTGGTAGCTGATTACCCTTGGGTGAGGGAGAGTTGATCTTTAAGGGAGTGACTCTAAATAGGCTGACTAGGCCCCAGTGGATGAACGTGCACTGAGAGACATCTGGGTACACAAACTTGACTCAATAGGCTTTAACAAATACAACAGAATGCATGAAGTCTACGAAGGTGTTGGGGGAGCACAGGTGGGGAAAGGGTACAGAGATGATTGAGATGTTTTGTACGAAGTACACAAAAATTCAATTTAAAAATGCTTTTAAAAGTTTTCCTTAACAGAATCCAACCAGAAAAATATAAGCTTTGAGGTTTGGTTATTCTCTAGATAGATTCCATCCTGTTTACAGCAGTGCCTTCCTCCTGGAATGTGTTTACCTCTTGTCTCAGCACGCTAACATACTCACCGCTGCGGAGTCTGCATTTCTCATACCACAGAAGGACTTAGGAAATGGAGTTTGGTTCATCCACTACATTTACAGGATAACAAAACTAATTTTTCTTTCCTTCTGTTTTGTGATAAGAATACATGTCTCAGAGTTCTATTCCAGAATATATTACTTTATTCTCAGTAAAAATAGTTATAGCAGCTTAACTCACAAGACATTCTCTCTAACCTCTTACAATAAGCATCTCAAGAAAAAATGCCAGGATTTAACAGGTATCTGCCAATAAAATTTTGATTCTGATAGTTACCATGTTTAACGTCATTTAACATTTTATTGAAAATGACATTAAGTAACACTAAAATAAAAATGATTCATATTTGCTTCAAGTGTGGGTATTCTGAGTTTTCTCATTTTAAAAAAGTCTCAGTAGATTTGCGTTCCCATCTGATAAGTACGAGTCATGGTCACATGCTATACAGTCATTGCCTTAGCTCCCTGATGCAACTGAAAAACAGCTCTAAAATAGTCTCCGTTGCCTTCTCTGGGTCTTGGCTGCATTGAACTACATCTGCAATACCGCAGCTGTCTTTTCTTCATTGCAAAGCAACGCTCTCAAATAACCACAGCAAGTGTACATCCAGACTGAGCATCAGGGACAGCATGCAAAACAGCTGCAAAAGAAATCTGAATTATGTAGTAGTTGATATTCTTGCTAAAAACTTCTAAAATACTAGTTTTAAAAACAGCATCAGATTGTAGTACCAAAGAAGTCTTAGAAACAGATTTCTGTGCTCCACATTTGGCTTTCTTTAAAAAAGAATATTTTGCTATCGTTTCCCATATAATTAAGAAACTGAACATAGAAAACTGAAGCACTTGGAATTAGGAGTCAGAAGGTCTGAGGTCCTCTGTTCACAGTAACCATGAGGCAAGTTTCTAGGCTGTCTTTCTCCATTTCCTCAACTGCAGAATGTGAGGAAGAATAGGACACACATTATAGGGTTGCTGTGAAATTGAGCCCGTTCTTCACTAAGAACGGCACCTAGCAGTAGGCAGCACACAACCAATGAGGGCTAAAGTATGGTCATGCTGTGCTCCTCTCCCTTAACCCTGTGCATGTATCTGGATCGCACCTTATCAAGGACACTCCACCTCTCTTTCCCTTTGCTGTGTTCAGCTTTCTAAGCATCACCGACAGGCAGTGCTCTGTTCCTTGGTGGATTTCATATCACACTAATAATGCAGCCTGTACTTCCTTTTCATATCAGCAATTTTGAGCTTTCATTTGCTCACATATGAGCCACAATTTTCTTGAATTCAGAGAAGCAAGGTAGAGATTAGGAAACTGTGTACAGCAAAACAGGCAGGTTATGCTTTATAAAGGGGAGATGGGGAAAACCCAAAAAAAGAATTCACAGACAGGAACTTTCTGTTTCAGAACTTTCATATTTTAGTCATGACTCCTTTTGTGAAACACATTCTTTCTTGAACTCTTTTTTTTTTTTTATCCTTTTGAGACAGGGTCTCCCTGTAGCCCCAGCTGTCCTGAAACTCACTATGTAGACCAGGCTGGCCTTGAACTCACAGAGATCTGCCTGCCTCTGCCTCCCAAGTGCTGGGATTAAAGGCATGTGCTACCACGCCAGGCTATCCCTGAACTCTTATAAGAGAATACTGTTCTAATTCTCCTTGCCTTTTCTACATTGCTCTTACATGCGCTGCCTTGGCCAGCCCTTTCTCACTCTATACACTTCCCTGAATGAAGACTTGTGCCCTCAATTGTAAGTGAAATACTGATTACTCATAGACCCCAATCTCCTGCTTGAACTTCTTCCCTGAGCCCCTGAACCTCATATTGCAAATGGTCCGTGAACACAAATTGCACTACAGAGCCAGCTCAGGCAAGGTGGAATCCATGCTCATACCAAACCTGCTCCTTTTCTTGCATTTCTTTCATAGCAGCATCCCCATCCTTCCTTCCAACAGCTGTGCTAAATGTTACAGTGGTGGCAGGGACCAGCCCTGAGGGGCTCTGCTCTCAGGGAGCTTAGAATCTAACTGAGACATACGCAGAAGAGGCAAGCACATAAATTGCATGTGATTTTCTGTCTGTGAATTCTTTTCTTGAATTTTCCCCATCTTCCTGTTATAAAGCATAACCTGCATGTTTTGCTGTATACATTTTCCTAATCTCTACCTTGCTTCTTTGAATTCAAGAAGATTGTGGCTCATATGTGACCTAATCCAATGAGCTTTACTTTCATGACATTTTCCGTTACATCAGTCTAGAAAGTTTTCTGTCAGAAGGGATGGCTAGTCAGTGTTGCCCCTCAGTTTTTTCTATTTGTTTATATTTCATTCTATTCTCCCTGGGATTCACGTCAGTGAGTTTTTGTTTTATAAAAATGTCCAAAAGCATCCTTAATATATTCTATACAGTTTTCATGTATATCATTTTCTTTCCTAGCTTTAGTATTTAGAACCAGTGATTTTTCCGTCTTAAATTTTCAACCTTCCTTGCTTTGGCCAAGGTTTCATCCTACGTCTTGAACTTTGACCTTGCTCTCC
Organism: Nannospalax galili; assembly: GCF_000622305.1. Classification (NCBI taxonomy): domain Eukaryota; kingdom Metazoa; phylum Chordata; class Mammalia; order Rodentia; family Spalacidae; genus Nannospalax; species Nannospalax galili. The sequence continues at coordinate 214,133 of NW_008357993.1, read as the reverse complement.
TATAGTCTCCTTCCTTCTTCCTTCTGTGTTTTTCCTACTGTTAAAACCTTACATATCTTTTCTTTAGATTACTCCCCTTGACTAAACTTTGTCTGGCAACATCAAAGACAACTTGATTAAGATGACCTCCAGGCTGCTGTTTTCAGGATTGATGTCTCTGATTTCCAGCCTTGCTTGTAAAGCCTTCATTCGAATTCAGCACTCCTATTTCTGCCTATGCTTCTCTTGAGTATTGTTTTTATTAATTGTGTCTGTCCTTACATTTCTATTCTAACAGATTACACTCTAGGATAACATTCAGTCTTAGAGGTTTGGACAGCACTTTTGCTCTGTGTGTACGTAAGCAGTCTCTGTCTGCATTAGTTGGTGTTCATCCCACAGCTCTACCAGAGTAAGTGTCCTAATGTACACGTCTAAAGCTATTTCCAAAATTTAAAAAAAAGATTGGGGTGTAAATAATAAATTATTTTTACCATAATTTTTAAGGCCCTGTGTTTAATCCTATTTGCTGTGATTTCTTATCAAAAGCCTTTAAAGCAAGAGGAAGCCAGGTGGTGGTCCACGCCTTTAATCCCAGTACTCCAGAGGCAGAGGCAGGTAGATCTCTGTGAGTTTAAGGCCAGCCTGGTCTCTATAGGGAATCCATGCCAGCTGTGGTTATAGGGAGACCCTGTCTCAAAAAGACCAAAAAAAAAAAGCAAGAAGGAGAAATAAGCATTAAAAGGAACAGGAAGACAAAAACGAAGATAAAGAAGAAAGCTGTGGTGGAAGAGGAGAGCAAGCAATGGGAAAAAGGGAAAAAAATTGGAAGAGACAGACTCCAGCCTCAGAACAAATGAACCACAGAACTGAGTTGTTGACACACCGCAGAAGGCAGGAGCTGAATCTGGCCTCAGGATAGTTGGATCTGGGGTCTTACATGATATCACTGGGACACTGTGTCTCGACTTCACAGTCCTGTTTTCCTTGCTGTGCTTCATTCTCAGTGGGGTGAAAAGATGAGAAGAAAGAGTCTCAGTTTAACAAGCTTGTTTAACAGCATCTGCAAGATTCTAGTACTAACCTGGTCAATGTCCTTGGCTCTTGTGCTCAACTCTAAAGCCCACTAGGACCAAGGACACAATTAGTAAACTTCTTTAAGAAGGTCTGCAATACATCCCTCTGCATGAGAGATACCCAAAGTAGTACAAGGCCCACCTATAGTCAATAGTGTAGAAGGCAGGAATGGGGCAAAGGACTCTCCTAAGAGATTATGATACAGCAACACACAAGCTTCTAGAAGAAGAACGAATGTGGCCCAGTATGTGGCACACACCAGAAATCCCAGGAAATAAAGGCAGGGGTAGCAGCAGTTCAAAGTCATCCTCAGCTGCACAGCTAGTGAGTAGGCTAACCCTGCTAATCGTTCATTAGTGAGATCTTTCCAGGTTAATTCAGTGTCATTTCTGCTTTGGTTTCTTTCTCAAAAACATTCATAAAGTGGACATAGAATCGATGCAGGAACTGCTCCCAAAACACTGATCCTTAAATGACCCTTAACGAAGCACAGTGAACATCACAAACAGCCAGTGTTTCACAGATGGGCCTGGCGCTGAATTTCCAGTGTTAATTTACACATGTACAGAACTTTCGTTTTTTTTAATATTTTGTTTATTATTTTTATTTTATGTGTATGCGTGTATTGCCTGCATGTAGGTAAGTGCACCTGTGTCGTGCAATGCCCGTGGAAGACAGAAGAGGCTGTCAGATCCCCTGGAACTGGTGTTATGGACAGTTGTTAGCTGCCATGTGGGTGCTGGGATTCAAACCTGGGTCTTCTGCAAGAACAACCAGTGTTCTTAACTGCTGAGCCATCTCTCCAGCCCCAGAGCTTCAGGTTTTAAAAGCATTTTCATCTTAAATCTTATTTGAACTGAATAACAATACCACAATATAAATAGCTTTTCATTCTACCCATGATGCATGTGGGATCAGTCATTTCCTCCCTCCTACCCCCATTCTTCCTAACCAAGTCACTTAAAGCTCCCTCAGTATTACCCATTTTTAGAACGTTCGCATCTACGTAGAAGGAGTTTCTTCTTTCCTTTCCTTCCCCACCAGAATATAGACTTCTATTGACACCATCCCCCAAAAGCTACATCTTCTCCACAGATTTCCTTTGTTCCACTTTCCAATTTTGCACTCAGTCAATGGGAAAATGGAAACCAAACAACTAACTAGGAAACACTGTTCTTATAAATAAGAAAGATAAGAATATAGGTCTCTTCTTTACTACTCCAATTTTTTTTCTAAAGCATAATTTAGCTAAGAAACTTTAACTTCCCTAGGGCAGTGGCTGTTTGTAGATTCAGAAGCACAGTCTACACTCTACACATCCTCAACAAGAATAACTTTGACATTTTCAAATATATACATTCAAAGATATGACACATAAATATAGAAGTTCTTATTTTTGCATGCGCCTCTACAATACTATAAATCATAGTTGTTTGCACAGAGCAGCAACTTGAAAATGCTAACTAAAACATTGTCTTTAGAACTCCTGAAATATCACACTTGCTAAGAAAAAAATCCTCCTTAATTCAGATTTCATTAATTCAGACTCTGTGCTCTTTCAATTAATAACTGAGATCACTGTCTAGCTTAGTGCTATGAACAAGAAGCACGACATGGTAAGTGATATATGATATATGATATACTTTAGAGGGAGATGTTTATTGATGTTGAAAAATCTGAGTTTATCCTTCTTTCTATCAAGTATATAATGACATTGTAAAAGATACTCGTTGAAAGTGTCAAGGAATTATGCTAAGCGCCTGTCATTATCTTATTATCTTATTAAATTCATACACAAAACTATGAAGTAGTTAACCTGTGCTTTATTAAACAAAAACGAAATTTCAGAGAGAAACTACCCAGGTGGTATTTCAAGAGGTTGGACTATTTTAAAATATTAGGTTCTTAGTACAATACAATACAATATTCTCCCTCCTCTGAAGTGAAAAGGTTACTGTCTCTTCTATCATCAGAGTGATCTATTAATGTGATTGTTTTTCTTTTCCCTCTATCTCCTGTTTTTTGAGATAGGGTCTCAGGTGGGTAAGACTGACCTCAAACTCACTGTGTAGCTGAAGATGACCTTGAATTTCTAATCCTCCTGCCTCTACCTTCCAAGTTCTGGGACTATAGACTTTTATACAGTATTGGGGATTGAACCCCAGGCATCACACATGGTAGGCAAGCGTTTTACTAACAGCTATATCCCCAGCTCATTTCAAATTACTTTTGCATATACCTTAAAGTAGGACATCTTAGTGAGCAATATTTAATAGCATATTTTAGGTGTCTTGCACATTTGAAAGTAATTTAGTTTCTGATAACTTACAACTTTCCTATGAGTTGCTGACACTCTAGGTTTTTCTCAAACTTCCTGTCAGTAGCCCCCATGCTGTATTCTGTGTCTGCGCAATCACTCACAGTACCCATGTTTTTTAATACAATACTTCCTGTCACCTGTTTTCAAGTACTATATGAAATTCTTTCAAAATCCAAGTTACATGTTTTGGAAAATCTATTTGTCAATCCTAAATTTTCAACAATGAAGAGAAATTTCTGCTGAGAGGGATAGAAAAAGAATTTTCCTTATGAATCTAGAAATACTTAATTTCCCCCCAAAAGTCTCATCATAATAAAGTCATCTTTCCTGTAATACTATTTCCCTGGTGGAAAGATCAGATCAATGTGTTCCACACTTTTGGACAACTTTGTATTTTGGATCAGAAATGTATGGCATTGAACAACTGTAGAGAAAACAGAGTGCAGTGTTCTGGATAAATGCTAGCCAATTCTCATGAAATGAATTCCCATTATTTTAAAACAACAACCATGCAAACTGTGAGCTTCAAGTCTTTACAATAACTCAACCCTGCCCTAATCAGGTACCCTGGTGGTCTTTAGTTCTGTTTTAACAATCTTTAGGCTGGAATCTACTCTGGATATTTCCAGATATATCAAGTTTAAAGACCATTTGTGTTTTATATTTAACAGAAATAAACCATGAGCCCTTCCCAAACAACTGAGCCTGAGGGTCATGCAAAAGTGAGTTGGCAGTCCAAGGTGGGCCTTCATGAATCAATGTTCTAAACCTTGAGACAAATCCAGCACTTTTTCTCTCCTGTCCCATCAGTCTGCCACCTTCCCTAACTATGGAACAGCTCACTGTGAGTGGACGATATGTTCCCAGCTGTATCTGACTCATGCCATGACTATGACTATGAACCCAAATCAGCATCCTTCCAGCGTGGGAAAAAATCTGAAATTAATCAATTCCCCATGTAGACAACATTTCCAACTTTTCTCATCCTCTCTGGAGAAATTCACCTAACTTGGAGACTTGAAGGTCTAAACTCATCCAGCTAAGATATATAACAAAGGCCAAAGACTGCTGTTGAATCTCTTCCCAGGGAACTCAAAGAACACAGGGAACAACAATAAAACCATGGAACCTGAGCAAGAGAACTAAAGTCATTGTCCAAAGACAAATGAAAAGAAAAAATAAAATACTGAAATCCTTTCCTCCCTCACCTAGCAATTTTCCATAGCAACCTGTTCCAATCACAAATAAGAGTTGCTGCTAACCACCCAAGGCAATGAAAGCGTTTTCACTCTCCAAAACCAATGTTATAATGTTGAGTATTAGGTAAAAGTGGTCCAGTGAATGGAATATCTGGGCCACACTACTTAAGAAAGAGTCAAGGTGACTGCCGTTTGTATCAATAATTGTTCAAAAACTGGAGTCCAATAATATGACCAACGTATATTACATAGGTGTATGAAAAGTCATAATGAAACCTATTATTTGGTACAATGCTTATATTCTAATAAAAATAAGTCCAATGTAAAGGCAGACAGTCAAAAATAAAATTCAAGAAATTTTCTGTTATAAATTATTTGAGACATTCAAAAGGGTCTAGGAAGCAGAGTGAGAATCATTTACCCTCTCTTTATTCTCCATGTATGTAAGAGATACAACATTAACAGTGCAGTTTAAATCTCCTCTATGTCCTTCCTTCAGGCCACTGCTTCTATTCTCTGTCATACATAAATACTACCTTGAATTCCATGTTTGTCTTCTCTGTAAATGTCTTCATACTTTTACTGTGTATCTATATATCTCAAAGCAATATGTGAAATTGTTAGGTATATTCTAAAACTATAGATAAATTATATCTCATTGTATGTATCTTACTGCTTTTTTTACTCAATGTGTTTTTGACATTTCTTTGTGTCAATCAAGAGACTTCTTTTTATTCCGTTATATCACACATACGTGTTATGATGGTTCATTTCTATAAGTGTGAAATATACCACATGGTATTAGTTTCTTTTCTCATCACTGTGACCAAATACCTGACAATAAGCAATTCAAGGAAGGAAGAGTGTATTTTGGCTTACAGTTCCAGGGAAATACGGTCTATCATGGTGGGAAAGGCATGGTGGCAGGAGCAGGAGGCCAGCTGATCACATTGCAGTGACAGGAAGCAGAAAGTGAACAGGAAGTGGAGCCAAGCTATAAACCTCAAGGCCTGCCCCACTTATCCTCTTCCTCCATCAAGGCTCCAATTACTAAAGGTTCTAAAACCTTTCAAAACAGTGTCATCAGCTGGGGACCAAGTGTCCAAGCACTGGAACCTGTCAGGGAGGGCGTCACCTCACATTCAAACCACATCACACGTTTCAGGGAATATTAGAAATGGTTCAGTGGTAGTATAATTCTGGGATAAGCCATAAAAGTGGATCACTTCACTTTTACTACCCCTTAGAGATCCTCCTCCTCCCCAAGCCCTACATTGTTTTTCGCATTCTTTTTCACAGCAACCTAGCAACCCTACACCAGACCCACGATCGCTAAGGGTCTGTTTTTCTGAATCATATGAATCATGTTTATCTATAGTTCTCAGTTGACTTCCTTTCATATACAATTTCTTATTCTTCTTGCCAAACAAATCATATAGCTAAGTGTATCCACGGAAGGCGAGAAGGCCTGTCTGCAGTATGGGACACTTAGTTTCCGCATTGTATCACCAAGGGACATTTTCTATCACATGATGAAGCCCTCTGGTGAAACAGGAGTGAAATACAATAAACCAAAAGAGACGTCTGTGCTTTGACTATTCCAAGGGTGATGCTGCATGCCTCGAGATGTCAGTGATTGTTTTTCAGCGATTGTTTTTGATCATGTTCTTTGATAGAAGGAAATCCGATTTTCATTTCTTATCTTCCCAGACGCTGTGACATTGCTCTGAAGAAGAAATGTTGACTGATAGTCGAGGTTGCTGATCTGTGCTTCACTGTTACTTTTACAACTTGAACTTGAGTAGGTAAATAAGACAAAGAGGTAACTGGAAATGGATGACAGGACAGAAAACCAGGTGCACTTGGTGTTATGTACTAAGTCCCACTCTAAAACATACATCCCATGGCCCTGGGCCACCTTGTGACTGACTCCACGAGTTCCTTTTTAAGTACTCTGTTAGGGAACAGACTCCTCCAAGACTATAAGTTTATTGCCCAAAGATTTTTTTTTTCCTGTATTACTGGCAACCTCCTTTTCAATTGTCCCTTTTTTAAAAAACATTTTATTTATTATTTTTATTTTATGTGTATGAGTGTATTGCCTGCATGTATGTGAGTGCACCCATGTCATTCAATACCATGGAGGTCAGAAGGGAGCTTCGGATTCCCACGGAACTGGAGTTAAGGACTTTTTGTAGCTGCCATGTGGGTGCTGGGAATCAAACCCAGGTCCTCTGCAAGAGCAGTCAGTGCTCTCAACCTCCGAACCATCTTTCCAGCCCCTATTGTCCTGCTTTTATCCATTGGAATATATATCTTCTAAAACATTGTCTTGATGAATAATGGTAGAAGGGGGAAAGGGATAGTCTTGGCCAAAGGATCAACACATACAAAGAAATGTACATCAGTGTGTGTCCTGGTTTGTTTCTCCATTGCTGTGACAAAACACTCTGACCACTACCAACTTGGGGAGGAAAGGGTTTATTCAGCTTACATCTCCCATGTTGTAGTTATTCAGGGAGCCCAAGGTAGGAACTCAGGGCAGGAACCTGGAAGCAGGAGCACAGGCCATGGAGGAACACTGCTTACTGGCTTGCTCCCCTGGCCCCTGCTCAGCCTGCTTTCTTATGCAACACAGGCCCACCTGCCCAAGGGTGGCACCACCCACAGTGGGCTGGGCCCTCCCACATCACTCAGCAATTAAGAAGGTGCCCCATGGACATGGCCACAGCCAGGCCAATGAAGGAAATTCCCCAATTGAGGCTCCTTCAACCCAGGTGTGTCAAGTTGACACTAAAGCTATCCAGCACAATTGACCCCTTGTCAACTTGACACACAAACACATCACTATTAAACCATAAGCTTTCCAATTCTTGTCCCCAAGCTATGATGTTAACATTAATATCACAACATAAGACAGTACAACCTTAAAAAACCCCACAGTCCTTAAAAAAAATCCAAATGCTTAAAAGTCCATAGTCTCTTTTAAAATTCTCAACTTTGGGTGGGCTTCTGTAAAATCCAAAACAAGTACTGTCTTATTTCAAAGGGAAGAATTGGGCACACCTAAGCAAAACCAAAGTCCAGCAAAGTAACTTAAGCCTGGACATCTGGGATTCACTCACGATCCTCTGGGCTCCACAGGGTGTGGGGTACACTTAAGCAAAACCTACGTTCAGCAAAGTAGCTCAAGGCTAGATATCTGGGATTCAGTCATGATCTTCTGGGCTCCAAAGGATTCCAGCAGCGCCACTTATCTGACTCTGTTGTCCTCTGTACACACAACTTGTCTCGTAGGCCCAGGCTAGCTCCATTCCACACCTGATGCTGCCCTTGGTGGTCATCCAATGATCTTGGCATCTTCACTGACATGGAGGTTCCACCTTCACCAATAGGCTCTTCTGGCCTCTCAGGGTGGTAAGCCTTAGCTGCTCTCTGTGACCCCTTCATGCTTTCAACAGCAGAACCATGCAGGAGGCACACATTACCAAGTCCTGCTTCCAGCTTGAGATGGAGGCTTGGGCTCCTTCTGGACCACAGCTTCTGTATGACATCCCTGAGAAAATACTTCCCAGAAGTTTTCACTTCGATGATGCTCGTCTCTTGTTACTCACAGCCTGATTTTTCACCCCAGCTAACCAGCATCAATTGTCCCAGTAAAGCAAAGGTTTTACTTTGGGTTCTGGTCTCTTCTTAATCACAGCTGATTCTTCAGCCCCAGCTGACCAGAAACCACAGATTCTCAATCTAAAATCTCACACAAACAGCCGTGATGGTCTCTGCTTCCCTTTGAAGCTTCACAAGCCAGGCCTCCACCGTCTACAACTCTTTAAGCATAACTGTTCCAAGCTCCACTGCAACAAACTTTGAGCACACAATGGATTTTCCAGCCCAAAGTTCCAAACACTTCCACAGTCCTCCCCAAAACACAAAGGTCAGGTCTGTCACAGCAATACCCCACTCCTGGTATCAATCTCTGTCCTAGTTTGTTTCTTCATTACTGTGACAAAACACTCTGACCACTACCAACTTGGGGAGGAAAGGGTTTATTCAGCTTATATCTCCCAGGTTGTAGTTCATCAGGGAGCCCAAGGTAGGAACTCAGGGCAGGAACCTGGAAGCAGGAGCTGGAGCACAGGCCATGGAGGAATGCTGCTTACTGGCTTGCTCCCTGGCCCCTGCTCAGTCTGCTTTCTTATGCAACACAGGCTCACCTGCCCAGGGGTGGCACCACCCACAGTGGGCTTGAACCTCCCACATCACTCATCAAGAAGATGCCCCTCATACATGGCCACAGGCCAGTCCAATAGAGGCAATTCCCTGATTGAGGCTCCCTCAACCCAGGTGTGTCAAGTTAACACTAAAGCTATCCAGCACAGTGTGGTAACTCACAATGCTTTGGGAAAGTGCTCAAATAATCCCCAGGAATAATAAATGTAATCTTCGTGTCCTCAAAGTATCAGAGCATGACCCCCAAAAGTGTGTCAGCATGTATAGAATGGACTAGAAAGTAAGAGATATGCTTGCTAAGAAATTGGTGTATTCCAAGGGCCCCCACATCTCACTAACTTGAAGTTAAAGTGAATTGACTTGTTGCTTTCAGTCGAGTACATGTTTATGTCTTTCATGAGTTTTTGTTGTTGTTTTATGGTAGCACATTTGACATATGTGTTCATCTTTACATGTTGAAAGAGTCTCAAATAGAAGGATTTTGCATTTCATACCCATATCCAGAGGAAAAGCTAGAATCAATTGTGAAAGTTACCATGAAGTGGAGAATTGCTCTGGGCCAGGAAATAAATTCCATTTAGTGTCAAATAATTATAATAATCTGAAAAGGAAATGTCTCAGTGTGTACTTGTACTTGGTTTGGAAGAGGGTTAAGTGGTTATACATTTCTATTTGCTTTTTTTCTGACCTACCAATACTGTCAAACAGTGGTACTTTTCCACCACATTCATGAACTCACAGCAGCTATGATTGGCTCCACAAGGCCTGCAGGAAACCAAGCCAGTCAACATTCCAACATGGAAGGAGTATGGGCTCAAGAGCTGCCGCACCACTGGCTGAGAAGCTGTATACAGTTGATGACTGTTGGGGGAAGGAGAGCCAGTTTTCTTTTACAGTGTGGCCCCTGGTCAGTCAACCATGCTCCAGTGGATGGCCCCAAACTCAGTTGGTCATAAAAAAGTGAGCAGGGTACTGGAGAGATGGCTCAACATTTAAGAGCACTTGCTGCTCTTGCAAAGGACTTAGGTTTGGTTCCAGCACACACATGGCAGCTCATAGCCATCTGTAACTGAAGTTCTGAATAGTTTGATGCCCTCTTTTGATTTCTGTGGGCATTAGGCACACATGTGGTACACATACATATATGTAGGCAAATATTGATACACATAAAATGAAAATACATTCTCTTAAAAAAGGACATGAAGATCCTTATCTATCACTCTGCAAAAAGTCAACTCCAAATGGATCAAAGACATCAGTATGAAACCTGAAACACTGAAACTGTTACTAGAAAACACAGGCAGCACCCTACAAGATACAAGTGTAGGAAAGTACTTTCTAAGTTAGATGTCAGTTGCTTAGGAATTAAGGTCAACACTTGACAAGTGGGACTTCATTAAACTAAAAGCCTTCTGTACAACAATGGCTTTTAGTAACTTGATTGGTAACACCAACCAATCAAGTGAAGAGGAAGCCCAGAAAGTAAGAGAAAATGTCTGACAGAGGATATATGTCAAAATACACAAAGAACTCAGGAAACAAAAACAAAAAGGCAAATGTCCTTGACAATAGGCCTTAACACAAATGACAAAATGCATAAATTCCAGTGGGTAGAGGGCTGTGGGAGGGAGTGCCAGTGGGGAATGGCATAGAAAGATGATTAAGATTAATTAAGATGTTCTGTATGAAATACACAAAAATTCAATAAAGTTTTACAAAAAGAAATGTGCTATAGATCTGAATAGAGAACTCTCAAAAAGAAAAAGAAAAATGCCTAAGAAACACCGTAAAAAGAGTTCAACGTCCTTAGTAATTAGGGAAATGCAAATCAAAACTACTTTAAGATTTCTTCTAACCATCATAATGGCTAAGATTGAGAGAACAAATGACACCCAATGCTGGCGAGGGTACAGGGGAACACTCATTCACCGTTGGTAGGATTGCAAACTGGTACAACCACTGTGGAAATCAGTGAGAAGAACTCTTAAAGGAGAAAAAGCAAATCTACCGTATGATCCAGTTATACCACTCCTAGGCATATACCCAACAGACTCATCCTATTGCAGAGATACTTGCACAGTCACGTTTGTTGCTACTCTTCACAATAGCTAAGAAATGCAAGCAACCTAAATATCCCTCAAATGATGAATGGATAATGAAAATGTGGTACTCTTACACAACGAAATTCTACTCAGTGATAAACAAAAATGAAATTATGAAATTTGCAGGTAAATGAATGGAACTAGAAGCTGTTATAGTAAATGAAATAACACAGGCTCAGAAAAACAAGCAATGCTTGTTCTCTCTCATTCATGGATCTTAGCTGAAAATCTCAAACACAAGTTTATCTCTCACCGTGTATCAAAAAAGCTTCTTTGCAGAATAGGTAGAGACCATGGGCTTTGACCACAATGGGTCAAAGGCAGAGAATAAGCATCTGTGAGATGCCTAGCCTTAGGTGACACATCTACAACAAAAATTCTACACCTAAGGCTCAGGGAACATAGAACAGAGGGCAGAGAGAATATTAATGCACTTTCCACTCTCACCAGAGAAGCTTCCTCATGCAACAGATGGTGATTAACCCAGAAAGCCACAACTGGCCAAAGTGTAGAGAATAAGAGGCTATAGAGTGCTTGTCCCTGGGTAGGACATCTATATCAAAACTCTGCCACCCAAGGCTCAGGGACCATAGTGTAAAAGGGGACAGAAAGACCATAAGAGCCAATGGTGGTAGATGACCACAAGGAAACAGAGTTTTCCAGGTGACTGGGAAGTTGCTCATATGAACTTAGGGCAATGGTGACAGCATGCACAAGATCTATGCAAATTCAAACCAGACAAAAACCCAGAATAGAAGTGGGGAGATCGGTAAGAAGCCCCGGCCTTAGCTGAGGAACTATTGGCTGATGACTACTGGGAAACAAAGTGTTGGTTTTCTTTAAGGGAGCAATACTAGACAGGCTGACAGGCTCCAGTGGATGAACTCACACTGAGGGACATTTGGGGACACAAACTTGGCTCAGTAGGCCTTAATATATATCACAGAATGCATGAAATACAGTGTGGGTGTAAGGAAGTGCAGATAGGGAAGGGAGTATAAATACAATCAAGATTTATTATATGAAATTCACAAAAAATCAATTATTAAAAGGACATGAATTTGGGAGGGGTAGGGGGATAGGGCACACCTGGGAGGAGTTATGGAAAGTGTGTGTGTGTATGATCAAAGTACACTGTATGAATGTACTAAATTATTGAAAGCATATTTTTAAAACACAGTGGCACTTTTCTAGAATTCCAAATAGATGAATTTTAATACCATTGAAATAGAGCAGATAATTTTCTCTAACAAATGACAACTTCTATAAGCTTCAAAGTGTCTGTGCCTAGATTACAGATAAACATTTCTTCTTAATTCACAAAATCGTATTAGGGAGGTCAAAAGGCGGAAAATATAGAAGGATGAAGAAGGGTAGAGAACAGGAATACAAAGCAAGAAGCAATAAATATGTAAAATGGAAAGCTCACTCACTCTGCCTTTTTTAATCTGACAGCAAAAAGAAATTAGGCTTGATGTGAGACCATTGTTCCTTCCTGGGTTTTGCTTTAAATGGAAAATTCGCCCTGAAGATATCTCGTTTCAGCTACAGTGCTTTTCTGAGCATTTAACTTAACGTTTAAAGAGTTTATAGGCAATGTTCTAGGATGATGCGTTCCATTATATTTCTACAATGAAAAATGCTTTTATTTACTCTATACTTAAGATAGTTAAGCAATACTATTAGAGTTCCGGTATATAATTCCCACCCCCCATTTTCTTCTGGTTTATAAACTAAAAGCTCCAGATATAATGCCTGTAGGAGCTAAGTAAGAACATAAACACATGAAATCACAGTTTGGAGTGGTGAAGACTTGTTATAAACAAGAGAGTCCCTGCCATTTGTTGTGTCTGACATGGATTTTGAAATCATGTGTAATTTGAACAGGCATGGTGAGGAAAGTATCAGTGAGCAATTGGCTCAAATCTTAAAGAAGAAGGGAAGAGAAATTGAATCAATCAGTTAAAGAGGTAGGACTTTCATTTTTTCCACAGTCAGTATGATATTGGCTGTGGGTTTGTCATATCTTCTATACATGATTTGCTCAGCATTTTCACGAAAGGAAGTTAGATTTTGCTGAATGTTCGTTTGGACATTTCAGTACCTTATTGATGCTCTGATGTTACATCCTAGGAGACAGGCTTCATTGTGGTGCCTGCTATTTTTGATGTGCTGTAAGATTTAACATCTATATTTTCAGGGATAGATTTATAGTTTTCTTTTTGGGTTATGGTTTTGTCTTGTTTGAGTGCCAGGGTAATGCTGGCCTCATAGAATTTTTTTTAAGTTATATCTCTTTCAATTTCTAAAAATAGTTTGAGAAGAATTGCTATTAAATCTTCATTAAAACTTTGGTAGAAGCTATCCAGTATTGAGCTTTCCTTAGTTGAGAGACCACATTAGCCAATGTTCTCTAAAGAAACAAAAGAGATAGACTGAACACACACACACACACAGAGATTGATGAGAGTACTTATATGATGGGGGCTGGGTAATCTGTCAATGGTCATCTGCATATTAGAGAGGCTGAGAACCCAGTAGCTAATCAATTGACAAAGCTGAAGCCTCCGTAGACCCAATCTAGCACTGAGGCCTAGAGGATTCCTGGAGAGCTGCTAGTCTTTAATCCATGTAGGAAGGCTGGCAACGCTGACGTCAGATGCCAGTAAAAGAAGGCAGCAGCACCAATTCGATAAATGCACTTACCAATAGGAAGCAAGGTCAGGCAAGTGAGCAGCACTGCTGTTTCCTTGGACCTCTTCCAACCCACATGGCCACCAGAAAATGCCACCCACTTTTCTCCCCTGAAGTAATTCTTCATGGAGATTCCTTCACAGACCCTTCTAGAGATGAGTCTCTTATTGATTCCAGATGCAATCAAGGTGACAATCAAAAATAATCATCACAAGTCCACCCCTTGTATACTTGACACAAACATCTCCTTATGTCATGCTTAATTTCCAAATGTAAACAACACAAGTCATAATTCTGCTTAACATGATATAGCTATCCCATACACAACAAAAATCACACTATTTCCCCCCAGAATATATGACAAAGTCCCTTGAAGAATTCCTAAGTCTTTTCTTTTTTGTTTTTTGAGATGGGGTCTCCTTATAGCTACAGCTGCTTTGCAACTTGCTATGTAGCCCAGGCTAGGCTTGATCACACAGAGATCCACCTGCCTCTGTCTCCCAAATGCTGAGATTAAAAGCACACACCACCATGCCCAACAAAAGTCTTTTAATATTCCATAATTTAAATATTATAATAAGGCAATTCTTAACTACAGATATTATCTCAATCAATGTTATATTACATTGTAAAGAAATAGAGGAAATAAAATTAAATATCTACTGAGTATGTGTATTTATGCACAAACATACTCTTGACAAAATAAAACCCAAACATGGCAATTAAAATCTTTGTTTCTGTGACTGGTCCTGTCATCTTAGCTGGTATTTAACTACCTTCTTCTACACATTCCACATCCCCCCAACCCTTAGCAAGCACTTCAGCAGGTCTCAATTCTTTACTTGGAGGGGTGGACCACACCTTCATTACTGAAGGGTCTGGGGCATTAATCATCACATTTACATGTAGTCTCCCATTGACTTTAGTCACAGGACATGATAGCACCAAGAAACAACTTAAAGGATCTTCTGCTTTCCAGACATACTCTCCTTACTTCCACTGTGGAGAAGCAGTTTAATTTCCCCATCATAGTCTGGATCTACCACCCCTGCTAATACATTAACTCTTTTCTTAGTTTGTTCACTTAAAGCACCAAAACTCAAAGAGTTCAGAGCTTCCAGTTGGATGAATATTTGCTGTTCTTCCTGGCAAAAACACTACCTGCTCTGAAACCAAGGCTTGGAGGCCATTAGAGCAAAAAATTTCAGGAGGAAGCAAAAATGTCACTAGTGGGTAACTAGGGATGACAAATAGTACTATTCCCATTTCTACCCATTGATTCCTGGACCTGTGAAGCCTGACTGCAGGAGAAACAGTATTATCTACTGGGTCTAATTCACAGCACATGCAGCCTTCTGGAGAACCCTGACTCAAGTCCTCCAGGCTATTGTCATCTACTTGGTACTATACCTATGTCTTTATAAAAGGCTAACCACCAGGATAGAATAGCTTGAGGATCGATAGAAAATAGAAATATCAGTAAATTCCATGTGTATTATGGGTTTATTGCTGCAGTTCTTTGTATGAAGTTCCTTGGTCAGAAGCAACGCTGTGTGGGATACTATGATGATTTATAAGATCTTCTATAAATCCCTGGACAATAGTTTTTACAAAAGCATGGCATGCAGGAAAGGCAAATCCATATCCAGCAGTGTTGGCTATCAGATCTAGCACTCAGCACCAGTTGTAGCTAGATCAGCCATAGTGAGTGGAAGTCCATAATGTTGAGTCATGTATAATCTCCATCTCTGCCAACATGGTCACTTTGTTCATGGATGCATTGGGCAATGACAGAGGTGGACAAGGAAAGAGGTTGACTACTATCTGTATAATGAGTAATCTTGTCTACTTGATGATTGAATTCTTACTCGGCCAAGGCCGACTTTTGATGAGTCTTTCTGTAGGACACAGTATCTTCACATCTGTATTAGTCACTTTTCTGTTGCTGTGATAGAAACACCATGACCAAGGAAACTTATAAAAGAAGAGTTTGTTTAGCTTGCAGTCCCAAAAGGACAAGAGTCCATCATGGTGGGGAGGCATGGTGGCAGAGGTGGCTGGAGTAGGAGCAGAAGCTAAGCTCTCACATCATCAAGCAGGCACAGGAAACAAAAGAGAGCAACTGGATATCTGGAAAGGCTTAAGAACTCTCTAAGCCCACCCCAGTAACATACTTCCTCCAGCATACTCACACCTTCTAAGACCTCCTAAAACAGCAGCACCAACTGGGGACAAAAATGCTCAAATACTTGGAGCCTATGGGGGACATTCTCATGCAAACGGTCACAACATCTTTCACCTAAGTGATCTATCCACAAACCTCTTCCCCAGACGTCTTTCTCCCCAATTTTCTAATCATGTTCCTTCCAAGTCCTCAATCATCCAGCCAAACCATTCATTGGTCATATCCCATGAGTCAGTATATAATCATATCTTGCTGTTTTTCCTCCCAAGAAAACACATGACCATGTGTACTGCACAAAGTTCTTCCCACCATTAAGATTTCCCTTTACTGCTGTCCTTCAAAAAGGAACTGTAATGTTACAACTGTTCAGTTCTGAGTGTTACCTGAATAGGATTCAGAACTATCTGTAAAACAAGCCTTAGTCTTATCTTTCCAAGTCAACCATTACAGGCACATCCCATGAGTCTACAAGTGCATGCTTGGACAAAGGAACTGTTAAAAGAGGAGGCATTTGGGGCACTTCACATAACTTACTTGTTCCTTCAGGACCTGCTTGGGCCTGATGACATATATATCACTTCCATTTGATGATAGACTGCTACTGTGTATATCCACCTTTATGACTTGGTTGGTCAGATAATGCCCAACTCATGATTGAAGTTCATGTTGCATGGTAGATTAGTAATCTACTGCCAAGTCTTCAGTTTCCACTAAGGTTCAATAATTATAAGCCAAGATCTATCTCTCAAAGGGAGAAGATGACAGAACAATTTAGCTCTAAAATCCATGAGCCTCTCCTGTGATTCACCCTGAAAAGTCTCCAAACATCATCCCTATCTGTTAGGAAATTCGGATGGTTTGAGGACTGCCCCCCATAGGCTCAAATATGTGAACACTTAGTCAGTTGGCAGTGTTGTTTGGGGAGGGTCATGGAACCTCAAGGAGTCATAGCCTTTTTGGAAGAAGCATATCTCTGAGGGCAAGCTTTGCAAGCCTTGCCCCACTTCCACTTAGCCCTCTCTGCTTGTGTTTGCAGTTGAAGTTGTGAGCTCTCAGCTTTTGTCCCTGCCACCCACCACCATGCCTACAGCTTGCCATCAGGCCTCTAGCCATGATGTCCTCTTATCTCCCTGGAACCATAAGCCAAAACAATCTCTTTCTTCCATAAACCCCTTCAGTCATAATGTTTTATCACAGCAACAGAAAAGTAACCAACACAGAAATCAACCTAGGTGTCCACTGGCAGATGAACAGATAAAGAACAAATATATAATGAAATATTATTCAAGCACAAAGAATATGAATCCTGTCATTTGTGGCAAACATACATGTAAATGCAGACAATTTGCCTTATGTAGAAGCTAAAATCACTAATCTAAAACTTTATTAATAATTATTAGAGACTAGAAGTGGAGCAATAAAAAGAGGTGGTATAATGCATACCAAAATACTGTGAAATATAGAAAAAATGAATTCTAGTGTTCTATGGCATTTAATGCAGCTATAGTTCATAAAACCTATTATGTATTATATGAAAAACTAATATTATATTATATGAAGATGGAAATGTTACTTACCTTGACTTGGAACATATCTAATACTATATTGTAATATTATATTGAACTAGAACATTGCACTCTACAAATATGTACACCTGCTATTTGCTAACTAAAAATAAAATGTAAAATGTAAGTGAACAACAGGAAGATACTGCATTTTTTACATGAGAGCTCATAATTTAAAGAAATTAAATTAACTCAGAGAAAATTTACACTTGACAAAATTTCCTATGCCTTTGTAGAGTATAGAGTGGTGGACCCCAGAGCAGGGGCCAGGATCATGCTTTAGCCACCCCATAATGGTCAAAGTTGGTTCCCCAATAGCTCAGTGTTCTTTTCATTAGTATCTTGGCTGTTTTGTTCCAGTTTTGATCAATGGTGGCCAAGCTTTGTTTTTCAACCACCTGCAATTCTTTTCCTATACTTATTTTGCTTTCCCATATTCAATTATCTTCCATTCATTATCTTTGCTGAGAAGAAGCTGTCTTGAAATGCTTATCATTAAGAAGTCTCTAATGGGATGTGGTGCATGAGCTGAAAACTCACCCAAGTAATAACACTATTTCCCCAGAACAGGCCTGTGTTCTCCAATCCCAAACCTACTACTTTGTATTTACAAGAAAAGTAAAGCCTGCATTTGAGGAAGGAATTGACCAGTGTCCTCCTTTCTTTTCCCATAGCTGTTGCCCCAAGCTGTTTCTGAACACTCTGTGAACCTACAAAAACTGAAACATAAGCTCCAAACCCAACAACATTCCACCAGGAAACACACACAAAAGCTCCTCAAGTAAACTGTCAAAGTCAATTTCAGGATGAGAGGATGTAGAGAGAGCAGCGTGAACACTGAGGCAGATCTAAGAGATGTTGACCTGGCCAAGACCCCTCCAGGGAGACTTCAGGTTCTCTAACAATCATGCTATCTCCATAGTTGTACTTACTATAGAAATTTCTATACTCCTTGCTCAAATTCATAAACTCTACAGTTTATATTCATGTCCAAACCTTTGTGAGCTTAAAAATGAGAAGGCATAATAAAGTTACATTTGATGGAAACATAGAAAGTTATAGCAAGAAAGGGCTTTGCTGGCTCAACTCATCCACTGAATAGAACAGCATGTTAACACAAGCTCAGAACAGGAATGATGTGGGTGAGAATCCTACTTTTGATTCTTTAAAATCATGTCCAGTTCTTTTTCTATTGCACAGAACTACCTGTTTTGGTAAAGACTTTACCAAAAAAAAAAAAAAAATCCATTGAGGTATTGCACTGCATATAGGAGAGCAAATTAAACACACGCTCATGTGTTTAAAGTAATAATAAAGCACATCGTGTCTCCCTTCCTAGTGTGGGCACTGGCCCATTTCTTCTCTTGGAATCCCAGATCTCTGGACTACCCTCTTGGCCCAGACTCCCCACTGCTTCCTGATCCTTTGCAACCAGACCGACCCAATTCTTCAATCTAGTTTGCTGGAATCCCAAAGCTTGTCCCCTCCACCACCTCACCTTTGCAAACCTGAGATGACCCTTCATCCCTGGCTGTCCCAGCCCCAATCTGCTTGGGATTCCTGAGACCAGCCTCCTTCCCTGACTACCTCTACCTAGCAAGCCTCCTAAATTGTACTGTGCCTGCTGACCAGAAGCATCCAGGCCTTAGGAGGAAGCCTGAGAGCATCTGAATCTCATCTGACTTGGGCCTCTGTTGTAACTCCTGAGAAGCAGGACTAAAGCCCCTCCAATAAAAAAAAATCTAAAGAGACAACCTGAAGCCTAGGCCAACCAGATTATCATGCCCAACAAGTAAACCTCAAAGGCACATAAAGTTTACAAAAAGAAGCAGACCTAAACTCAACAAAGGAAGGCTTGAGTCTCACACAAGAATCAGAAACTACAAAAGAAGTCCACATGTCAAAGTCATAGCAAAAAAAGTAATAGCATGAAAAACCCCACCAAGTACCTACAGTCCTGTAGAGGAGTACAATAAGAACCCCTTAAAGATAACACAGGACATGGAATTCAAAGCATCATAAAAGAAATCAATGAATTTAAAGAACACACAAAGAAAGAAATCAAAGACCTCGAATAGCCAAAGCAACCCTGAGAACTAAGTCAATGCTGGGGGGATTACTATACCATATTTTAAACTGTATTACAGAACTATAGTCATAAAAACAGCATGGTACTGGCACAAAGATAGACCTGTAAATCAATGGAACAAACTTGAAGACCCAAATATGAGTACTTGCAATTTCAGCCACCTAATATTTGACAAAAAGGCCAAGAACTTTCACTGGAGGAAAAACAGTATGTTAGGCAAATGGTGCTGGCAAAACTGGATCTTCACCTGTAGAAGAATGTAACTAAATCCCAATCTTTTGCCGTTTCAGCTCCAAATGGATCAAAGACCTCAATGTGAAACCTGAAACTCTGTCAACTGTTGGAAGAAAACATTGGCAATAACCTTCAAGATATAGATGTAGGAAAGGATTTTCTAAACCAGACATCAATTGTTCAGGAAATAAGATCAAGAATCAACAAATAGTATCTCATTAAAGTGAAAAGCTTCTGTACATCAAAAGAAGCAACCAAGGAAGTGAACAGAAAACCCACAGAATGGGAGAAAATCTTCACCAGCGACAGATCTGACAGAGGTTTAACATCCAGAATATATAGAGAATTCAAAAAACAAAGAATCAAGAAAGGAAGTAACCCAATTAAAAGATGAGCTAAGGAGCTGAACAGAGAGTTCTCAAAAGAAGAAATAAAGATAGCTAAGAGGCATCTTAAAAGGTGTCCAACATCATTAGTAACTAGGGAAACACAAATTAAAAACACTTTAAGATTTCACCTTACCCCAGACTGGCTAAGATCAAGAGAACAAATGATACCAAATGTTGGAGAGGATGTGGGGAAAGGGGAACACTCATCCACTGCTGGTGGGGCTGGAAGCTTGTTCAACCCCTATGGAAAGCAGTGTGGAGAACCCTTAAAAAAACTAAAAATGAACCTACAATTTGGCCCAGTTATACCACTCCTTGCCATATACTCAAAGAGCTCATCCTATTGCAGAGACATTTGTACATCCATGTTTGGTGCTGCTCTTTTCACAATAGCTAAGAGATGGAAGTAACCTAAGTGTCCCCCAACTGATGAGTGGATAATGAAAATGTGGTACATTTACAAAATGGAGTTCTACTCAGCAGTAAAGAAAGATGAAATCATGAAATTTG
>NW_008357993.1:182076-193505 GCF_000622305.1 Nannospalax galili | reverse complement strand
AAAAAAAATGACATATGTTCTCCCTCATATGTGGATCCTAGCACCAAATCCTTATAAGTGAGTATGTATCCAGATGTAACTACAGGAACCAGAATAATGAAAAGTACCCAGGGAGGTAAAGGAAAAGAAAGAACCTGAAAGAGAAGAACAGTGGGAAACAGGTGTTACTAAGGGAGATATGGATAAAAATGGGGTTATTTAAATGGGAAGGGGGAGGGACAGTTATACAAGGAAACGGGTATAATGGGAAAGAAGGTGCTCAAGAGAGGTGGGACCATAGAGAAGGGAGAAATATTATCAAGGGAGAAATAGGGGAAATGGGGACACTTTAAATAGGGAAAAATGGAAGAATGGTTAGACAGTGAGAGAGATGAATAATATCTAGCTAGTTTTAAAAAACCAGAGGGAATCATATTAGTCCAATAACCTACTGACAAATTATACAAAAATTATCTCTACATGAGTCCATGTGTATAGCTAAAGGCTACATAATAAGAAACAGCACCAGACAGGATATACCTTCCTTTGAGTTGTTGGCCAGGGTGGTCCAAGAGACTCCTAAAATTACTCAGGCTATTGCCACAGCCCTTGATGGCCTCCCAGAACTTGAAAATGAGACCCTACTGCCAAAGACAGAACATACGTCAGACACAGGGCTTGGAGAAATAGAGCTACAACTGACCTGGAAGCCACTTTCCCCGAAGGCAAGCTCTCATAGCTTTGGAGAATGCTATGACAGTGCCAAATGAAAATATCAATGGATGATCCAGCACCAGCTTCAAGACCAAATAACCACATCAATGGCCAGCATAGCATATATGGTGCAGTAGTGGCACTTTTATCTTGGGGCAATCAACAGCTACCTAATTTGACTAAAAGCCCACTCAAAGGGAGGAAACTCAAGTGTAGTGCTGTAACATAACCTAATACACATGGCCAGAGTGGTCATAGATCTTAGAGAAAACACCAGAACTATCACATTGCTAGACTGTGATTTCTTACTATGTGCAAAATATGTATACTTATATTTAAGACAAATATCCCAGTCACCACTCATCAAAGAACTTCATTTTGCAGGAGTCAGTGACTAATACCAAGTACCATGTCTGGTCACACACAGACATTGTCTATGAATTGCCCAGGCCTAAGGGACATATCTGCAGTGCAACATCTACACCTAAGGCTCATGGAACATAGAAAAGGGATAAAGAAGAGGACACTAATGAATCAGTTCTCAATAGGAGGGCCAAGAACACAAACGGTCACAATGGACAAAGTGTAGCTATCAAGAGTCTGCTAAATAATGGTCCTTGGACAGGTCCCCTTTATTAAACTTCACCCACCCAAGGCTCAGGGGGACAGAAAGACTGTAAGAGCCAGGGAGGATGTGCATGACCATATGGAAACAGAGTCCTTCAAACTCCTGGGATCCTGTGCATATGGTTCTATGGCATAGGTTTCAGCATATACAGGTCCCATGCAAACTCAGGCAGACAGTAACCCAGCATAGAACTGGGATAATGAACAGCAGACCCCAATCTTATCTAAGGGAATGTTGGCAACTGATTGCTGCAAGATGAAGAGCTGATCTTCCTAAAACAAGGGACTCAGCGGATTGATTTGTACTGTGGAACAGCTGTGGGCACTGACAACACAGTGGGCAGTAACAGGAATGAGAGAGTATATGGGTTCCAGTGGGGTGAGGGAGGCTTATGGGAGGGTGCCAGAGGGGATGAAGGTATAAAGATTAAGATTGTTTGAAATACTCTGTATGAATACACAAAAAAAATAAATAAATAATTTTAAAAGAAATGGACAAATTTCAATTACATATAAAAAATAATAATAAAGCAAGCCCTTATCAAACCATAACACAGGGAAAGCACTAGAACACTCAATGCAGGCAAGCCTGACATACATTCCATTACAGTTTTACCAATCATGTGGTATTCCCAAACTGTAGCTTTAGTTTGATTCATTTAATAGAATCACATTGTCATGTATAATCTTTCATAGATGACATCTCTCATTCACTGTATGTTCTAGAAATCAGCTAAGTCAGTGTGTTGTGCAATAGTTTATTAGTTGCTGGATAATGTTCTACTTTGTAAATATACTGCATTTTCTTAATCTATTCTACTGCTGATAGACAATGCATCATGTCCAGCCTGTTGTTACTATTAAAAATACTGTTGGGCTAGAGAGGTGGCTCGGCAGTTAAGAGCACTGACTGCTCTTGCAAAGGATCTGGGTTTGAACCCCACACCCACATGACAGCTAACAACCATCCATAATTCCAGTTCCAGGGGATCTGACACCTTCTTCTGACTACACAGGCATTGCACGACTTGGGTGCGCTTACACACATGTAGGAAATACACTTATACACATAAAATAAAAATAATAAATAAAATATTTTTAAAATACTATTATAAAGATTCTTGAACATGTCTCCTGGCTCACATGTGCAGATACAGGTAAGTTATATATCTGCATGGAACATAATTTCTGTAAAGTTCTTACAAAGTCTACTTGGACTATGTGTAGAAGTCTTCTTTAGCATCAGGAAGAAAGTTGAACAATAAGAACTTTTCTTCTTTTACATAATAATAAACAAGGACACGGGAAAAACCTAGTACCTTGTGTTTCAGTGGCTCAACAGTACCACCAAGGACCTGGAAACTCACATCTGCTCAACCTCACTCAGGGCTGCTTTTGTTTTGTTCTCAGTCTAGTCCCAAGGTAGCGCCAAGAACCCCAGCTATCACACCCAATCAACCAGACCCAGAAGAGAGAGAAGTGTTCTTCTCTTCAGTGTAAAGGAATCTTTCCTTGAAACTCCCAGCCATTTCTCTCACAGGTAACTGTATGTCTTGCCTAAATCAATCACTGGAAAAGAAAATGTAACTCATCAAGGCAAATGTATGTATTCAACACACACCTCAGAAGCCAGGAGTTACCTCTCCCTGAACACCAACAGTAGGACATTGTATCTTTCTTCGCTCCCCTTAACTTTTGCTGTCATTAAACATCATGACATATCTTTTTATTATAGAACTGGAACTTCAAACATACACATAAGTAGGTTGAAAAATACAATGAGCAGAATGACAGACCCCTTTCCATGACTTATCCATGGTATCCATTTCCCTTAATCTATCCCACTCTTCTCCCCACACCTTCCCAGAACATTTTGAAACAAGTTCAGCTGTCCTATCATTTCATCTGTAACTATATCTCTAAATTTCTTTAAAACATAAGAGCTTTTTTAAAGCATTATAAAATTTTAAAATAACAGTTTCTAAAAGCAGGAACAAAAATTATATCAGTGGTCTAAGTTCTCAAGCATTTCATAAATGTGTGTATGTATTGTATCTAAAAAGTTTGCATAGACTATAAATAATGGCCAAGCATTGCAAGTGCTTTTTATGTCCCTTAAGAAGGACCAATTATTCTAGACAAAAAAAAAAAAATGTATTGGTTAATGGAGAAAGTGGATAGTTAAGGAAAGGAAAGGAGAGAATATTGGAATCCCAGGTCAATGGGCCCCAGGCAGGCTGTGAATGGTTTTCCTGCAAATCAGTAGCCATAACCAGAAGTACTGTACCAAGCAAGCCAGGCTCCTGTGTAGCAGAACTTCGCCCCTGAAAGAGCAAGAGGTGATAAAAATTTAATCTCCTGGGAAAAGCACATCACAGAACAAAAGACAATCTTTTTTTCTGTCTTTTTTGAGACAGGGTCTCCCGGACTGGAACTCACTTTGTAGACCAGGCTGGCCTCGAACTCAGAGATCTGCCTGCCTCTGCCTCCCAAGTGCTGGGATTAAAGATGTGCGCCACCAACCAAGTTTAGAAGAATGTCGTAGAATTCATGCTAATTTCATTCATTTCATTAATGCTAATTTGTCTTTAAGAAATTAACAGTTAACAGGAAATAGGAATGTTGAAAAACCAAAAAGTTATGGGTTCCTAATACCTATTGACTAAACTAAAATTAAAATCTAAAAGGTAATGGCTTTGACTTGCCACTTTATTTGCAACCTTTGCTCTTAATCTATACTTACTTTTGAAAAGTACATCATAAAATGCTTGAAATTATTGGTATTGTGATTTTTGTAATGTGGGCTTGAGAATATAAACTGCTAACTGAAGAGGTGATGCAATGCAAGTATTTTTTGCTATTGTTTATTAATATCTTCTCTGTTTCTAACAATGACTTGCAGTACCAAAATAAACATATAGTTTTGATAAAACTGGAAAGCCATTAAGGCTGAATAAAAAGTCAAAATTCAAGAAATAACAGAAGGAAGAATAATTAAAGCAGAAAAAGATCTAAAGGAAGGATTGATCAAACAGAAAAATCCTATATTTTAGTTAAATAAAATTTTTATCATTTTAAAAGTAATAAATCATCTAAAAATTTGCAGTGTCTTCTTTTTTCCATTTTCCAACCTGATTTTTGCTTTCATTAGGCTGAATGTGTTGGGGAACCCTGCTGTTAAGGTAGGCTCCTTTCTCAGCAGGGGCTTCCTGCCTGACTTACCTGGAAAGTGCCACCAAGCACAGATTCTTGGCCTCATTTGAAACATGACCTTTGGCATAGTTACCTGCAATAAAAATACCCCCAGGTTTTTTCTATATGATAATTAGGCATTCCCCCATAGTCGGATGATAGGATCTCCTGCCACATGTAAATAAAGCATACTATGAGCACCTATCAGCTGAAGCATTGGCTACTGCCTCCACACTATATTTTCCCTGACCCCCACTGAATAAACGGAGCTGTTTCATTGAGTCTGGAGCTGTTTGTATCACTGAACCTGCCTCCCCGGAAGGGCTTTCTTCCATCAGTGCTCACTGGCCGTCCCTGACCCTGTTCATCACTTCTGCTCCCTTTGTCCTCGTGGACCAGTGGCCAACGACCCACGAGGGAAGGGAGAGACCCCCACAGCATGTTTATTTGTTTGGATTTTAGTTTTTGTTCCCAGTATATAAAGTAGCCAAGGCCATGTAAATCAGATGTGGTAGCTGAATGAAAGAAAACATGTTGAACATCAGCATTGGGTCTGGGCATGATATAAGGTACATGTCTAGAAGACTCTTTTGCCAGTGGCTTCCAACAGAAGGCAGTTTTACCTCCAGTGGACCTATATTTGCCTGGGGATAACCTAGGGTGTACTATCAGTGCCTCCATCAGCCTTCTTGTGTTGATGTCTCACCTCCCGTTTAGTTCAAACTCACAACTGGTCTTGTTTCACCCTGGTTCATGCAGCACACCACTGCACTTTTTCTGACACCTGAAAAATTACAGTGCCTTCTGTTTTGTGTACCATGAACTAAAGTCCTCATTTTGACACCAAGGCAATCCATCAATGGCAAGAGTCTTCACTTATGCAATCTCACAACAGCTCCTTGCTCTAGCCATCGTGTGATCATCTTTCTGGCTTTTCAATCTCTCTCTCTCTCTCTCTCTCTCTCTCTCTCTCTCTCTCTCTCTCTCCCCTTTACCTCCTTCAACCTGTTTCTTGGTTGTCTCTTGTTGCTGTGATAAAGAAAACTGATGAAAAATCAGGTTGCAATTTAATTTCTCCCATCACATTCCATCTGCAATAACAGAATCTATAGCAAGGTTAATAAAAGAATCGAGCTAGGCTCTGAAAACACACTACATCTACAAAGTACTGTCAATAGTATAGACTGAAACAAAAGACATTTTCAGGCAAGACAATTTCAGTTACTCACACTTTTTCATTTTGTATAACATCTCAGTAGTGGATGCTTTTTCCTGACTTCCTTGCTTTGGAAACAAGATAAAATTGGGAGCTAATATTTGTCTTTTTAAAAAAACCTGGTTTTACATTAATCTCCAAAAAAGTACTTAAGGCTAATTTTTTAAAATGTATTTAACTATACATGAACAAAAGAATAAGTTTAAGATAAATTATGAAAATTAAATATATTTTCTAGCAAAAGCTATTACATAATGAAGTTACTCCCTTATTTCAGATAATGCTAAGTTAATAACTTTTGTAGTATAGAAATTAGAAGATTCAGTCTGAATAAAGCTTCATTGTTTTAAAACATTTAAGAACTTATTCTACAGAAAGAGGAAAAGATAACCTTTAAAGTGGCTCACAAAGAGAGAACCCCGTCAAACAAAAGTTAATTCCATGGAAATAGACTGACTCAAGATGAGGAAGAAGCCACACATCTGCTTTCATTTTAAAGGGACTTCATCACTGTCTCAGCACCATCAGGTGAGTTAGAAAATGTGCTCCGGCCAAACAGTGAGAGCCTTCCCTTCAGAGCTGCCTCTTTCCAGGCTGTACATCTGCTACTTCACATCCTCAGCATCTCAGCCTCTGGACCCCAGCTTCTCTCAGCATCCAGGAGGCTATCATCACCCTACATCAAACACTTCGGTGCTTTTGTGGTGCTTCTTTGCTCAACTGCAAGGATTCCTCTCTTGCCCTTGAGGCATAACCATAGCCTTTCATTATGATCTTCAAGGATCTTCACACTCTGTTCCTCACCACTTGACCCATTACTCCATTCCAAGTGGGTTAGTAAAAATTCTGGTGTTATATAGGTCAGATTTATTTTTAGATATAATTAAAATACAGCCATAGGGAAACGTTACAGCACAGTGAATGCAGATAGTGTCAAGGAGTTGGATATTCTCCCATAAAATTGTTGTAGTCAAGTAAGACAAGTATAACTAGATACTGGAGCACATGTAAGTAGAAAATGACCACTGAATGCTGACTAATGAAAGCCTTTGTTCATAAGAAGGGGTATCTAATGATGGAGAACAGAATACCCCCTGTCCAATGGCATGGTCAAAGATAATCAGCTTGTGTTCATCACATTTGCAGATTCCAGTGCTAGGAAGAAAAGAAACCACACTGACTAACAGAAATAAGCAAAGATCTATGAGTCCAGAACAACATCTAGAGAAAAACCAGATGCTATTCAATTAATTCAAAACCCAAACTGTCAAAGAATAAATATAAAGAATTTATAACATTCCAGATGCCTTTGCAAGAGAAGCACAAAGATTTTAATTCAATTATAACATTAATGCAAGTCCACATGTGACTTTCACCCCCCAAAAAAGAAGCTAATATGATCCAGGGTCGTATTAATAGGCATATAGTAGCTATAATAAAGAAGATAAATGTTCCTCTGTCCTCTATAACCTAAATGGCCAAGGAAGCAGAGGTGCTTAGTCTGAAGAGAGAAGTAGACTGATGACTTTCTTTAAATATTTAAAGGGATGTCATGTAGAAGGAGCCTTCAGAAGTTCAATGAACAATGGGTAAAGTGTCTATCTAGATTTGGACTTTTTTTTCTTCACAATGTGCAATAACTTGAGGCAGAATAAAGTTTCAATTACTGCATTGGATGTACACTCTGAGTGAGTGACTATAACCTATTTTAAACTTAGACGTTCTTGGAAGCATGGAGGAAATGTTTCCTCTGTGTTGACCCTCCTCTTTGCAGTCTGGACACTGGTTTGAGTCCTTCTGATGGGGTTCTCCATGACCTCCCTGAACAAGAGGACAGGTGATTTATCACAGCTACAGGACATATCAATAGATTCCCATAGTCCCCTGGGAGTCCCACATTGTCAACCTTCCAGAGCAAGAAACAAAACTGTCCCTTAAGCTCCTTTGACCAGATTAGTATGGGCTTTTAAATATGGTTATTACCATCCAAGAAGGTCAGCTACACCAGCCTGGTACCTTTAATTACTGTGTAATATATAGATAAAGCTTGGACAAAACCCAAATGTTCTCAAATAAACATTGACTGGAAGAGATTTACCATCACAGGTTAACTAGGCACAAAACATGAAAGGGACTTTAAAACAAGAATTGCTTAGGTCTGTCTCAAATGAAGGCTGTTCTATTACAAACAGAAGCAGTCTCCTTTCCTTTCCAGGTTCCTATATCCTGATTTACAGTTTTCAGAAGGAAGGGAGGCATCATATCACATACCTATCAACTTATCTTCACGTAGATGGAACTGGTAAAAGAAAAGCCCTAAGGAGCCAGAGGATCCTCCAAAGCCCATGTGATCCCTGAGGACCAGATCCTTAACCGACCTTAAAGTAAAAGTAAATTAGTTAATTTGGGCCAACTGTATGGTCTTCTTAAAACCCAAAAGGAAAGTATAACCAAGGATTAAAGTGATCAGTATATTTCTTTAAAGCCCAAGGAATTATGCTTCCCAGACATTAGACTTAAAGTTCATATGAGACATTATTTAGAAAAATTCTCACTAGGATTTTGTGCTACTTGCAAAAAAAAGCCAAGTCCATTGTAGTTCTTATCAAAATTAAATAATGGTTAACTTTGTTCTCTCCTCTGTCTAGAAGACGTGTAAGAGAAAATTCACAGTGTGACTCTTAGACAATCCAACAGCTATCATAATGCCTGAGAAGCAGATCCTGAGTCCAGCTATCATGGCCAAATGAAAAATAAGGAAAACCCAATAAATGGATGCCTTTGGAGGCTCTCATCAAGAAATGCTGATGGAGTTTGGGCATTTAAAATTCACCCTGTTCTTATTTCTGGTTCCTTGCATGTAATTTATGCCTAACTACTCTTGCCTTTACTTCTTCACAGGCACCATTCAAGGACATTCTTTTCCCTCTATAACTATACTTTGGGGTCTTTCAGGTAGAACCAGTGAAGGGGTACTCCATTTGCCACACCACATCCTGTGTTCTTGTTCAGCATAGGAGAAGCCAGGTTGGCCTGTGTCCCGATTCCAAATCGCAAATTGGATTAACACTTCAGGAAAAGAAAATAATAAAAATAAGAATAAAAATTAGGCAGTTTTAAAGTAAAGACCCCAAAAGAAAAATGACTAGTTTCTTTCTCAACTGAAAGCTGGAAGAAAATTCCTTGAGTCTGCGAGCAAGCTTATCTCTAAGACTAAAGAAGTCAGAGCCATAAAAAGGGGGTATTCATATTGTTTTATGTAAATCAAACCTGCAGAGCTAGAAAATGCAAGGCAGCTACTAGAGATAATAAAGGCCTAAAAAAAGGGAAATGAGTTTTTCTGAAAAAATACCTGGAAAACTTTGGGTCCCTGGTTAGCCTTACTAACAGAACCAGGTGTGATGGTTCTATTAGCTTTCCTGTTAAATCTTGGATAATAAACTCACTAAATTTATCAAAAACCAAGTAGAGGCCCTCAAATTCCAGGTAATAGTCAAAATATCTTAAAGTTCCTCTTAAATAACATAAGGGAGTATGTCAATAAAGAGGAGGGAATATTAAAGAAATGGAAAGCTTTTGCAATGTGATGGTAATTAAGAACTTTACAGCAGGGAAAACTCTTAAGAGACAGGTATGGGGAGGTGAGCAGGAGTCTCCCCATCCTGCCCCTTGTGGTTGCCTAGATGGAAGTATTTGTTTTCCAATGTTTTCACATTCCTGAAACCTTTGTGGCCATATGCTACCTTGCATATGCTACCTTTTACCTAATTGTCACCTATGTGCTGTTTTGACTTTTGTTTGAATTTCCCCACACATGAGTATAAAAGCCCTTCAAAACTTGAAAAAGGGGTCTGATACCTTTTATTCATGGGGTCAATCCCACTACCATAAAATTATCAAATTTCCTCTCCTCACCTGAAAAAAAAAAAAAAAAAAACTTAGACATTCTACAACTTGGAATGACCCAGAGAGCTGAGGGTCAAGAAGGGGCAAAAACTGTAACTCTGGTAGACTGAGCAGGGTGGGGATTAGTGAGACAGTAAAGTCTCGAGAATTACAAAGACATATCCTCTCTTAGCTGTCTCTCAAGGTCTATTAGAAAGTATGAATTACACTTCCCTTCTCAAAATCTAATAATAGAATTACAAGGAAAATTCTCTATCCACATTCTACTTTATAAAAACTTTAAAATGCTTTCTCACCCTGAACCTGCTTTGCAAGATTTCATGTTAAAGTTGTGAAGAACAGATTTGCTAGGCATTTTCCAGGTGTAAGTTTTCAGTTGTAATTAATTAAAAACTTTCATGATAAAATATTAAATAAATCTGGTCTTGAGAACTAAATTTGTTCTAACTTGTGCATGAGTGTGTGTGTGTGTGTGTGTGTGTGTGTGTCTGTGTGTGTGTGTGTGTGTGTGTGTGTGTGTGTGGTATGTGGTGTGTATGTGTGCACACAAGTCCAGAGGTCAATGTTGGGTGCCTTTCTCTATCACTCTCCACCTTACTTTTTGAGGCAGGATCTCTCCATGAACCTACAGCTCACTGCTTAGCAATGCTAGCTATCCAGAAAGCTCCAGGGATCCTCTTCCTGTCTCCACCTCCACAGCACTAAGATTACACGTATACAGCTCAGCTCTTTATATCGGTGTTGGGGATCTGAGCTCAAATCTTCATGTTTGCATGACAGGCAATATTATTGACTGAGCCTCCTCCTCAGCCCCATAATTAATTTTAATCTATTTTCCAATATATCAAATAAAATAAACCTACCTGCCCAAACACATCTTCTTATATCAAGGTCAAATGATGACCTCATAATGCTCTGCATTTATGAGCTTCAAAATTAATAAGTATGATGGACACTCCTTCAGGATATACCTGGGTAGGCTGTGTGTCCTCTTGAGCACCTTCAGACTTCTGGGAACTTATTCCCTACCACCTCATCTTGTATTTCCTGTATCAGTAGATATTTGGAGAATGTTTGCTGCCTAGAATCCTCATAGCTCCACTCTCCCACCTTCCTTTTCTCTTGAGGTTGTAGATTACAAATTTAGTGTGCACAAAATTATTCAGAGAGTGTTAAAAGTATTGATTCCAAAACACCATCCTTAAGTGCTTTTATTTTATAGCTGCCTTGAGAAGAGAAAGCCATTAACAAAAAAACTTCATCGAGAATTTCATACATGCATATAAGGTGTTTTGATCAAATCCATGCCCACTCCCTCCCCTCCAACACCTCCCCATATCTCCCCATCACTTTTTTCTGACAACTTCTTCTTTCTTTCTTTCTTTCTTTCTTTCTTTCTTTCTTTCCTCTTTCTTTCTGGGGCTTTTTGCTACTCTAACATTCCCCCTCTCTGAAAAGGTAACCCTAAAATCTTTTAGGGATTAGATAAGAGCTCCAAAATACTTTTGACATTCTTGGCCTTTGGAATACAATATGTTGCTAGGAGGCCCAAGGACATTTTGACTAGCTACTTTTCTTTGGGGTCTTTTTACCCTAACTGCCTAGCCAGTTCCTACCCCCTATTCTTATCACACCTTCCTCTGAAGAGGTTACTCAAATTGCCAGTAGGGAATCAGGACGCAGACCACTCTGGCTTCTTCCATGTTGAACAGGGACGCAGGGTGAGGCAATTGGAGTACCCCTTCAGTGGGCCTAGTTAAAAGACTCCCAAATTGTTTAACTGTTTCCCGTAGGG
>NW_008357993.1:167198-181882 GCF_000622305.1 Nannospalax galili | reverse complement strand
ATGTTATTTAGACCATTATTTCTCAAAAGCAATGAACTCAGGATTTGTTTTCAAGGACTTTGATAGCTGTTGGAGTGTCTAGAATCAATGTCAGTTCCCTCTCAAAGGCTTCTAGATAGGGGGAGAAAACAAATTTATCCATCATGTTAGAACAACATCTGGTTGTCTCCCTTAGCTACTGGTGGGCACTACGGTATTGCAGACCAAGATTTGAAGTCTTACACCTGAGCAGCACTTTCTGCTTAGAAACAAAATCCTCAATGAGAAATAATGGTCTAAATAACATTTGTTAAATATTTTTTTTATTTTTTTAAAAGAAGCATTTCATTACAGCTTTAACATACTCAATAACAGTTTCCAGAGTAAAGATACATCTCTTTCTAAAGTGGTTATAAAACTTTTAGGTTCACTGTTGATTTAACACAGTTATACAATATTGAACTCAGTATAAGCCCTGTAGGCCATAAATTGAATGAGTTTTTAACCTTGCAAAAAGATCTCCATTTCATTTTAAAATATACTGTTTCTTACAGAAAGACCATTGTTTTTGCTTATAACACTGAGATGTTGGCACATGCGTCTCTAATTATATGTATCTGAGTATTACTAGTCATAATCCATTGCACTCGGATCCTTGGCACCTGTGTATGTCTATAAAGTATTTGGGTAGATTTCTCATCGGGTAGATTTCAATGGTAATGTTTATCACCTCTAATAAATTTTTATGCTTCCTCCTCAAATATAATTCATTTTTAAAATTTGTTGCTTTTTTGTGTGTGTATATCACACAGAACATCCCAAACTATCTTATTCAACTATACACCCACTTCCCAGATGACACCCTCCCATAGCCTCCCTCCCCCCACAAGAGCCCTTATACTCTGATATCCCTGCTATTGTCCACTCTGTTGGACTTAAGCCTAATGTCTGAGAAGTGTAATCCCTTAAGCTCTCAAAGAAATATACTGATCACGTTACTCTTTGGTTATACTTTCCTTTTGAGTGTTTAAGACCCTACAGTTGGCCCAAATAAATCAATTTATATTTACACTTAAGGTCGTTTGAGCATCTGTTCCTCAGGGGTCACGTGGGCTTGGAAGGAGCCCCTGGCTCCTTTATTTTATGAGTTCCATCTATATGAAGATAAGTCGAAGGTCCTAAATGGGCTTGGGAGGAGACCCTGGCTCCTTTCTTTTGCCAGTTCTACCTATGTGAAGATAAGTCAAAGGTCCTGCTCAACCATGGTCGGCTTTGCTTGGAAGCATGGAGGAAATAAGTCCTCTGAGTCGACCCTCCTCTTTGTAGACTGGACACTAGTTCAAGTCCATCTGGTGGGGTTTCTATGGCCTCCCTGAACAGGAGGACAGGTGACTCACCACCATTATAGGACATTTTGAGAGATGCTCCAGAGTCCCCTGGAATTTAGTTAGACCTTGGAGGGCAAGGAACAAAAACTGTCCTTTAAGTCCCTCTGACCAGACTAGTATAGGCCTTGAAATATGGCTGTTAAGCATATTTAAGGCTGACCTTTTGGGATTAGATAACTTATCAGGGAGTTCATTCATGAAGAAAACTTATTCTTCCTCTCTCAGCAGCCACTGATTAACTGTAGCTCTTGAAAACAAGATTTTTCTTCAGTATATATTTTTATTGAATTTTTGTGCATTTTGTACAATTCATCTTAATCATATTTAGACTTCCTCCCCTATCCACAACCCCCAAAGCTTTCCCACCAGATTTCATGTATTCTGTTATATGTGTTAAGGCCTATCAAGTCAAGTTTATATACCCAGACGACCCTCAGTGTGAGTTCATCCACTAGAGCCTAGTCAGCTTATCTAGCATCATTCCATTAAAGAAGATCAACAAGAACTGGTTGCTGTTGAATGAACAAATTCATGAAATCCTGGAAAGAACTGCTGGTCCCAGCCAGACACTATTCCAGATGCAAAGTCATCATCATGAGAAACATTGATGATGATGGCTAAGGCCACCCCTACAGTCCCCCTCTGGTGGCCAGAACTGACCTCCATCCCAGAAAGTGACAGCTATCATGGACAAGAAGAAAATTGTCAATAGATGAAAGACTAAGACTTGTGCAAGTTTATAAGCGCAATCAGTTCATGTCCTCAAGGTACTCTAGACAAACTGTTGTCAGCACCATGTCTTCAGAGACCCAGCTCTGAAGCTCAAGGCCAGATGAAAGTCCAGAATCCAGTTTAAGGAAAGACACGAGACAGGCAAAAACAAGTGGGTCTCACAAAAGCTCCCCTTTTAAATATTTTTATTGCTGTTTTGTCATTAAAATTAAAAATTATAATGTGAAAAGTGAAATAAAAATACAAATTTGAAATATAAAGGCACATAAATTTATGTAACAAATTATATATTCATGAGAATACATTTCCACTTGATATAAATCAAAGTCATATAAGCTGTTCTTAGTAAATAGAGGGTCATAATATTTTATGGTGTTTAATTTTGAGAGAGATCTTTTTCTCCTTCTAGAAATGTTCTATATCTTTTTAAATTTTTTTTATTATTTTTATTTTATGTGTATGTGTGTATTGCCTGCATGTAGGTAAGTGCACCCATGTCGTGCAATGTCCACAGAGGTCAGAAGAGGCTGTCAGATCCCCTGGGACTGGAGTTACGGACAGTTGTTAACTGCCATGTGGGTGCTTGGATTTGAACCCTGGTCTTCTGCAGGAACAACCAGTGTTCTTAACTGCTGAGCCATCTCGCCAGCCCATAAATATTCTACATCTTATACAAAAATTTAATAGGTTGTGTTAACACTGGAACGACTTACTAATAAATTACTTGAAAATACAAATTTCAGTACAAATAGGGTCAATAGTTTTGGGGGGTTTTTCGTTTGTTTGTTTTACTATTTTTATTTTATGTGTATGTGTATGTTTCCTGCATGTGGGTAAGTGTACCCGTGTCATGCAATGCCTGCAGAAGACAGAAGAGGCTGTCAGTCCCCCTGGAACTGGAGTTACAGACAGTTGTTAGCTGCCATGTGGGTGCTGGGATTTGAACCCAGGTTTTTGGCAAGAATAACCAGTGTTCTTAACCACTGAGCCATCTCTCCAGCCCCCTAGGGTCAATAGTTTTACAGATAAAAAAATTGTAAAAAGTTTTCTTTCCTCATGCAACTCAGTTCCATGCAAGTCTGAATCTAATTTGCATGTAAATTAATTAATTGCATAATACGATGGCATTTCAATATTTCTCTAACTTCCTGAAATGGAGATTGTAACAAAAATCAAATGGTGTCATGAATCTGAAAAATTCAATCAGCTGCATATATGTCTATCAATTATAAGGAAAAGATCATTTAGAAGCCTCTTCCTCATTAATGCTTGATTCATCTGAAAGCTTCATGTGGAAATATGAATGTTCTTTTTCACTGAATGTGACAATCTCTAAATTTAATTTCTAAGTATGTGAATATATTATTCAATAATATTACAGCAGTTTCCAAGCCCAGAGAGTCTAAACTCTGAAGAATTATAACTTCTTCATGTGTTTTATTGTAATATCCACATATATGATTGTACTTTAAATTTTTTTACTGACAAAACTTACTGCCTTATTGCCTGCAGTTCCTATTTTGGTGCTCAGGCCAGAAGATGAATATTTTGCACAAGCCATAGGGCCTAGCTCCCAAGGCACACCGCAAGTCCAAGTTGTTGCCCAACTCCCAATGCTATGCCAATGCTACACCCTCCTCTTTCCCAGGGCCATGTGCTGTCATTAACACCAGTCTACATCCAGATCCTAGCCCAGGCTGCCCATTCCCATCTTCGGGCCACCATGGCATCCTGGATGACACAGGGCCAGTACACAGCAAGCCAGTTGCTGGATGCTTCCTAATGCTAATGCCAGAGGTGTCTGTGAGTCATTACCTGCAATGCCATGCCTGGAGAATCTCTTGCTCAGGACATGCTCCATCCCAGAAGACTGCACTATAAAACATAACAGCAAGGAAAAGATATAGAAATGTTTCAAGACAGCAACAGCAGATCATTAAACCAAGCTGAGGGCCACTCTCAGGGCAGGGCGCTGTGAAAGCACATGGTGTTGTACTTCTGTCTGTGAAGCTGGCCGTTAGGATGATAAGTGTTCATTACTAAGAATTAACTAGGTTGTGACAATTTCAAGAAGCCACCTCCAGAGCACAATGGCAGGATGGGCTTCTTGCCTCTGTATTCTACTCCATTCATGTCTCAAAAACCTAGTCCACAGCATTTCCTCTGAAATATGCACTTATAATTTTCCCTGCATGGAAAATCTATTACCTTTCTTTTCTTATGCTTGAACTCCTTATTAGGACCAAACCCAGTGGACCAGTGCTACTGTGCTATTTCTTATGAATATGGAATGCTTGTGGGTGTTAGTTTGTTTTACTTAAGGAAAAAAGATATCTTCCACATTTTTTGAGCTAGTAAAGCTATTTTTTTTATTTTATTTTTAAATGATGTGAATACTGAAGCCATTTAACAAGAAATGAGATCTGTCAGAATTTTCACTGAGGTCCTACCTCAATCGGTGTAGCAGCTGTGATCTCAGTACACCACCAGAGAGTGCCTGGTTCTGGCCTCCCTCTGGCACAGAGCCTGAGAACTCTGAGGACTGCCTGAGAGGACCTGGATCCTGCTTCCACATAGTGGTGAGCTTACCCTAATTGTACCATACCCATCCCTCTACCTGGGATTTCGTGAAGCCCCCTCCCAAGGCCCCAGGGCAGATTTGATTTCAGTAAGTTAAAGTGAGATCCTAGCAGACAGCCTGAGAGGGTGGGTTCCAACCTGCATCAATGCAGCGGCTATGATCTCAGCACACCACCAGAGAGTGGCAAGTTCCGACCTCCCTCTGACATAGGCGCTGAGATCACAGCAGGTCAACTGAAAGTCCAAAAATTACCACCACCACCTCACATTTAAGGAATTTCCCAAATTTTCTCTGAGTTCCTACTAATAGGAGACCAAACCTTAGAAGGAAGCCTGAGTATACCTGACTGGACACTGACTTGGGCTTCAGTGGGTGCTCCTGAATAGCTGATTTGAAGCCATCAGTTCCCTCCAAAATAAAACCTGAGAGAAGCTGAAACTTGTACCAGCCAGCCTTATATAACCAATAAGAAAAGGACCTAGGCACCCTGATAATACAAACAGAAGCATAATTCAACTTAATTCTCATATCACAATCATAAAAAAACAAAAGAAATTCACATGCCAAAATCACAAAGGAAGAATACTAAAATGGAAAGCCAAAACACTATATCCCCACCAAACTCCATCAGTCCTGCAGAACACTTCCACAAGGAGAATCCCCTAGAGATAACCCAGGACACTGAATTTAAAAGAACAATCATAAACATGATCAAGGAACTCAACCAATTTAAAGAACACATGAACAAATCAAAGGACTAAAAGAAGATAGGGATAAACTTCTAAATAAATTCACAAAAGAGATAGAAACATTGAAGAAAACTCAGGCAGAAATGAAGAAGGAAGTGAAAAAATTAATAAGCCAATTTGAAATAACGGGAAAGCCTCACAGCTAGAATGAACAAAATGGAAAGCAGAATATCAACACTGGAGGATAAAGTTGAAGAATTGGACCGCTAAAGCAAAGATTACAGAAACTTTTAAAAACACAGGAATGGAATATGCAAGAGATGTGGGACACCACAAAAAGGCCAAATCTACAGATCATAGGAATAGAGGAAGGAGAAGAATTTCAGGTTAACGGCATTGACCAGATCTTAAACAGGACTGTAGAAGAGAATTTCCCAAAATTGAGGAAAGACATCCCCATACAAATACAGGAAGCACATAGAACACCAAATAGACAGGCTCAGAAAAGAAACTCCCCATGACATACCACAGTAAAAACAGAGTCTTGGTTGTTTCTTCATTGCTGTGACAAAACAACTCTGACCACTACCAACTTGGGGATGAAAGGGTTTATCCAGCTTACATCTCCCAAGTTGTAGTTATTCAGGGAGCCCAAGGTAGGAACTCAGGGCATGAACCTGGAGGCAGGAGCTGGAGCACAGGCCATGGAAAAATGCTTCTTACTGGCTTGCTCCCCTGGCCCCTGCTCAGCCTGCTTTCTTATACAACTTAGGCCCACCTGCCCAGGGAAGGATGGCACCACCCACAGTGGGCTGGGCCCTCCCACATCACTCAGCAATCAAGAAGGTGATCCATGGACACAGCCATAGGCCAGTCCAATGAAGGCAATTTCCTAATTGAGACTTCCTCAACCCAGATGTATCAAGTTGACACTAAAGCTATCCAGCACAATTGACCCCTTGTCAACTTGACACACAAACACATCACTATTAAACCATAACTTTCCAATTTCTGTCCCCAAGATATGATGTTAATATCACAACATAAGACAGTACAACCTTAAAAACCCCACAGTCCTTAAAAAATCCAAACACTTCAAAGTTCATAGTCTCTTTAAAAGTCTCTTAACTTGGGCTTCTGTAAAATCCAAAAAAAGTACTGTTTCAAAGGGAAGAATAGGGCACACCTAAGCAAAACCAAAGTCCAGCAAGGTAGCTCAAGGCTGGACATCTGGAATTCACTCACGATCTTCTGGGCTCCAAAGGGTTCTGGCAGCTCCACTGCTCTGACTCTGCAGTCCACAGCACACTCAGCTTGTCTCCAGACCCAGGCCAGCTCCATTCCACACCTGCCACTGTCCTTGGTAGTCGTCCCATGGTCCCAGCATCTCCAAAAAGCTGGGGTCTCCACTGAAACTGAAGCTACACCTTCACCAATGGCCTCTTCTTGCCTCTTGGGGTGCAAAGCCTCAGTTTCTCTCCATGACCCCTTCAATTCTGGGGTCTTCACTGCAACTGAAGCTGCACTTTCACATATGGTCTTTCCTGGCCTCTCAGAGTGCCAAGCCTCAGCTGCTCTCTGTGACCCCTTCACACTTTCAACACCAGAACCATGCAGGAGACTCTTACACATTACCAAGTACTGCTTCCAGCTTGAAATAGAGGTGCGGGTCCCCTCTGTGTGCTGACCCTGAGGAAATACCTCCCAGAAGATTCCACC
Organism: Nannospalax galili; assembly: GCF_000622305.1. Taxonomy (NCBI): domain Eukaryota; kingdom Metazoa; phylum Chordata; class Mammalia; order Rodentia; family Spalacidae; genus Nannospalax; species Nannospalax galili. The sequence goes on along the minus strand of NW_008357993.1, from coordinate 174,794 downwards.
ACATTGATGCTGGTCTCTTGTTACTTACAGCTGATTTTTCACTCCAGCTAACCAGCATCAATTGTCCCAGTAAAGCAAAGGCTTTGCTTCAGGTTCTGATCTCTTCTTAATCACAAGTGATTCTTCAGCCCCAGCAGACGAGAACCCATATATTCTCAATCTAAAATCTCACACAAATAGCCCTGATAGTCTCCGCTTCCCTTTGAAGCTTCACAATCCAGGCCGCCATCATCTACAACTCTTTCAGCATAACTATTCCAAGTTCCACAGCAACAAACTCTGAGCACGCAATGGCTTTTCCAGCCCAAAGTTCCAAACACTTCCACAGTCCTCCCAAAAACACAAAGGTCAAGTCTGGCACAGCAATACCCCACTCTCTGGTACCAATTACTGTCTTGGTTGTTTCTTCATTGCTATAACAAAACACTCTGAGCACTACCAACTTGGGGAGGAAAGGGTTTATTCAGCTTACATCTCCCAGGTTATAGTTATTCAGGGAGCTCAAGGTAGGAACTTAGGGCAGGAACCTGGAGGCAGGAGCTGGAGCACAGGCCATGGAGGAATGCTTCTTACTGGCTTGCTCCCCTGGTCCCTGCTCAGCCTGCTTTCTTATGCAACATAGGCCCACCTGCACAGAGGTGACCACCTACAGTGGGCTGGGCCCTCCCACATCACTCAGCAATCAAGAAGGTGCCCCATGGACATGGCCACAGGCCAGTCCAATGAAGGCAATTCCCTAATTGAGACTCCCTCAACCCAGGTGTGTCAAGTTGACACTAAAGCTATCCAGCACAAACAGTAAATACACAGAAAAAAGAGAGAATACTGAAAGCAGGAAAAAAAAAAGAAAGAAAGAAAAACAACAGAATTACAGCTGACTTATCAGTGCAAACTATGAAAGCAAGAAGAGCTTGGACCAAGGTATTTCCAGTGCTACATGACAATAGATGCCAGACCAGAATATTTTACCCAGCAATAACATCTATTATAATTGAGGGGAAAAGCCTTCTATGACACAAATAACCTGAAAGAATACATGTCCAACATACCAGCCCTTCAAAGAATACTTGAAGCAATACAGAGAGCATACAGAGAAACAATTATATCCAAGGGGCAACAAAAGAAAATAAATTAGACAGAGGACACAAACAGCAATCAAAATGATGGCAACCAATACACACCTTTCAATAATAACCTTATATATCAATGGACTGTCAAAAGACACAGACTAAGTGAATGTATTAAGAAACAAAATCCATCTCTTTGCTGTCTGCAAGAATCCCATCTCACCTTCAAGGACAGGCACTACCTTAAGGTAAAAGGATGGAAAAGAATATTCCAAGAAAATGGCACTAAGAAACAAACAGGGGTTGCAATTCTAATATCTGACAAAATAGACTACAAAGTAAAACTAATCAGAAGAAATAAAGAGGTCACTTGATTCTGATCAAAAGAACAATTGACCAAGAAGATATAACATTCATGAACTTATATGCACCAAACTCTGGTGCACCCTAATATAAAAACAATACTATAGGACTTTAAGACACAGATTAATCCCAACTCATTAATAGTAGGGGACTTTAGTACCCCACTGTCTCCATTAGACAGGTCAACAGGACAAAGAATAAACAGAAAGATATCTGAATTATACAATACCATTCATCAAATGCACCTAACAGACATCTACTGAGTATTCCACTCAAGCACCAAAGAATATACTTTCTATTGAGTGCTCCATGAACCTTTCTTCAAATTCAAATACATAGAGGGGCACAAAACAAGCCTCAACAAATACAAAAAAAATGGAAATAATTCCATGTATTCTATCAGACCACAATGCAATGAAGCTTAAAATCAACACTGGAAGAAGTCCTAGCAATTATATGAACTCACAGGGATTAAATAACACACTCTGATGAATGGATCAAAGGAGAAATTAAGAAAGAAATAAAATTATTCCTGGAACTAAATCAAAAGGATATTGTGACACACACAAAAAAAAACCTTGGGGACACTTTAAAACAGGCCTAAGAGGGAAGTTTATAGCTCTAAGAGCCTACATTAAAAACACAGAAAGAAAACAAATAAATGACTTAACATTTCAACTCAAGACACTTGAAAGGCAACAACAAATGAAACCCAAACCCAGCAGACAAAAATAAATAACAAAAATCAGAGTAGAAATTAATGAAAAAGAAACAAAGAAAACAATAAAAAGAATCAAATAATCCAAGATCTGGTTCTTTGAAAAGATAAGCAAGATAGGCAGACCCTTAGCCCAGTTAACCAAAAGAAAGAAAGAACAACTCCAAATCAGTAAAATAAAAAATGAAAGGGGAAACATCACAACAGACACCAAAAAGATCCAAAACATTAGGGAATACTTTATAAGGGAATACTTTACAAACATATATGCTCTTAAATTTGAAAACCTTAAAGAAATGGATGTGTATCTAAAATCATGGGGATTACCAAAGCTAAAACAAGAAGAGACCAACAGACCCATAACACATAAGGAAATTTAAACAGTAATACAAAACTTCTGGGCCAAAAAAAAAACCCAGGCCCAGATGGATTCACAGCAGAATTCTACCAGACATTTAAAGAACATCTATATCCAATACTCCTTAATTTATTCAAAAATACAGAAACAGAGGGAGAACTTCCAAATTCCTTCTATGAAGCCAGCATCACTATAATACCAAAACCAGGTGAAAATACAACCAAAAAAATATCTATAGACCCATCTACTTAATGAACATAGATACAAAAATTCTCAACAAAATACTTGCCAACCTCATACAGACACATCAAAAGAATCATCCACCATCATGAAGTCAGCTTTATTACAGAAATGCAAGGATGGTTCAATGTACATAAGTCAATAAACATCATGAATCATACAAATGGACACAAAGACAAAAACCACATGGTCATCTCAATAAATGTAAAGAAGGCCTTTGACAAAATTCAACATGCACTTATGTTAAAAGTCCTAGAGGGAAATGGACTGGAGAGAATATACCTCAACATAACTAAAGCTATATATAACAAACCCACAGCCAGCATCATCCTAAATGGAGAACTGGAAGCATTCCCATTAAAATCAAGAACCAGACATGGCTGTCCACTATCTCCACTCTTTTTAATAGAATGCTTGAAACTCTTGGAAAAGCAATAAGACAAGAGAAGGAAATTAAAGGAAATTGGAAAAAGAACAGGTCAAATTATCCCTTTTTGCAGATGATATGATATTATATCTAAGAGATGCCAAAATATTCCACCAGAAAACTCCTAGAAATTATTAACACTTTCAGTAAAACTGCAGGTTATAAAATTAATCTACAAAAATCAGTAGCCTTCCTAAATACCAATAACAAGCAGTTGGAGAAAGAGTACATAAAAACACTCCCATTCATGTATAAAATAAAGTAACTTGGGAATAAACCTGACCAAAAACATTAAAGACCTCTACAATGAAAATTTTAAATCTTTAAAAAAGAGATTGAGGAAGACATTAGAAGATGGAAGGACCTCCCATTATCATGGATTGGAAGAATTAATATTGTGAAAATGGATATTCTACAAAAAGCCATTTGTAGATTCAATGCAATGCCAGTCAAAATCCCCATGACTTTCTGCACATAATTAGAAAAAAAAATCCCTCAAATTCATATGGAAGCACAAAATATCCTGGATAGCCAAAGCAACCTTGAGTACAAAGAGCAATGCTGGGGGGATTACTATACCAGATTTCAAACTATATTACCAAGCTAGAATCATAAAAAAAGCATGTTACTGGCACAAAAGAAAACCCGTAGATCAATAGAACATAAATGAAGACCCAAACATGAGTACATGCAATTTCAATCACCTGATATTTGGCAAAGGGACCAAGAACATTCACTGGACTAAAGACATCTTCTTTGGCAAATGTTGCTGGCAAAACTGGATCTCCACCTGTAGAAGAATGAAAGTAGACCTTGATCTTTTACCTTGAACAAAAGTCAACTCTAAATGGATCAAAGAACTCAATGTGAAACCTGAAACTCTGAAACTGTTACAAGAAAATACTGACAATAACCTACAAGACACAGGTGCAGAAAAATACTTTCTAAATCAGACATCAATTGCTCAGGAACTAAGGTCAGGAATCAACAAGTGGGATCTCATTTAACTATAAAGCTTCTCTACAGCAAAAGAAACAACCAAAGACGTGAAGAGAACACATCAATTGCTCAGGAACTAAGGTCAGGAATCAACAAGTGGGATCTCATTAAACTATAAAGCTTCTCTACAGCAAAAGAAACAACCAAAGACGTGAAGAGAATGGGAGAAACAGAATGGGAGAAAATATTCACCAATAACACATCTGACAGAGTTTAACATCCAGGATATATAAAGAACTCAAAAAAACGAAGAATTAAGAAAGCAAGTAACTCAATGAAAAGATGGGCTAAGGATCTGAACAGAGTTCACAGAAGAAGAAGTAAAGATGACTAAGAAATATCTTAAAAGGTGTTCAACTTCATTATTAATTAGGGAAATGCAAATTAAAATCACTTTAAGATTTCATCTTACCCCAGTCAGACTGGCTAAGATCAAGAGAACAAATGATACCAAATATTGGAGAGGATGTGGGGAAAGGGGAACACTCATCCACTGCTGGTGGGGCTGCAAATTTGTTTAACCCCTATGGAAAGCAGTGTGGAAATTGTGGTGGCACATGCCTTTATTCCCAGCACTCGGGAGGCAGACGCAGGGAGATCTCTGTGAGTTCAAGGCCAGCCTGGTCTACATACTGAGTTCCAGGACAGCTGGGGCTACAGGGAGACCTTGTCTCAAAATGACCAAAAAAAAAAAAAACCTAAAAATAAACCTACCATTTGATCTGGTTATACCACTCCTTTCCATATACCCAAAGGACTCATCCTATTGCAGAGACACTTGTGCATCCATGTTTGTTGCTGCTCTTTTCACAATATCAAAGAGATGGAAGCAACCTAAGTGTCCCTCAGCTGGTGAGTGGATAATGAAAATGTGATACATTTGCACAATGGAGTTCTACTCACCAGTAAAGAAATATGAAATCATGAAATTTGCAGGTAAAGGAATGGATCTAGAAATTGTTATACTAACTGAAGTAACACAGATGCAGAAAAACAAATGATGTATGCTTTCTCTCATATGTGGGTCCTAGCACCAAAGCCTTATAAGTGAGTATGTATCCAGATGTAACTGCAGGAACCAGAATAATGAAAAGGAACCAGGGAGGTGAAGGGAGGGAAAGAACCTGAGAGAGAACAACAGAAGGAGACAGGTGTTACTAAGTGAGAAATGGATAAAAATGGGAGTATTTAAATGGGAAAGGAGAGGAAGGGCTATACAAGGAATCTTGGAGAGCAACAGAAAGAAGGAGCCCAGGAGAGGTGGGACCATAGGAAACTGGTATTATCAAGGGAGACATGGGGGAAACGGAGACACTAAATGGGGAAACCATGGCAGAAGGGTTAGACAAGGAGAGAGGAGAGATAAATAATACCTAGCTAATTTTCAAAAAACAGAGGGATTCATATTACTCCAACAACCTAATGACAAATTATACATACACTATCTCTACATGAGTCTGTATGTATAGCTAAAGGCTACATAACAAAACAAGAGAAACCTTTCTTTGCGTTGTTGGCCAGGGTAGTCCAAGAGACTCCCAAAATTACACAGTCTGTTGCCACAGCCCTTGATGGCCTCCCAGAACTTGAAGGTCAGGTTCTACTGATGAAGAAAGAACATACTTTGGACACGGGATTTGAAGCAACAGAACTGGAACTGACCTGAAGCCACTTCCCCTGAAGGCTAGCTCTCATAGCGTCTATGAAGAGAAAACATCAATCGATGGTCCAACAGCAGCTTCAAGACCAAATAAGGACATCAGTGGCTGGCACAGCATAGGACATTGGTGCAATAGTAGCACTTTTATCTTGGAGGCAATCAACAGTTACCTAAAAGCCCACTCAAAGGGAAGAAACTCAAGTGTGATACTGTAAACATAAAAAAATACACAGGGCTGGAGTTGTCACAGACCTCAGCGAAAACCCCAAATCTATAATATTCCTAGACTAATGTAACTTCTTACTATGTAAAAACTATGTAACTTTAAATTTTAAAGACAAATATTCCAGTCATCACTCATAAAAGAAGCTTATTTTGCACCAGTCTGACATTATTACCAAGTACAACTGGTCACATATAGGCATTGTTTATGAACTGCCCAGACCTAAGTGCACATCTAGAATGCAACCTCCATACCTAAGGCTCACGGAACACAGGACAGGGGTAAATTCTCATTAATGAAGCTCCTTTGTACAACAGAGGTCTAGGAACACAAAAGGTCACAAATGCCCAAGGCTTAGAGATTAAGAGTCTGCAGAATGCTGGTCCTTGGGCAAAACTACTATATCAAATTTCACTCATCCAAGGCTCAGGGGCCATCACAGAAGAGAGGGCAGAAAATTGTAAGAGCCAGGGAGGAGGTGCATGACCATATTGAAATAGAGTCCTACAAGCTCCTGGGATCCTGTTCATATGATTCTATAACAATGGTGTCAGCATACAAGAGTCCCATGCAAATTCAGGTAGACAAAAACCCAGCATAGAGCTAGGGAAATGAACAGCAGACACCAATTTTAGCTGAAGAAATGTTGACAACTGATTACTGCTAGGTTGAGGAAGAGTTAATCTTCCTAAAACAAGGGACTCTAAATAGGCTGACTAGACCTCAGTGGATGGAATTGCACTGGGGAACATCTGGGGACGCTGACTTGACACAGTGGACCTTAACACAGATGATAGAGTATACGGGTTCCAGTGGGGAAGCTATGGGAATGGGGATGGGAGGATAAAGACAATTAGGATTATTGGAGATGTTCTTTATGAAATATACATAATTCAATAAAAACAAAATTTTTAAAAAAGAAAGAAAATAAAAGCAATTAATTAATTAGCTTTTAAAAAGTTAATCTTAAATAGATTTTATTCATTTCAGTTATTCTTCCCCAAAATAATTATAAGCGGTCCTTGAAAATGAAGGGTCAGCTTACTATTTTTAACCTCATGATGGTGCATAATTACACTCAAAACTATTCTATTTTTCACTTTCAACACAGTATTTAACAAGGTTCTCAATACTTCATCATGAAATAGATTATGAAATAGATTTTGTGTTAGACAATTTTTCCAGACAGCAAGCTAATGTAATTTATCTAAGCATGCTGAGATATGGTGAGTAAGTTAGGTGTGAGAAATGAACTTTTGAGGTAAAATGTTTTCAGTTTACAAAGGGTTTATCAACATATAATCCCATGATGAACGACAGACCTTATGTAATTCCACCTGAAATTATTAGGTAAAATGCTCACTTTTTAAAAATTCTTTGGCAACATTTTATTGAATCCACATTCCTTTCTCCAGTTTGCCTTTAACTAAACCATCATAGATAATGGTTTTACACATTAATATGTTCATTCTTCTAGTTAGAGTGAAAACTTTTTATAATGATAATTAAGGGAAACTGGGCTAACTTCAAATATACATATA
>NW_008357993.1:156541-166878 GCF_000622305.1 Nannospalax galili | reverse complement strand
ATATATATATTAACTTTGTGTGTACTATATTTTATCAGTTTCATGTATTTTATATAAGGAATTATTCTTGCCTTTCTTTAGAAAAGATTGCATAACAACTTCATACTTAAATAAGAACTCACATATTTCAATGCCACAGCAAAAAATGTATAGTTACAAACATGATAGAAAACTGACCGCTGCCTTATGGCATCCCTGACACTAAGATACACATGTCCTGAAGTCAGAGTTCCCTTTGGAACAGTACTGGAACTTATTTTGTGTTGCATTCCAGTCTCCAACACAGGTCCATCTTCCCTGTGCCCTACAGACTTGGGCTAGACCTCTATAGAAATCTCTTCTGCCTTGCTTGGCACTGTATTCCATTCAGCACTTAACCCGTATGAGGTCATATTAAGCAATCAGTAAATACTGAATTAATGAATGAATCACATAAAATGTTTATAAGCAATAACATAGTCATTCTCCAAGCAAAAACAAACAAGCAAGGTTAAAATGGAGAGGTGAGCGAGGCAGAGACAAAATAATCTAATATTGCTTCCTTCCCAAATATGCCCCTTCATATATATTCCAAAGCTCAGTAACTATCCCTCCTCTCCTTCCAGTTTGGTTATGGCATGTAGATAAATCTTACTTTCTAAAGGACAGAGCAGTTTCTTGCTGAGAGTCAGCCCAACGGCTCAGGATGCAGCTCTGAAGTCCATTCTGACTGCCCAGTGTTTCTTTTATAAATAGCATGATTGCACTGCCTGGAAAAGCAATTTCTTCCATCAGAAGATGCTGGCAACAAACTTATTCTGGACCATTAAAAAATGTCCAATGAGAAGAGTGTCAACAAACTCACTCAGTAGGATGAGATCAGCTTTTATTGGGCTCCTTGAAAAACCAGATAGCACATAGTGTGCCCCGAGGGTGAACTTGGTCCAAGTCAACCATTGAGTTTGATGCAACATATGTGGTAACATATCTTTCTGCTATAACCAAGACATTTTCTTAATTAGCAGAAATTAAGAGTACACGGTAGGAGGGAAGGAAGAATAGGACATCGGGACTTTGAGGGGCTTCTGGGCAATCCAGACTGTGATATACAATAGTAAATACAAAAAGGCTAAAGATAACAATAGCCCAAACCATAGCTAACCTGTATAAGATCTCGAGCCAAGCACTGTGGGAAAAGCTTAACCTGTGTGATTTCACTTAACCATTGCAGTGATCTTTTGATGTACTCTAATCTTCATCGTACAGATAAGGGAAATGAGACTTAGATTATAACTTGTTAACAGCTAACAAATGACAGACATAGGATCTAAGCTACTGTCTTTCTGAGTCCACCTGTAGACAGACATTTGTGTCAGTTGAAGCCTTGCCATGGGGGAAGGGCAATAACGAGGAAGAAGAGATTTGGAGAAAAGAGGAATAAGGAACTTGCAGAGCCCAAAAAGAGCCTGCTTCAGTGAGAACCAGTAGAGTCAAAATAAGAAAAATTAAGGGTAGAATTAATTCCAAAGACAGAAATTGAAGAAGAGCTTCAGAAGCCCACAAGATAAATGAAAGAATACTCTACTTCACCCCCAGAAAAACAGAATAAAGATCCACAATCACAGAGAATGGTATGTGTGGAATCAGGGCCAGAACACAGAACCCATTGCCCAAGAGTGACACCAAGCATATGGTGGCCATCAAGGAAAGTGTAAAGAACTCCAACACCTGGCTTGGTGGTGCTGGAAATCCAAACAGGAGACTGAACTGTCCCCAGCAGTCTTTAGGCAAGTGGCCTTATTTATACACATCCAGGCAACACACTCATACACATAAAAAATAAATAAATATTTTTTTTAAAAAAAGAAGTCTGGGATACATTCAAGAGGCCAAACCCAAGAATTCATGGGACAGAAGGAGCTGAGATAAAAATCAATAACTTAGACATTTATGAATGAAATTATAGCAGAGAATTTCCAAAATCTAGAACAAGAAATGGACATCCAATTCATAAAAATTTTAGAACCGCAAAGTACATAGCCAGAGAAGAACCACTTCATGGTATATCATAGTCAAGCTGTCAAAAATACAAAGAAACAATACTAAACACTGTGAGGGAAAAACATCAACTAATATATACAAGCAAAAACATCAGAATAACATCAGATCTGTCATCAGGAATCACCCAACCCAAAAAAGCATGGAATGATATATCTGAGCCTTGAAAGTGAGTAATTGTCAACCAAGATTGTTTACCAAGTGCATTAGTTACTTTTCTGTTGCTGTAATAAAACACTATGACCAAGGCAACTTAGAGGGAAGAGTTTATTTGGCTTACAGTTCCAGGAGAGTCCATAGTGGTGGGGGAGGCATGGCATCAGGAGGTGGCTGGAACAAAAAACTGAGCACTCTTATCTTCAAGCAAGCAAGGGAAACAGTGAAACTGGCAATGCAGAAAGGCTGAAGAACTCTCATAATCTTTCCACCCCCTCTTCCACAATGATCCCTGAGCCTTGAGAGGCAGAACTTTGATATAGGTTTCCTATATCAGGGATAAGCAGTCTGCAACCTCTTGTTCTCTATACATTGGCCAGTTGTGGGTTTCTGTGTTAGTTGATTATCATCTACTGCATAAGGAAACTTCTCTGGTGAGAGATGAGAGATGCATTAATCTATGGGTTTAACAATAATTATTAGGAATCTTTAATACGATAAGTATTTAGTAGAAAACTAGTGTTAGTTTCTCCCCTGTGTCCTGTGACTTGTCTAGCTTCAGGTTCCTAAGCCTGATATCAGTCAGGTGTGGGCTCTGTTGCAGCAAACGAACCTTAAATCCAATTAAAGAGTAGTTGGTTACTATCATAATATTCATGCCACTATTTCACCAGTGGGTATATCTTACCAGACCAGTTGTTGTAGTTCACAGGATTCACAGCTGGGTAGAATTAAAGATTATTTTTCCTTCTAGTAGCATGCATAGCACCTTCCAACACTGTGGACACTAGCCAGGAGAGATGAGGCTCTGAAATCAGCCCCATCTTGATCTCTTCCTGTTTGGTCCAGTTCATGTATGTAACCAGAGGTGGTGGATAACCACAAGGAAATGGAGTTTTCCAGACAGCTGGTCAGTTACTCATATAAACAAACAGCAATGGTTATGGCATGCACAAATACCATCCAAGCTCAAACCAGGCAAAAAAGGAACACAGACATGAGGAAGTGGGTAAGAAACTCCAACCCAACCCAAAGAAATTGTTGCAACTGATGGCTCCTAGAAGGGACAGAGGGAGTTTTGGTAGGTTAACCAAGCTCCAGCATGGACCTATACTGAGGTGCATTTGAAAACACTATATTTTATAGGCCTTATTATAAATATATGTATATATGTGAACAAAGTAAATTGGGCAGTGTGCAGTAAGGAGAGGTGCAGATGGGGTGGATTTAAATACCATTAAATTATATTAAATTAAAAATCACAAAAATTCAATGAAAAAGTAAATTAAATTTTTAAAAAATTTTTAAAAAAGAACTCTCAAAGCCTGTGTCCAGTGCCATGCCTCCTCCAGAATGGCCATACCTGTTAAAGATCCCATGATCCTCCCCAAACAGTGGCACCAACTTAGAACAAAGTGTCCAAATATTTGATGCCTATGAGGAACACTCATCAAACCACCACACCTAGAAAAATTATCCATTTTAGTTCTCAATGGAGAACTAAAAATATTTCACAAAAAACACAAGTTAAATCATTTTGTGACAACTAAGTCAACATTGCAAAAAAAAAATTCTTAAAAGACTACTGTACACAGAAGAAGCAGAGGAAAGTCTTAGAGTCTTACACATGAGAACGCAGAAAGGAACACAGTCCATGAAAGCAACAGATAAACAGAGGAGAACTAAGAAAGAATGGACCATGTTTGAAAAAAACAAATTAGCAAGCATCCAACAGCACCAGGAAAGGAAAAAACTACCGATTAACCAACAAAGTAAAGCAACAAACAACAAAGTCATGAACAACAGCAAGCACTTCTTATTTATAACTTTAAATGGCTTTAATTTACTGATTAAAAGACACAGACTACAGACTGCATTAAAAACATAATGCATTTGTTGTTTCCAGGAAACTCCTATAGTTGGAAAGATATCTGTAAACTGAGAGTCAAAGGGTAAAGTCAAACTACCAAAGTGAAAACACTTTAGCATTGTGATTCTCATATCTGACAAAGTAAACTTTAAATCAAAATTAATTAGAACTAAATAGGACCATTATATATTGACAAGAGGAACAATTCATCAAGAAGACATATTATAAGTATTTCTGCCCTGAATCTTAGGGCCCAACTTCATAAAACAAGGATAAACAAACATAAAAGGCATAAAAGACCAAATAGGTCCAGACACAATAATAATGGGAAACTTCAATATCCCACTCTCACATCTAGATAGGTCTTGCAAACTAAGTTAGCAAAGAAAATGCAGAACTAAATTATACCATAGATCAAAGAGCTATCTACAAACATTCCATTCAACAGATAGGGACTACATATTCTTCCTAGTGGTGTACTGCACCTACCTAAAGTCAGTCATATTACAGGTCACAAAGAAAACTTCATTAATTGATTCATTCATTGATTGATTGATTGACTGATTGATTGATTGATTGATTCGTGTTTTTGTGTATGAGTGCATTGCTTTTTTGTATATAAGTACACCCGTGTCATGCCATGCCCACAGAAGTCAGTAGAGGGCATCAGATCTCCTGGAACTGGAGATACAGACAGTTGTTAGCCACTATGTGGGTATGTGGGTGCTAGGAATCAACCTAAGTTCTCTTTAAGAACAGCCAGTGAGTGCTCTTAACCACTGAGCCATCTCTCCTGCCCCACAAAGCAAACTTTAATAACTACAAAAATATAAAAATAATTCCCTGCACCCTTTCAGACCACAGTGGAATAAAACTAGAAATAAATAGCAAGACTAACCTCAAAAAACACATAGCTACTGGGAGATTGAATGATACACATGTGTGTGTATCTGTGTATGCATGTTCACAGAGGGTGCATGTGTATGCACATATGTATGGAGAGCCGAGGACAACCTTGCGTATCATCCTCAAGAACACCATTCCTACCTTTTGAGACAGGGTCTCTCATTGACCTGGAACTCGCCAATTAAACAACACTGACTGGCCATCAAACCCCAAGAATCCTCCGTTTCTGCCTCCCCAGTGCTGGGATTACAAGGGTGTTCCACCTTACACAGAATTTGTATGTGGGTTCAAACTCAGGTCCTCATGCTTATGAGATAAACACTTTAACAACTTAGCTATCTTCTCAGCCTACAATACACTTTTGAATGAACCATGGGGTGAGGAAAAATGATGGAGGAAATTTTAAAATCCCTAGAATCAGGAGCTGGAGAGATGGCTCAGCCATTAAAAGTCCTCTTCAAAGGACCAGAATTTGATTCCCAGCATCCACATGGAGACTAACAAACACCAATAACTCCAGTTCTAGGGAATCTGATGTCCTCTTCTGGCCTCCACAGGTATTACATACATGTGGTGTACCTATATACACACAGGCAAAACACTCATACACATAATATAAAAAATAAATAAATCTAAAAATGTTAATTCCTAGAATCAAATGAAGATGAGAACAAAATCAACCAGACCCTCTGGTTATAGCCAAGGCAGTTCCAAGAGGAAACTTCATATCTGTAAGTTTTCACACTAAAAAGTCAGAGAGCTCTCAAATAAATGAGCTAATCGTGTGCCTCAAATCTCTAGAAAAGCAAAAGGCCAAATCCAGTGCAGCAGGTGACAAGAAACAGTAAAGATCAAGGCAGAAATCAATGAAATGGAGACTAAAATAAGCATACACAGAATTAATCAGACAAGAGTTGGTTCTTTGAAGACATTTCTAGCCAAACTAATCAAAGGAAAGAGAAACAACCCAATTTAACAAAATGAGAGAATAAAATAAAACTGCTGCAACAAACTCCAGTGAAATCCAGATCAACAACAAATGCTTTGAAAACCTATATTCCAGCAAGCTGGAAAAATCTGTAGGTGAATAAATCTCTAAACACATATGACCCAATGTAATTAAAGCCAGAAGATTTAAACAAACCCATAACAATCCATGAGACAGAAGCAGTAATTAGAAGTCTCAACACAAAAAGCCCAGAGCTGGATGGATTTACTGCTAAATCCTACCAAATTTTGAAGGAAGATCTAATATCAACATGTCTCAAATTATTCCACAAAATAAAAAGGAAAGGTATATTACCAAACATTCTATGAAGTCAATATTATCCTAATGCCAAAGCTAGATACAGACACAACAAGAAAAGCCCACAGACCAGCCTCCCTGATGAACATAGATACAAAAAGCTTCAAGAAAATACCTGCAAACCGAATAACCAAATTCAGGATCATGTTAAGAAGATCTTATGTCACAACTAAGTTGTTTCATTCCAGAGATGCAAAGTTGGTTCAACATATACAAATAAATAAATGTAATATACTATATGAGTAGATTTAAAGACAAAAATCACACGATCATCCTGATAAATACAGAAAAAGCATTTAACAAAGCTCAACATGTTTCATGATAAAAGTCCTGAAAAAACTAGAAACATACAGAACATTCCTCAACATAATAAAGTCTATATATGACAAAGTTGTAGCCAACATTTTACTAGGCGGGGATGGGAGGGTTGAGATAATTTCCTCTGAAATCTAGAATAAGAGAAGAATGCCCACCTTGTGCCCACCCTCTCTACTCTTAACATAGTGCTTGAAGTCTTACCTAGAGTGATAGAATAGGAGAAAGATGTAAGAGGGACACATATAGAAAAGAAAGTCATATTGTTTCTGTTTGCAGACAACATGCTTCTAAACTTAAAAGACCCCATGGACCCCACTAGAAAACTTTTGGAACTGAAAAGCATTATTAGTAAAGTTAAAGAACACAAAATTAACATACAAAAATTGGTACTTTTTTCTGCTCCCCTGGGCTATACAGCCCAAGAGCCTCTTTTCTGGACCCCGGGGCTGACCTCCCGGCCAGAGGCCACCACTGCTTCCTGATCCCTTGCATCCAGATGGACCCAGTTCCTCATTATGGTCCCCAGGAGCCCTCTGGTCCTGGTTCCACCTTCACCTCCTTCTGCTTCCCTGGGCCTTCATGACCCACCCGGCTCTCTCCTGGGTAAGTCCATGGTGCTCTCCGTGCCTTGACTCCCTCAGACTCATTCACCCTCCCATCTCCCCTGCCAGTCTCTCCTCCTAGCCTGGGTCCTGTCCCATTCCTTGTCGTGGCACCACAGACACCGAGGGAATCACCACTGCTTCCTGATCCTTTGAATCCAGGCAAACCAGTTCCTTCTCATGGTCCCCAGGAGCCCTCTGGGCCTGGTCCCACCCTCACCTTTCTCTGCTTCTCTGGGCTGCACAGCATGCCAGCCTCTCTCCAATGAGCCCTGTGGGCCTGGTCCCACCTTCACCTCCCTCTGCTTCCTGGGCTGCACAACCGACTAGCCTCTTTCGTGAACACCAGGGCTGAGCTCTTGGCTGCCTGATCCTTTGCATCCAGACCAACCCAGTTCCTCAGTGCAGTCCCCAGGAGCCCTTGGGGCCTCTTCCCACCTACATCTCCCTTTGCATCTCAGCACCAGCTGCTGGAGACCAGCATATTTCCTGGGCCCTGCTCCCAGGACAGTCCAACACCCAAACTCCTGAGGAAAATATCTTTCCTGGAGAGATCCGCACCTTAGGAGAAAGCCTGAGAGCATCTGATCTTCAACTGACTTAGGCCTCTGTGGGAACTCCTGAAGACAAAAGCAATCTGGCCACTCCAATATAAAATCAAAAGAGAGAACCAGAAGCTTAGATGAACCACCCTTTCATGGCCAAAAAGTAAACCACAAAGGCACATAAAGTATAAAAAAAGAAGCAGACTTAACTTGAAGGCTTCAGTCTCAAACAAAAATCAGAAACTACAAAAGATATTCACATGTCAAAATCACAGAGAAAAAATAATAACATGAAAAACCAAAATAACATATCCCCACCAAATACCAGTAGATCTCTAATGGAGTACAGTGAGAATGACCTAGAGATAATGCAGGACATGGAACTAAAAGAACAATTATGAACATTGTAAAAGAATTCAGTAAATTTAAAGAATATAGAAAGTAATCATAGAGCTGAAGGAAGATAGGGATAAACTTCTGAATGAATTCAGAAAAGAGCTAGAAATATTGAAGAATACTCAGGCTGAAATAAAGAACGAAGTGAAACACTCCATAAGCCAATTAGAAACGACAGGAGAAAGCCTCACCAATAGGATGAACGAAATGGAAAACAGAGTATCAAGAGTGGAAGATAAAGTGGATGAACTGGACCACTCAAGCAAAGATTATGAAAAATTTAAGAAATCACAAGAATGGAATATGCAAGAATTGTGTGACATCATAAAAAGACCAAACTTATGAATCATAGGCATACAGGAAGGAGGAGAATACCAAGACAATGGCATGGACCAGATCGTCAACAGAATCATAGAAGAAAATTTCCCAAAATTAAAGAAAGACATGCCCATACAAATACAAGAAGCATATAGAACACCAAAAAGACAGGACCAGAAAAGAAACTCTCCATGACACATCATAGTAAAAATACTAAATGGACAGAACAAAGAGCCAATAGTGAAAGCTACAAAAGAGAAACAACAAGTCACATATAAAGGAAAACCCATTAGGATCATAGCTGACTTTTCAGTGCAAACTATGAAAGCCAGAGAGCCTGGACCAAAGTATTCCCAGCTCTAAATGACCACAGATGCCAACCCAGATTACTATACCCAGCCAAAATGTCTACTATAGTTAAAGGGGAAGAAAAATATTCCATGACATAAATAGGCTGAAGGAATTCATGTACACAAAACCAACTCTTCAGAGAGTTCTGGAAGCAATAAAAAGGGCAAAAGAAAGGAATGACTATACCCAATGGGTTACTGAAAGAAACTTAATCAAAGTATAACTATGGAAATGAAGAATGTAAACAGAAATAAAAATGACAGGATTCAATACTCATCTTTCATTAATAACTTTAAATATTAATGGACTAAACTCCCCAGTCAAAAGACACAGACTAGGTGAATGGATTAAGAAACAAAACCCATCTTTTTGTTGTCTGCAAGAAACTCATCTCACTTACAAGGACAGGCACTATCTTTAGGTAAAAGGATGGAAAAAAATATACCAAGCAATTGGTACTAAGAAAAAGAGCAGGCGTTGCAATTCTAATATCTGACAAAATAAACTTTAAACTAACACTAATCAGAAGAGATAAAGAAGGCCACTTCATTCTGATCAAAGGAACAATAAGCCAAGATGATATTACAATCATTAACATATATTCACCAAACTCTGGTGCACCCAGCTTCATAAAAACAAAACTATAGGACTTTAAGACCCAGATTAATCCCAACTCATTAATAGTATGGGATGTGAATATCCCACTGTCTCCATTAGATAGGTCAACAAGGCAGAGAGTTAACAGAGAGACATCTGAGTTAAACAATACCATATATCAAATGGACCGAACAGACATCTACTGAGTAATCCACCCAAGCAAAAAAGGATCTACTTTCTATTCAGTGCCCCACGGAACCTACTCCAAAATTGACCATATACTGGGGCACAAAACAAACCTCAACAAATACAAAAAGATTGAAATAATTCCATGCATTCTCTCAGACCACAATGCATTAAAACTTAAAATCAACACAGAAAGAAGCCCTAGTCACCACATGAACACATGGAGATTGAACAGCACACTCTGGAATGATGAATGGGTCAAAAGAAAAATTAAGAAAGAAATAAAATTATTCTTGGAACTAAATGAAAAGGACAATACAACACAACAAAACCTCTGGGACATGCCGAAAGCTGTCTTTAGAGGGAAGGTTAGAGCTCTAAGTGCCTACATCAAAAAATCGGGAAAAGAAAGCTGTCTTTAGAGGGAAGGTTAGAGCTCTAAGTGCCTACATCAAAAAATAGGGAAAAAAAACACAAATAAATAACTTAACATTGCAACTCAAGACATTTGAAAAGCAATAGCAAATGAAACCCAAACACAGCAGACAAGAAGAAATAACAAAAATCAGAGCAGAAATTAATGAAATTGTAAGAAAGAAAACAAAACAAAGAATCAACGAATCCAAAAGCTGGTTCCTTGAAAAGATAAAGAAGATTGAGAGACCACTAGCCCAGTTAACCAAAAGAAAGAAAGAGCACCTCCAAATCAACAAAATCAGAGATGAAAGGGGAAACATCACAACAGACAC
>NW_008357993.1:149411-151061 GCF_000622305.1 Nannospalax galili | reverse complement strand
TTTGTATTCATGCTCAGATGCCGAGGAGCTCAGAAGGTGGGCGACTGTGACCAGTGATAGTCATGTATATAGAGATTAGAAATGCATGTGAATACGTCTCAATGTCAATTGCTTTGGAATGAATTCTTCTGTATGAAAAAAAAATTTAAAAAATAATGATTAAAAAACAATAATTAGTAGATGTGAAAAACATTATCATTGAAATCTACCTGATGACTTTATATTCATGCTCAGATGCCTAGAAGCTCAGAAAGTAACCAACTGTGACTAGTAATAATCAGATATTTCGAGATTAGAAATGCATGTGCAAACATCCAATGTCAATTGCATTGAAAGGGAATTTTTCTGTGTGAAACTGTGTATTTTGATGGTGAAATGGAGATCTTTTTAAAGGTTGAGACATCATTTGGTTTGTGTCTTGTGGGGTTTATACTGAGTACAATATTGTATAGCTGTAATAATTCAACTGTAAACCTAAAAATTTACAGCCAAATTTGAAAGAGATGCATCCTACCTCAGGAAAACGTTATTGAATATGTCAGTTGTGTTGTAATGATATGCTTCTTCTAAGTATGTTGTTATTAAATAAATCATTTTTAAAAATTAAAAAAAAAACCTATGGTACTAAATTTGAAAATGTAAAAGAAATGGACAGATATCTAAAGGCATGGGAACCACCAAATCTAAACGAAGAAGAGATTAACAGCTTAAGCAGACCCATAACATGAAAATAAATTGAAACATTAATACAAAACCTCCTAAATAAAAAAAAAAAACAGGACCAGATGGATTTACAGCAGAATTCTATCAGACATTTAAAGAAGATCTACATCCAATACTGCTTAATTCATTCAAAAACATATAAATAGAGGGAGAACTTCCAAATTCCTTCTATGAAGCCAGCATCACTCTAATACCAAAGCCAGGTAAAGATACAACCAAAAAAGAAAACTATAGATTCATATCCTTAATGAACATAGATGCAAAAATTCTCAACAAGATACTTGCAAACTGCATACAGACACACATCAAAAAGATATCCACCATGATCAAGTCGGCTTTATTCCAGAGATGCAGGGATGGTGCAACATACATAAATCAATAAACATCATATATCATATAAATGGGCTCAAAGACAAGAACCACATGGCCATCTCAATAGATGCAGAGAAGGCCTTTGATAAATTCAACATGCATTTATGTTGAAAGTCCTAGAGGGAATTGGACTGGAGGGAACATGACTCAACATAATTAAAGCATATATAACAAACCCACAGCTAATATCATTTTAAATGGAGAAAAACTGGAAGTACTCCCATTGAAATCAGGAACCAGACAAGGCTGTCCACTATCTCCACTTCTCTTTAACATAGTGCTTGAAACTCTTGCAAGAGCAATAGGACAAGAGCAGGAAATTAAAGGAGTAATAATTGGAAGAGATCAATTTATCCCTTTCTGCAGATGATATGATATCATATCAAAGAGATATCAAAAATTCCACCAGAAAACTCCCAGAAATTATTAACAAGTTCTGTAAAGTGGCAGGTTACAAAATTAACCTACAAAGTCTGTAGCCTTTCTATATACCAATAACAAGCAATCAGAGAACACATACATGGAAACATTCCCCTTCACAATAGCTGCAAAAAG
>NW_008357993.1:142790-149392 GCF_000622305.1 Nannospalax galili | reverse complement strand
AAGATGGAAGGACTTCCCGTACTCATGGATTAGAAGAATTAATACTATGAAAATGACCATCCTACCAAAAATCATTTACAGATTCAATGCAATGCCAATCAAAATCCCTAAACATTTTTCACAGAATTGGAAAAAAACATCTTAATATTCATATGGAAGCACAAACAGCCTCGGATATTCAAAGCAATCTTGAGCACTAAGAGAAATGCCGGGGGATTACCAAACCAGATTTTAAACTCTATTACAGAGCTATAGTCATAAAAACAACATGGTACTGCCATAAAAATAGACCCACAGATCAATGGAACAAAATGGAAGACCCAAATATGAGTATATTCAATTTCAGCCACCTAATATTTGACAAAAGGGCCAAGAACATTCACTGGAGGAAAGACAGCATGTTCAGCAAAAGGTTCTGGTAAAACTGGATCTCCAACTGTAGAAGAATGAAACTAAGCATCTATCTTTCACCCTGCACAAAAGTCAATTCCAAATGGATCAAAGACCTCAATGTAAAGCCTGAAACTCTGAAACTGTTAGAATAAAACATTGCCAAAAACCTAAAAGATATAGATGTAGGAAAGTATTTTCTAAACCGGACATCAATTGCTCAGGAAACAAGGTCAAGAATCAACAAATGGGACCTCATTACACTAAAAAGCTTCTGTACATCAAAGGAGGATACCAGGGAAGTGAAGAGAAAACCCACAAAGTGGGAGAAAATCTTCACCAGAAACAAATCTAACAGAGGTTTAACATCCAGAATATATAACAAACTCAAAAAACAGAGAAACAAGATAAGAAGTAACCCAATTCAAAGATGGGCTAAGAAGCTGAACAGAGAGTTCTCAAAAGAAGAAGTAAAGATGGTGATGAAACATCTTAAAAGATGTTCAACGTCACTAACAATTAGGGAAATGCAAATTAAAACCACTTTAAGATTTCATCTCACCCCAGACAGACTGGCTAAGATCAGGAGAACAAATGATACCAAATGTTGGAGAGGATGTGGGCAAAGGGGAACCCTCATCCACTCATGGTGGGGCTGCAAACTTGTTCAACCCATATGGAAAGTAGTGTGGAGAACTCTTTAAAAACTACAAATAAACCTACCATTTGACCCAGTTATACCACTCCCTGGCATATACCCAAAGAACTCATCCTATTGTAGAAACAGTTGTACATCCATGTTTGTTGCTGCTCTTTTCACAATAGCTAAGAGATGGAAGCAACCTAAGTGTCCCTCAACCGACTAGTGGCTAATGAAAATGTGGTTCATTTATACGATGGGGTTTTACTCAGCAGTAAAGAAAGATGAAATCAAGAAATTTGCAGGTAAATGGATGGAACTAGAAACTGTTATACTAAGTGAAGTAACACAGACTCAGAAAAAAATAATAGACATATGCTCTCCCTCATAT
Organism: Nannospalax galili; assembly: GCF_000622305.1. Taxonomy (NCBI): domain Eukaryota; kingdom Metazoa; phylum Chordata; class Mammalia; order Rodentia; family Spalacidae; genus Nannospalax; species Nannospalax galili. The sequence goes on along the minus strand of NW_008357993.1, from coordinate 147,971 downwards.
GTGAATACTAGCACCAAATCCTCATACGTGAGTATGGATCCGGACATAACTACAGGAATCAGGATAATGGAAAGGAACCAGGGAGGTAAAGGAAAAGAAAAACCTGAAAGAGAAGAACAGTAGGAAACAGGCCTTAATAAGGGAGATATGGATAAAAATTGGGTTAGTTTAAGGGAGGAGGTAGGGAAGGGTATACAAGGAACCTAAGGGATAAAGGGAAAGAAGGAGCTCAAGAGAGGTAGGACTACAGGAGAAGGTATTATTACGGGAGAAAGGGGGAAATTGGGGGCACCTTAATTGGGGAAACCATGATGGAGGGGTTAGACAATGCGAGAGATGAATAATGCCATGCTACTTTTAAAACCAGAGGGAACCATATTAGTCCATCAACCTACTGACAAATTATACATACCAGATCAGGAAATATATGTCCAGGTAAGGTTTATCTGAGAACAATTGGTCTTTGTCCAACATTTATCTACATGACACACAGTATTTTAAAGTACCACAGTGGTGGAACTAACCTTCTTGGATGTTTAACAGACATACTTTGAGGCCTATACTAATTTAGTCAGAGGGACATAAAGGGCAGTTTTTGCTCCTTGCCCTCCTAAGTCGACTAGTTCCGGGGGACTATGACCATTTCCCAAAATATCCTATAATTGTGGTGGGTCACCTGTTCTCTTGATCAAGGAGGCCGAGGAGACCCCACCAGATGGACTTGAACCACTGTCCAGTCTACAAAGAGGAGGGTCAACACAGAGGAAACATTTCCTCCGTGCTTCCAAGTGAAGCCAGCCAGGGTCGAGCAGGACTTTTGACTTTTTTAGTTGGGAGATTTTGTATTACTGTTTCAATTTCCTTATGTGTTATGAGTCTGTTTAAGCTGTTAATCTCTTCTGGGTTTAGCTTTAGTGGTTCTCATGCTTTTAGGTACCCATCCATTTCTTTTAGGTTTTCAAATTTAGGAACATATAGGTTTTTAAAGTATTCCCTTTTAATGTTCTGGATCTATTTGGGGTGTGTTGTGATGTCTCCCCTTTCATCTCTGATTTTGTTGATTTCGAGGTGCTCTTTCTTTTGGTTAACTGGGCTAGCGGTCTGTCAATCTTGTTTATCTTTTCAAAGAACCAGTTCTTGGATGCGTTGATTCTTTGTATTGTTTCCTTTGTTTCTATTTCATTAATTTCCACTCTGATTTTTGTTATTTCTTCTTGTCCACTGCGTTTGGGTTTCATTTGCTGTTGTTTTTCAAGTGTCTTGAGTTGCAATGTGAAGTCATTTATTTGTGATCTTTCCAATTTTTTAATGTAGGCACTTAGAGCTATAAATTTCCCTTTAAGGGCTTCTTTCAGTGTGTCCCCAAGTTTTTGTTGTTGTTGTTGTATTGTCCTATTCATTTAGTTCCAGGAATATTTTTATTTCTTTCTTAAGTTCTCCTTTGACCCATTCATCATTCAGGAGTGTGCTGCTTAATCTCCATGTGTTCACGTAGTTACTGGGGATTCTTCCAGTGTTGATTTTAAGCTTTTTTGTATTGTGGTGTGAGAGAATGCATGGAATTCTTTCAATCTTTTTGTATTTGTTGAGGTTTGTTTTGTGCCCCAGTACTTGATCAGTTTTGGAGAGGGTTCCATGGGGGACTGAATAGAAAGTATATTCTTTGGTGATTGGGTGAAATATTTGGTAGAGGTCTGTTAGGTCCATTTGTTATATAGTATTGTTTAATTCAGAAGTCTCTCTATTAATTATCTGTCCTGTTGACCTATCTAATTGTGACAATGGGGTATTGAAGTCCCCTACTATTAATGAGTTGTGATTAATCTGGGTCTTAAAGTCCTGTAGTACTGTTTTTATGAAGTTTGGTGCACCAGAGTTTGGTGAATATATGTTCATGATTGTAATATCTTCTTGGTTTATTATTCCTTTGATCAGAAGGAAGTGGCCTTCTTTGTCTCTTCTGATTAGTTTTAGCTTAAAGTTTATCAGATTTTAGAATTGCAATGCCTGCTTTTTTCTTAGTAACATTCACTTGGTATATTTTTTTCCATCCTTTCACCTTAAGGTAGGTGCCTGTCCTTGAAAGTGAGATGAGTTTCTTGCAGACAACAAAAAGATGGGTTTTGTTTCTTAATCCATTCAACTAGTCTGTACCTTTGCCTAGAGAGTTCAGTCCATTGGTATTTAAAGTTATTAATGAAAGATGTGTATTGAATCCTTTTATTTTTATTTCTGTTTATTTTCTTGATATAGCTGTGCACTTCCACAGTTATACCTTCATTGAATTTCTTTCCATCACCCCTTGTGTATAGTCGTTCCTTTCTTCAGCTCTTTGTATTGCTTCAAGAACTCTCTGATGGACTGGTTTTGTGGACATGAATTCTTTCAGCCTATTTATGTCATGGAAGATTTTTCTTTCCCCTTCAACTATGATAGACATTTTGGCTGGGTAAAGTAATCTAGCTTGGCATCTGTGGTCATTTAGATCTGGGAATACTTTGGTCCAGGCCCTTCTGGCTTTCATAGTTTGCACTGAAAAGCCAGCTGTAGTCCTGATGGGTTTTCCTTTATATGTAATTTGTTTCTTTTCTTTTGCAGCTTTCAGTATTGTCTCCTTGTTCTGAATGTTTAGTGTTTTTACTATGATGTGCTGTGGAGAGTTTCTGGTCCTGTCTATTTGGTGTTCTATATGCTTCTGGTATTTATATGGGCATGTCTTTTTTTAATTTTGGGAAATTTTCTTCTAAAATCCTGTTGAAGATTTGTTCCATACCATTATCTTGAGATTCTTTTCATTCCTGTATGCCTATGATTTGCAAGTTGGTTTTTTTTTTTTTTTATGGCGTCACACAGTTCTTGCATATTCCCTTCTTATGTTTTTTTAAATTTTTCATTATCTTGGCTTGAGTGGTCTAATTCATCACTTTATCTTTCAGTCTTGATATTCTGTTTTCCATTTCATTCAGCCTATTGGTGAGGCTTTCTCCTGTCATTTCTAATTGGTTTACTAAGTGTTTCACTTCCTTCTTCATTTCAGCCTGAGTATTCTTCAATATTTCTAATTCTTTTCTGAATTCATTCAGAAATTTATCCCTCTCTTCCTTCAGATCTTTGATTTGTTTGTGTGTTCTTTAAATTCACTGAATCTTTTATCATGTTTATAATTTTTATTTTGAGTTCCATGTCCTGTGTTATCTATAGGGAGTTCTTGTTGTATTCCCCTAGAGGACTATTGATACTTGGTAGGGATATACTATTTTGGTTTTTCATGTTATTGTTTTTGCTTTGTGAATTTGACATGTGAATTTCTTTGGCAGTTTCTGATTCTTGTATGAGACTCAAGCCTTTTTTTGTTGAGTTTACGTCTGCTTCTGTTTGTAAAATTTGTGTGCCTTTGTGGTTTTCTTTTGGGGCATGAAAAGCTGGTTGGTCTAAGCTTCAGGTTTTCTCTTTTGATTTTATATTGGAGTGGCCAGATTTCTTTTGTCTTCAGGAGTTCCCACAGAGGCCCAAGTGAGATATGGCTCAGATGATATCAGGCTTTCTAAGGTATGGGTCCCTCCAGGAAAGATGCTGTCTTCAAGAATTTGGGGGCTGGGCTGGCCTGGGAGAAGGGCCCAGTATAGATGTTGGTCTCAGAAAGTTGGTGGCTGTGCCACCCAGAGAAGTAAAGGGAGGTGAGGGCAGGACCAGGCCTAGAGGTTTCCTGGTGGTGGTAGGGAGGAAATGGGTTTGTACTGATGCAAAAGATCAGGAAGCAGTGGCGGCTCTGTATCAAGAGGTTAGCCCAGGTATATGGGGTGCCAAGATAAGAAATGGGCCTGTACCCAGCCTAGGAGGAGAGACTAGGTGGTGGGCTGGGGGGGCACACCTGGGAGGGTGAAAGAGGCTGGGAGTTGGTCTAGATGCAGAGGATCAGGAAGCAGTGGTGGCTTTGGGCCTAGAGATTGGCCCTGGTGTCTGGGGTGCCACTACAAGAAATGGGCCTGTACCCAGCCTAGGAGGAGAGACTCTGCAGAGGAGAGACTCCGCCGGGGAACTGGGAGTGTGAAAGAGCCTGGGGGAGTAAATGTGGTGGGCGCTGGACTCACCTAGGGAAGGTGCTGGGATCAGGACACCAGAGGCTGTCCAGCCCAGGGAAGTAAAGGGAGGTCTATGTGGCCTCTCTTAAGAATAACTTCATGGGGGGCGGGGTTGGTAAGGTGATAGTGCATATGGAGGTGTCTGAATTTGATCAAAATACATTAAATGAAATTCATTTTGTTTTTTTAAATCTTTTTTAAAATTTGATGTTATTGAATTTTTGTGTATTTTATACAGAAAATCTCAAACACTTGATCATCTTTATACCCCCATCCCCACTGGCATGCTCTCAACACCCCTCTCCCACTGGAACTCATATACTCTGTCATCCGTATTAAGGTGCAATGTGTTGTCAGTATCCCCAGACATTCCCCTGTGCAAGTCCATCCACTGAGGTCTAGTCAGGAAGATCAGCTCTTTCTCACCCAGCAGTAATGAATGGATAAAAATTTTAAAACTTCCATTTGACTCCCCCAGCTGCGTTCACCCTTCCATTTCCCCCGCTGTTCTCTGCTCCTGGTGTGGGCCCTACGCCATTCCTGGTCTTGGGTCCCAGACACCTGGGGAACTGGTGCTGCTTCCTGATTCTTTTTGCCCAGGCCAGTTTGGTGCCTTCCTTGGGCTCCAGGAGCACTGCTTTGGGACCTGGCCACGCCCTGACCTCTCCCTGCTTCCTGGACCTGCACCACCGGCTAACTCTCCTGGCCTGCTCTCCTGCCCTCAGGCCTCTCTTGGGGTAAGTCTATCATGCAGCCCTCCGTGCCTTGACTCTCCCAGCCGGCCCGTGCCTCTCCCTGCTTCCTGGACCTGCACCACCGGCTAACTCTCCTGGCCTGCTCTCCTGCCCTCAGGCCTCTCTTGGGGTAAGTCTATCATGCAGCCCTCCTTGCCTTGACTCTCCCAGCCGCCTTCACCCTTCCATCTCCCCCGCTGTTCTCTACTCCTAGTTTGGGCCCTGTGCCATTCCTAGTCTTGAGTCCCCAGAGACCTGGGGAACCAATACTGCTTCCTGATCTTTTTCACCCAGACCAACTTAGTGCCTTCCTTGGGCCCTAGGAGCACTGCTTCTGGACCTGGCCCCACCCTCACCTCCCAGAT
>NW_008357993.1:137416-140304 GCF_000622305.1 Nannospalax galili | reverse complement strand
CATCTGTAAACCTAAAAATGTACAGCCAATTTTGAAAGAGATGTACCCTAGCTCAGAAAAATGTTATTGAATAGGTTAATGCTGTTGTAATGAAATGCTTCTCCTAATTAAAAAAAAAAAAGATGATAGAACAAAAGTATCTTTATGAAGATGTTATCAAAGAATATGCAGGCCAAAACATAAGAAGCAACATTGTCAAATCACAAAATTAATGAAAATATCAAATGTATTTTTAATTTATTTATTTTATATGTATGAATGTTTTGCCTGCATGTAAGTGCACCTGTGCCTAAAATGCTCATGGAAGCCAGAAGAGGGTGTCAGATCCCCTGGAACTAGAGTTATAGACTGTTGTTACCTGCCATGTGGGTGCTGGATGGGTACTGGGAACTGAACCAGGTCCTTTGCAAAAGCAGCCAATGTTACGCCATCTTTCCACCCCCTAATATATATAACTTTAGGGAGTCTATAATGTGATAAAGACAGTTCTCAATTTTTGCAGTATGTTATAATTGTTTATAACTATAAAATGTTATTCACTTTCATCCAATAGTTTGTATTGTTACCATCAAAGACAACCTCCAAATTATTTAAGTCTCAGACTCCAATAAAGCTGGATTTGCCCCAGGGGAAAAATAAATTTTTTAAACTTTTTCAAAAAGAATAGCTTCATAAATTATAAAAACCTAAAAGGCTGACTTTTATAATTTAGATTATGCATTGAAAATGAGATAGTTTACATACAAATGCATGCTTTTGTTTTAGTTTGAAAAACTGGAAAATCTGCTGTAATAAGCTGTAAGACTGAAGTAGTAATAAAAGTCTCCTAAGTTGACAAAATAAAAAAAGAAAGAAGCCTAGATTCAGGCGGATTCATTACTAAATTTTTTCAAACCCTTAAAGAACAATCAACAATGTTCCTCAAACTATTCCATAAAATTGAAAAAATGCAGGAATGCTATGAAACTTATTTTAGGAATCCAATATTATCCTGATACCCAAACCAGTCTAGAACACAGTAAAAAAGAAATCTGTCTAATAAACATAGATTCAAAAATCTCAATAAAATGTTGGTAATCCAAATCAACACACGCTTTAAAAGTCATTCACTGTAACCAACTTGGCCTCGTTCCAGGGATGTTTTACACATCAGTAAATGTAGTACACCACATAAGTAGACTCAAAGAGTTCCTAATCATTTCAATCAGATGCAGAAAATGCCTTTGACAAAGTCCAACATCCTGTCTTGATAAAATCCCTAAAGAAGCTAGAAGTAAAAGAAACATTCTTCAATGTAATAAAGATTACAAGGGGTAAACTTGTAGACAATATTATATTAAATGGGAAAAACCTTCAAAGCATTTCCACTAAAATCAGGAATAAACCAAGAGTGTGCATTTTCTCCATTGTTACTCGGTATAGTGCTTGGAAGTAAAAAATATCCCATAAGCTCAATAAGCAGCAAAGTCTATCCTCTGCTGATTCATCACTTTTCTTTGTAGCTGTCTCAACCCTGGAATACGATACGATGTGGATGAAGAAAAATGGGTTCTTATACTGACAACTAAAACAGGATTTGTTGTGGAATCAAGATTGGTGGGTGTACATACACGACACATACATAGAGAGGATGGGGAAAGCAAACAGAAATCTGTTTCATCATTTTTCTCAAGACAGATCAGTGGATTCTATTTTCTTATACTTAATTTCCCCTTCCTCTCACACACAAACTCTCCTTCATGTTTGATCTATGTATATCATTTTGGCTTTTTACTTATTGGCCTTGGAACATCCTCTAGAGTTTTATACATTCCTTAGTAACAAGAAGTTGTAAATTTTAGATTCATAGCATAGTCTTTTAAAATGATAATGCCACCCTATTCTCCCTAGCTAAAGACTCCCTCTCTTCAGAAGAAAAGGATAGAGCTTTAAAGTAAGAATTTCATTTGGTCTGAATTAAGGATTTTTTATTTTGTTTTTTGTTTTTTTAAATATTTTATTATTTTTATTTTATGTGTACACGTGTATTGCCTGCATGTAGGTAAGTGCACCTCTGTTGTGCAGTGCCCACAGAGGACAGAAGAGGCTGTTGGATCCCCTGGGACTGGAGTTACAGAGAGTTGTTAGCTGCCATGTGGATGCTGGGATTCGAACCCGGGTCTTCTGCAAGAACAACCAGTGTTCTTAACCACTGAGCCATCCCTCCAGCCCTTTGTATTTGTTTTTTAAGAAGGAAACAGACTACTCAGAATAAGTTAAGGATACAGGCTAATTATAATGTGCAACAAAAACAGAGAGATCTCATGGGAATCCACCACAGAAAGGAACAAATTCCGCAAAGATAGGAGTCGCATTAGAGGAAGCTCCAGGGACTCTGACAGCAAAATTCACACCTCTTCTCTTTAAAGGTTATGCTGTTAAAGGAACCTCTGTTTCTTCATAGTTTCTTAATTCTTCTAGGTTAAAAATTAGTCTCCTCAATACGTACTCCACAAATTCTTTCCTACCTGAAGATCTTTCTTTCCTACCTTCTTTACAACTCCTATTGACCTTGGGTTTTTTTTATTTATTATTTTTATTTTATGTGTATGCATGTATTGCCTACATGTAGGTAAGTGCACCCATGTCATGCAATACCCATGGAGGACAGAAGAGGTTGTCAGATCCCCTGGGACTGAAGTTACAGACAGTTGTTAGCTGCCATATGGGTGCTGGGATTCGAACCCTGATCTTGTTTTTATAATCTCATGACATTTAACCATGGATGCCTTTAGCTTCCCTTTCACTGCACCAGCACTTTAAGCCTATTCACTGTAGACAGGTGAGAAGAGAAAGAAGAGAGGATGTACTAGAAAATATATTTCAGATCTCATACCTGTTAAAGAAAA
>NW_008357993.1:135107-137372 GCF_000622305.1 Nannospalax galili | reverse complement strand
TGGAGTGAAGAAACTATGAGTCAAAGTAAATCTCTCTCTCTCTCTCTCTCTCTCTCTCTCTCTCTCTCTCTCTCTCTCTCTCTCTATTTAAACACTGAAAACTACAAGCCACAGACTGTGAAGCTTTTCCATTAGGATTCAATAACATGTGTAGTATATGTAGGCATGTGTTGTAGTGGTGTAGTACTTATTCAGATCACAGCAGTTAGACTATAAGCAGCCATTTTGATTAGGAAAGCTAAATTTCTAACGAACATCTTAAACTTCCATGAGAATCATGTCTTGGGTTCTTATCTCTGAGTAATCATCCCTCCTTTTGAGTCCAGGTGAAATACTTGGGTTTGGCTCATCTGCAATCAGTTCCCAATTCTGAAACCATTTCCTTATACTGCACATGGACACAAACACAATCTTTGAGAATCTGACCTACTTGCTGAATATCTCGAGAGAGAGAGAGAGAGAGAGAGAGAGAGAGAGAGAGAGAGAATCTTTTCTATCATGAAGTGTTTTCTGAGAAACACACATTAGAAATATTCAAATCAGATTACATGTGTAGCCTGGAACCACAGGAACTGGGACTACCGTGATGGACTGGGATCTTTGGTTGTCATGCCCTGCTGAATACCAGAGTTATTGCTCCCAGCAAATGAGAAAACACCAAGCTGGGAGCTGGAGATATGGTTCAGTAGTTAAGAGCACTGGCTGCTCTTGCAGAGGATCTGGGTTGAATTCCCAGCACCCACATGGCAGCTATCAACCATCTATAGCTCCAGTTCCAGGGGATTCAACACCCTCTTCTGACCTCCATGGGCACTGCAGGATATAGGTGCACTTATGTACATGTAGGCAATATACTCATGCACATAAAATAAAAATAATAAATAAAATGTTAAAGAAAACACCAATCTGTGCCCTATCTCAGCCCAATGGTGTCAGCATCTGTCGGATGATCCCTAGTAGTACATAACTTCAACTCCCAAGATGATTCCTATGAGTAACAGGTGAGAACTAGTATTAGACCAATCATGACTCATTTCTGAGAGTGAAGCATGTGTTCAATGAACAAAAGCGGGATCACAGTCTGGGAAGAAGAAATGGCTGGTGGCTTTGAGTAAGCAAGACAGTGGTTATGGCATGGCCATCTGCATAAACACTGAAATAATTAGGATAGATGGCAGAATCAAGAGACAGGAAGATTGTAAGGAAGAATCCCTTTAGAATCCCTGATGAATGAGGAGGATGATCCAAGAAGTCTATAGATAGCAACTATAAGGACTGTAAAGGGCTAAGAACCTAAGAAGGGTAGGAGGTGAGTATCTGTCTCTTAGTTTGTTTCTCCATTGCTGTGACAAAACACTCTGACCACTAACAACTTGGGGAGGAAAGGGTTTATTTAGCTTACAAGTCCCAGGTCACAGTTCATCAGGGAGCCCAAGGTAGGAACTCAGGACAGGAACCTGGAAGCAGGAACTGGAGCACAGGCCATGGAGGAACACTGCTTACTGGCTTGCTCACCTGGCCCCTGCTCAGGCTGCTTTCTTATGCTACACAGGCCCACCTGCGCAGGGGTGGCACCACCCACAGTGGGCTGGGCTCTCCCACATCACTCATCAAGAAGATGCCCCTCAGACATGGCCACAGGCCAGTCCAACAGAGGCAATTCCCCAATTGAGGCTCCCTCAACCCAGGTGTGTCAAGTTGACACTAGAGCTATCCAGCACACTATGTGATGGCCACAAGAGAGGAACTGCAAAAGGAGTCAAAGAATAGACAATTATTTCTCATTGATGATTTTGTTCCTAACCAGAGAAGTGCTGCTCAGATGTTAAGACTTCAAATCTTGGTCTCCAATACTGTAGTGCCCACCTGTAGCTAAGGGAGACAACCAGCTATTGTTCTAAAATGATGGATAAATATGTTTTCTCTCCCTATTTAGAACCCTTTGAGAGGGAACTGACACTGATTCTAACTACTCCAACAGCTATCAAAATACTTGAAAGCAAATCCTGAATCCATCACTCTAGAGTCCAGCCTTGGAAGACAAAACAAAAGTGAGGAAGAACCCAACAGAGGGATGCTTCTGGAAGCCCTTGTCAAGAAATTCCAGTGGGCTTTCATATGAACATTTGAAAATTGCCCTGTTCTGACTTTTTTCTAGTTCCCTGTCTATAACTTGTAATGCTAATTACTGTTGCCTTTACTTCTCCTTTACATCTCCCAGTCATGATTCAAGGACTTTCTTCTCCCCTTATAGACAAAAGTTAT
>NW_008357993.1:126146-134888 GCF_000622305.1 Nannospalax galili | reverse complement strand
AAGGATTTTAGGGTTACCTCTTCAGAGGAGGGAGTGTTAGAGTACTCAAAAGCCCCATAAAAATAAATAAATGAAAGAAGAAAAAAGAAAAGAAAAAGAAAGAAAAGAAAAAGGGAAAAGTGATGGGGAGAAATGGGAGGTGTTGGAAGGGAGGGAGTGGGCATGGATTTGATCAAAACACCTTATATCCATGTATGAAATTCTCATTAAAGTTTTTGTAAAAGTTGAAAAAAAAGATAAAGGAAAGAGAGAAGGACTTCATGTGCAATTAGTTCAAAGTGGCTATGCTATTTCAAGATGTCTAAAATGATACGTAGATTTCAAAAAGAGGTAAACCAAGTTCTCTATAAGACATTTTTGAAAATGATGAGTAGGTAAACTGGAAATGCCTTGAGAAACTGTTTCTACATAGGTGGTGCAAATTATGAACCTGAGTGAGATTGCACTGAGATGTATAAAATACAAAGCAAAGTTTAGCACCATGGGCTACAACAGGCAGAGGTCAAGTCTGCCACTGGCTGCTTATAAACTACGGAGGTATAGATTTATCCTGAATTCCTTCTGCTATAGATAAAAATTTAAATGCCTTACTTATTATATTTAAGCTTTGGTATTAAAAATAAATCACATTGGTTTTGGCTCATAAGAATAATAAAATTATTCAGCTGAACCCAGACCTTCCAATTCCACATTCCTTGGACTGAGCTTCAAGCTAAACTCTGACTTGTACTTCACTAGCAACTGAAATCCAAGTGGCCTTTTGGTCTCCAAAGAAACACCCTGGGAAAATTTTCTTCCCTGAACTCGTTTAAAAACAGTAATAGCTCTACATCATGTAAGATCCTTTGTCAGGGGAATTCAATTAGCATTAGTGTGGGGTCACCTCAGGACTTCTTAAACTTTTTCATCCTGTGAATTCCTCTGGGTTTTCCATGACTCATATCAATTGTATACACAGACACACACACACACACGCGCACACACACACACACACACACACACACACACACACACAATAATAAGTTCATGTTTCATCTGACGGATGCCATGTAGCTCTGGGTTTCCCCTCCGTATCATATCAAATCTGAAAGAAGGAAATGCCCAAGGGGAGGCAGTCATTAGGAAACACAAGGTCACCCATAGTTCCCTGCTTCTTTCCCTAGGGACTGCTCCCAGCTTAGGGGCTGCAGGCTCTGACTTCCTGGGTATAGTCCAGGAGCTCCTTAGGGTCAATCCTCAGTTTAGAAAACACGGAATGTCTATTTGTTAGAAAGACAGATCCTAAGTTAAACAGAACCCAAGAATGCTAAAACAGTAACATTTGCCAAATCTACTAAAATAATAGCATAAAAAGATCAGCTTAAATCACTGGGTAAATATTGTCTGCTATTAGTAGTAAAATGAAATATACCACTTTCTTTGAAATATCACAGACAGAAAATGCCATTCAGCCTCTAGTTCAATAAATGCTTGAGGGCCTAGTATGCATGAGTCACCCCACAAGTCACAAAGTAAAACACAATTCCTACTTTTGCAGTATATGAAAACTTTTATGTCCTTTGTGGGGCTACGGAGATGGTTCGGTGGGTAAGAGTACTTGATGTGCAAGTGTAAGGACCTGAGTTCGAGTGCACAAGACCCATATAAAGAGCCACGGTGTCACTGTACCTGCCTGTAAATCCAGAGCTTTGGGAGGCAGAGACGGGAGGATCACCAGAGCTTGCCGATTGCCAACCTAGCTCCAAGCTCAGTGAAGAGACCCTGTCTCAAGGGAATAATGTTCAAGTGATAGAGCAGGGCACCTGACATCCTCCTCCGGTTTCTGCATATGTGTGCAGGTATACAGATCCATAAGCACATGTGCACATATCTATCACACACACACACACACACACACACACACACACACATTCCCCATGAGGAATTACAACATGGCACAGAGGGGTCAGTGTAAGCTCATCACTGCTGCCAGATGCAGAAGTGCCCCCGTCATACTGATAGCTTGGTGGAGTTCCCTGCCAGGATCCAATTACAGTGAAGTTTTTCCTGGAAAGACATTGTGAAAACAGGCTCTAGCAAGTTAGTGTAGCCAGAAAGAAATGGCTTCATGGAAGAAGAAGGTATAGTTCCAATAACCTGTTGTCAGTTGAATGTTTCCTCTGTCATTTGAGTAAATATAGAAAACTATTTGTATTAGCCTCTACAGAATATTAGGGCAGGCAAAACATAGCTTGATATCTTTTACTACAGGGGAAAGCTCTATTGATGACAGCAAATCTTAAATTCAGTCATTCAACAAATCCAACAAATCTTTATTCAGAGCCTATAATGTGATAGAAATAGTCACAGGGTGTAAGGTGTAAGAAAAGCTGGTTAGCAGATAAATAGCATGCATAAGTTAGGAATGAATGAAGGTGATAGGTTTAAAATTGATGAGCTCTATATTGGAATGGTGTGTCCAACTGGTGACAAACTTTTAAGATATGAAGATGCTTAAAGCATATTCAGTGAAGAATAGCAGGAGTGATTAAGAAAAAATTAAGTTCTCTGAGAAAGATTAAATTAATTTAAGTTACTAGATGTAGAGGAAACAAAGGATTGACCTGATAACATCTTCATGATCTGCAAGGGTTCGGTGCTGTTCTTAAAGGCCCAGACATGAGAAAATGGGAAAAAATCAAAGAATCTTTTAAACCATTGATCCAACCAATTAAAGCAGAAAATATGGGCACCTGCCTTGCTGCCTAACACAAGAGATGACTGTGGAAGCCCAAAGATGAATAAAACAGTTCCTGACAATGGGTGTCTTTTTGTTTGATCAGAGAAAAGAATTCTTTGAATAACCAGGTGGATAAAAATTAAGAAGTCGCTGAAAGCAAGCAATGCAAATGTTTAGAAGCTGTCAAGATTATTGACCTGAGATCATTATGATCAGAGGATGAGTAGATGACCTCAACTCCTTTTGAGATCTTGATACTAAAACCTATATAACACTTTTATGGTCAACAATTTCCTACAAAAAGTGATACTAGAAGCCACACAGAACTGTGGCATACAGTAGTTTTCAATCTACTATTATGGGTTCATGCTAAACGTCCTTGCACTGATTTCTAATTTTTAAATTAAAAGTGATACCTAAGTCCTTAGATTTAAGGTAAATATCTGATAATCTGACAAATAATTAAAATGTAAACTATGGGTCAAGATTATTGCCAGTAGAGAGGTTCTAGTTATAAAATGGAAAGAAATTATCCATAATATGATAATTTTGCCTTTTAATTTTTAATTCAGGTTTCCAGGTTCAATGTCTAGTATAAATAATTAGAAAATGTACTATGGACAGTCAACCAAATTTTTCTTCAAGAAAATACCTAGGATACATATAACTCATGAGTCAAACCTAAAACATTTGCTGTCTAACTAGGACAAAGATGATCAAACCATTTGAATTTATGGGCGCGCGGGTTTTGCAGAGCGCCAGCTGCTGGCTGGCCCCTGTCTCTCACGCGCCGCTAGGGCGGATCCCACGCGACGGGTTGCTGAGGGTCTCCATGACTACTGGATGCTGGCGACTATACTGGTCACTGCGCTTCCAGGCGTGTTCCATTCCAAGCTACCAGGCACTCCCTGTAGGTTCAAGATCTGTCAGGGGCTGGGTCATGAGGGAAGGTGCGGGAACGGCAAAAGCAGGGTCTTCGCGAGTCGTTGTTTACGAAGGGACAGCCCCTTCCGGAGAGACTGAATAAGAGACTGGTACAGCTCAGCTCTTGATGCAGCTCCAATTTATTAAGGGGAAAACCAGGATATTTATAGTGTGAAGGCAGTGGCAAAAGCCTTAGTTGATAGGTGCTTTGTAGGATGCCCCATTTACATGTGGTGGTGGGCTTCTGCCAGGCTGTCAGACATTGCCTGATTATCACACAGGAAAACCTGGCAGTTCCTATGCCAGAGGCCATGTATCTGTGATGGCTACTTCAAAGATGAGTCAGGAAGAGAGTAGGGGGGTGCCCTGCTGAGAAAAGGAGTCTCTGCATAAGAACGCCGAGCCCCTTGGGCTATCCGGACATGGAGAGACTTCGACTTAACACAGCAGGGGTCCCCAACATGAATTCACATGCTACATATTTTTATTTTGTTAGCCCATGGAAATTTTGAATTCATTATGCCAAGAAAAAAGAGCAAGAGATCAAGAAAGCAAGAGGGTTGTGAAGCGGAGGGCTTAGGTATCATAACTCAGGTCTATGCATTGTATGCATGTCAGTAATTTTAAGTGAAGATACTATCATCTTGCAAGTCCTTGAGAATAGACATGTCTGTCATGTTTGACTTCATCTTGCTTTATTCCAAAGTTAATTCAATTACAAACATGCTACACAAACGAAGAGCTCGATCTTCTCCATATCCATCTAATGTGTGGTTCTTTGTCTAACTTTATTTCATTTGAAATTCTGTAGAAAAAAAAAAGTCCAACAATAAAAAAGACACAGAAGGTGAGGTTTGTCAAAAATGTGGCAAGGTTTATTTCAGTCTTCACTTCTTTTTACTTAACAGTAGTATAAACTTACTGTTTTCTCATAAATTTTTAAATGATAAAGCATTCAAAACTCTTCCCACACAATACTCAGAATAAAAGAAACAAAGAAAAAGACGGTACCATAGTTTTCAAAACTCCTAACAGTTCTGCTAAGACTTTCAAATGCATGTGAGGAAGGATCTCAAACTAGGGTTCCCTCAGCAAAATTTCTCACAGGGCCAATGACAAATCTCTAAAATGCCGGTTCCCTCCACAAGTTTCTACATGTTACCTTCTCTCCTACCATTATATCTATCAAATCTACTTCTCACAGATTTATGAAGATTCAGAGGGTGAATTTCCCTTCAATAACATTGCTTGTTCCAGATACTTTCCAAACACAGTGCCTCAATGACAGCACTCCCGAGTGAGGTCAAAGTGACCATTTACTACGCTAATGTAAGGCTGAACTCTTTTTTAATAGCTTTAACTGCAGTAACAGATTTCTATCAGAAATCTTAGAACAAATATGTAAAGACACAATGAAAAACTTATCCTGTGGTGATGGGCCAATGAATGTACTGAGATTTATCAGGAAAGGCTTGATATCTCCTGCCATGTTTGATAATTTACATAAACCATTTTCTACATCAAGGCCAAGTAAATGTCAATTTTCCTTTAATAGAATTGGCATTCTTCTCCCATAGCATGCCAACGATACTTAACATGTCTTCAGTTTAAAGAAAAGGAATATATTTTCATGCTGACCTTCCTAACGTGTTTCAAATAAATATTACAAATATGCAAAGGTTAAAGTAAGAAAGACTGGGGTCTCTTCTCTCCTAGGGACACAGTCAGGGGGAGTTGATCACTAGAAAACCACCTTTAGAGTGGTTTTTAATTTTTATTTTCTCAGGTCAGACAAATATTCTTAGGGACAGAAGAACTTTTAAAACACACAGGTCATGACTTTTATTAACTCCTAAAATTATAGCCAGTATCTATAATACATCTTCCTACAGGCCTTTAAGCAGCTTTTAGTCCATTCACCAGAAGCACCAGATACTATAATCAGGATTCCCTTCTGATCTCTAGTTCTCTGATCTTCAGATCCTTACTGGACCAAAAAAGATTATAACTTTTCAGAAATTCCAACACACACTTAGTTACCCACATAGAAATTTCCTCAGATATTTTTCCTATTTTTATTAGAAAATGAACACAGAGAATATTTAACAATTAGGTATATCAAAGAAATTAAATGACTACCTTCAAAGAGAAGCTTTGCCAGCTCCTATAACACAAAAAGTGAGGTTAGAGACAGAGAAGAGTCATGGAAGCATAATGTTGCTAACAAAATTATATTTTTTAATGTTTCCATTTCTTTACTTTGTCCTTGCCTTTAAGATTCAAGAGAATCTGAAAACATTTTAAGAGGCAGTCATAGGAAGGGAAACAAGAACACACTGAAGTGAAGAGGCAGGGAGTACAGAAACAGCCACAGCAGAGACATACAAAGCTTGTCATGGGTCTATCTCATATGAAAGTGTAGAAAGAGAATAGGCTCTGGCTGGAGAGATGGCTCATCAGTTAAGAGGACTGACTGGTCTTGCTGAGGACCCAGGTTCAATTCTCAGCACCCACATGGTGGCTAACAACTGTCCGTAACTCCAGTTCTAAGGGATCCAACATCCTCTTCTGATCTCTGCAGGCACTGGATGACACAGGTGCACTCACACACATGCAGGCAATACACTCATACACATAGAATAAAAGTAATAAATTTTAAAAATGTTTTTAAAAAGAGAATAAATTCAACTGGAAAGGAAGGAGAATGCCCTCTATAGCCTGTGGTTCTTTCAAAAACTGAAACAAAAATATAATGTTAATACAAATGCTTACCATCTGATTAATGTGTAGAATTTACATTGCACTTTCACCCACACATGCTTTCCCTCATGATAAACCAAAGACATTTAAAAACTCATACTTAGCTCCATATGGCTGAGCACTGAAGTGCTCAACTACAGGAATGTCCTGCCTCCTCTTGGTGACTCTTGGCTAGACCCTGTCTCCTCTAAAAGTGTAGAAGTGGAATGGAGATTCTATCATCAGGGCATGAATAAGGTCTGCTGGAACTGTGGATCCATCAGTGTGGATGATTGATTTCCTGTGTCACTAACCTTGATGTCAGAGCTGAATCAACTGCTGTATTCTAGAGTCTGCTTTTTTACTTCACATGCCTTCTGATACCTACAGTGTAGACCCTCTCCAAATGACTGATTGAAAGGAATTAGGACAACTCTAGGGTCCTCTCTGCAAATATAGCAGTTCTCTAAAGTATTGATAGAGAAATCTTCCTAATCAGATCTATGGTCATTGAAAAGGTGTAATTTAAGCACACAATTCTTATCAAGCTCTTTATTCTATTTGTAAAATTTATGCTCTCGGAAAATAACTGGAGGGTGAGAAATGAAAGCTAACAATACTAACAGAATTGTATTTATTAAAAAAAAAATCTTACATCCGAGGCTAGTTTGTCATCTAAGACATGTTTAGTCTAAAATGAAGCACAATCATGAAGATGATCATTACAGCCAGAATTCTGACCACATGAGGCTCATTAAGATCAGAAAGCACACAGAGTCGGCCCCATGGTCGACAGTGAGGAGACATGAGACTGGAGCTCATGTCTCTGGAGTGTGTGTGGCCCCACAGGGAACAAACAGCTAGTAAAGCTGAGTCATCACTGTCTGTGAACTAAGCCAAAGAGTCCCAAACCCAGGAGCCTTCACAATTCAGACTACAGGACAAACCTGGATCTAATGTGCACACATCTGCACAGAGCCCACATGTCACAGGTGGTAAGGATACAAATTGAGATTTCAATCAGAGGAAGAAAGTAGAATTCTAAGCGGCATGAGGGGTAGAGGTAGAGAGTCCTCCATCACTTTGTTGGTAGAAAGAGCTTCCTGATGCTTCCTGTGTGTTCAGTGTTGTTCACTGAGTGTCTAAGTACAATCTGGCTCTTATTCTTTTCTCTCTCACATCCTTGCTTCCTGATTGAATTTCCCCTGTGAAATTTATTTTTGCTTGTTTTTTGTTTTTATAGAAGTATCTTCAGTATTTTTTTAGAAGAGCAAAGATAGATCTCTTTCAAAAGTGGCTATAAAATGTTTAAGTTCGCTGTTGAATTAATACAGTTATACAATATTGAACTCAGTATAAACCCTGTAAGGCATAAAATTGAATGCGTTTTTAACCCTTAAAAAAGATCTCCATTTCATTTTAAAATATACTGTTTCTTACAGAAAGACTCATTGTTTTTGCTAATAACGCTGAGATGTTGGTGCATGTGTCTCTAATCTGTATGTATCTGATTATTACTATTCATAATCAGTTGTATTCAGATCCTTGGCACCTGTGCGTGTCTAATTCTTTACAATATTCTTTTTATCCTTAATGACCAAAATTCTAAGAAGACGTGTCTATATAAGACCTCCTTTTTAATTCAAAGGCTAAATAAAGCCTTTAGCTCAAGGGAAATTCTTTTCATCTCTTCCATTTCCTATGCTCACACTTCTTTTTTCCAGAACGCTTACCAAAGAATGTAGTATATCACAGCCTAAAATGCTTGTGTCTTCATTTTTCATTCTTTTCCTTAGCTATCACTCCAGATTTGGGGCTAGTCTGTTGCAAAGACTAGTAACTTGGCCTTCAGAAATACTCATTCTGGTTTTTCCTCATTGTATCATTCTCCACCTTGCCAATCAGATTTTGAATTTGTTGGAAGCCTTTGTATTCTCTGACTCTTCATCTTCATAGGAGTTGTTTCTTCTTCCTCCTCTTCCTTTTCATTTTGTCTTCCTCCTCCCTTTTCTGCTTTTTCTTTTAGTGATAATAGAAACTTGGCTCTCTGTTTTTTGAGTTCATTATATATTCTAGATATTAAACCTCTATCGGATGTGTCGCTGGTGAAGATTTTCTCCCATTCTGTGGGTTTTCTGTTGGCTTCCCTGGTTACCTCCTTTGATGGTTCTCATGATTTTAGATATCCATCCATTTCTTTTAGATTTTCAGATTTAGTAGTATATAGGTTTTTAAAATATTCCCTTATAATGGTCTGGATCTTTTGGGTGTCGTGATGTTTCCCCTTTCATCTCTGATTTTGTTGACTTGGAGGGGCTCTTTCTTTCTTTTGGTTAACTGGGCTAGCGGTCTGTCAATCT
>NW_008357993.1:125825-125911 GCF_000622305.1 Nannospalax galili | reverse complement strand
CCTATTGCAGAGACACTTGTACATCCATGTTTGTTGCTGCTCTTTTCACACCAGCTAACAGATGGGAGCAAATTAAGTGTCCCTCT
>NW_008357993.1:124425-125607 GCF_000622305.1 Nannospalax galili | reverse complement strand
AATATTTAAATATTTAAATCTGCATAAAATAGCTTTCCAAAGAAAGAACCTGAGAGAGAAGAAGAGTAGAAGCCAGGGTTACCTAGGGAGATATGGATAAAAATGGGGTTGTTTAAATGGTAACGGGGAGGGAGGGTTATACATGGAACCTTGGGGATAAAGGAAAAGAAGGACCATAGGAAAAGGGTGTTATTAAGGGAGAAATGGAGGAAATAGGGGCACTTTAAATGTGGAAATCATGGTAGAAGGGTTAGACAGTGAGAAAGATAAATAATGCCTAGCAGATTTAAAAAACCAGAGGAAACCATATTGCTCCAACATTAACTTACTGACAAATTATACACACAACTAGTTCAACAAACAAAATATATGTCTAGTCAAGGTTTATCTGTGAACATTAAATTTTTGCCCAAGCTTTATCTACATAGCACATGGTAATTAAAAGTACCAGACTGGTGGAAGTAACCTTCTTGGATGTTTAACAGACATACTTTGAGGCCTATAATAATTTGGTCAGAGAGACATAAAGGACAGTTTTTGCTCCTTGCCCTCCTAGGTCGCCTAGTTCTTGGGGACTATGAGCATCTCTCAAAATGTCCTGTAATTGTGGTGGGTCACCTGTCCTCTTGATCAAGGAGGCCGAGGAGATCCCACAAGATGGACTTGAACTAGTGTCCAGTCTACAAAGAGGAGGGTCAACACAGAGGAATCATTTCCTCCATGTTTCCAAGAGAAGCCAACCATGATCGAGCAGGACCTTTGACTTATCTCCACATAGGTGGAACTGGTAAAAGAAAGGAGCCAGGGGCTCCTCCCAAGCCCATGTGACCCATAAGGAACAGATCCTCAAATGACCTTAAGAGTTAAATTGGTTTATCTGGACCAACTGTATGGCCTTAAACACCCAAAAGGAATGTATAACCAAAGATTACAGGGGCCGATATAATTTCTTAAGAGTCCATATGCATAGCTCAAGGCTACATAACAAGCAACAATGCCAGATAGGAGATACCATCTTCTGAGTCATTGTCCATGGTGGCCAAAGGGACTCCCAGATAGCAACCCAGCATAGAACTGGGAAAATGAACAGCAGACCCCAATCTTATCTAAAGGAATATTGACAACTGATTGCTGCTAGATAAGGAACAGCTGACCTTCCTAAAACAAAGACCTCTACATGGA
>NW_008357993.1:110535-123946 GCF_000622305.1 Nannospalax galili | reverse complement strand
AGTTCAATATTGTATAACTGTATTAATTCAACTGTGAACCTAGAAACTCACAGCCACTTGTGAAAGAGATGTACTCTTGCTCTGGAGTGTGTCACTGAATATGTTAAAGGTGTAGTGAAATGCTTCTTCTAAAGATTCTTAAGAAGTTTCTTTGGTTAAGTTTTCATCTGTTACTTGTATGAGTTCTTTTTTAACCTTTTATTCATTACTTTAATTCACCACAGTCTTTCCATTGGTCTACAGCAAATCTCTGATGATAAATGTTTTTCAAACATAGCTGGCAAGGTCACTGCTGCAGTGATATTAGTTTGATGCTCTACCAAAAGTGAAAAGTTTGCTTCCATGTTCTACACAAATCAGTAAGGTAGCTCAACTGGACAGTGTCCCTCAAGGTTTCTAGAGCCTGGGTAGGAAGGCAGACTAGAAGCCTATCCTCACCCCGTCTTGCCTACTAGGGGAGATGTTTATTTAAACAGGAGAGTATGTCAGGGTTTAACTCCTAGCCAATCAGGTTGTCCCTTATTTTCTTCTCTCCATGCCCATAAACATCTTGGACCCCTATGATGTAGCAATTTCCTTCAAAATGAATTAGTCCATCCTAGAGAGAACTTTGTTAAGACTCAAGAAATTAAAAAATCTTAGACTCAGGAAGTAAACAAGTCTCTGGAAGTTTCTGAAGCATAAGATTCACAAGTCCTTCCCCAAGGTGATAGAAGCAGTAACTGCTGCTGGGGAGAGAAGACACTCCAGATGGATGAGCTGCCTGAAGTCATGCAGGGAGCACCAGAGATGCAGTTTTTGTGACTCACCACCCATTCTGGGGTGGGCTTTCTGATGATGTAGCTGCTTTTGAGTGATCCATACTCCTGTAAGCAACCAAATAAATTCACTGGCTCATTAAAGCTGGACTTGGATGGAATCGTTTCTTTGCTTCGTTATTAGTGTCCTATAAGAAGACATTTGTTCATGTCTCCTCAGTAAGTCACACAACACCTCAGCCACTCAAACAGGGACCAAAAGAACCAACTATGAGTTGTACGAGCCCTGAAGTGGGTGCAGAGACATTGAATTGAGGCTAATCCACATGAGAAGGAACTATAGAAGCGATCCCAATGCAATCATCTTTCCCCTCTGGAATAGCATGGTGTGCCCACTTGCTGTTGTGGACATTGAATTGAGGCTAATCCACATGAGAAGGAACTATAGAAGCGATCCCGATGCAATCGTCTTTCCCCTCTGGAATAGCATGGTGTGCCCACTTGCTGTTGTAGTGGCCCCTTTTCCCTGAGATGGGTAATAGAAGCTGCAACAAAGGCCGAGCTGTCTGAGAATGGAATCTCCTTGGGAGAATCCCAGGGTGGCCATTGCTTCCAGTGGTGTGGAGTGGCATGCCTCCTTGATGAGTAGGGGCTCTTTTGTTAATATGGGGACATCCTGAAAATTCTCTGCATCCATAGAATCCATACAGTCCCTGAGAGGAGCATGCGTGGGATGGGACTGTTTGCATTTGTCATAGCAGTTGTGTGGCTACTGTTAGGTGTGCTAAGACATGTAACAGAGGCTTAGATGGCTGCCTCGAGTGGACTTACTTGTTCAAGTGAGAAATTGCAACAGAAGATAGACATCTGGCTAGCATCCTTTGTGTTAGGCTCTGATTGACACGTAAATTAGATAAAAGGGAGGATGGTGACATGTGTTACAGAGTTTGAAACTACCCGGAAAAGACCAGCAGACCAATTCAAACTTTAATTGGTTAAATTTATTAGGGCTATAGCCATCCGTGGTCCCTTGGTCAGATTACCCATGGCCCCGAGGGGAGGGTGAAACTAACTTATAAAGGCAAAATCCACAAATACCATAAGTGGTATTTGTGAGTAAAGCTAGGTGGTCCTGTAGGGTCAGGATGGCCCAAGTTAGCAGATAAGTAAACTGCAGAAGCCAGAACAAGTTTGTGTTAGTACTTCTCTTAACAGATGTATAGAGACCTTGGCAGCAAGGAACTTTCTGGTTACTATTGTTATTTAGGCTTCTTGGCTAAATTAGAAGCACAGCTGCAGTGTCTGGGAGGTGACCAAGGTCAGCTACTCCAAAGAGAGCATTCTCCTAAGGGGAAGCAACTAAGTTCAGACTTGACCTTGAAGCTGGCCATTTTTCTAGCTTTTGAAGTTTAAAGTGGCTGCTTTATCCAAAATGAAGAAAATGAAGTTACTGTGGCTATTACAATTTGGGGGACTCCATTTGGGGCCATCACAACATAGAGGCATTGGCCTGACACTTCTTACAGCTGGTGGTATCAATGGAAAGTGTAAGTTAGATCTGTGCTAAAGAGCCCTTTCTATAATCCAAAAAGTTGGAACCTAATTTGCATAGTGATGAAGAAGAGAGTAAAGTAGAAGCATTAGAAGATGTTCCTCGGATCCACCAGAATAAAGGAAACCCACAATTCAGCAGGCAGATGGAGGCAGGAAACAACAATAGTCATGGGGTGCTCTGCTTCTGAGCTTAAGTTTGCAAAGACTTTTAAAGGGATGAGAGAACGCCTCACAGCCTGGCTTGTCAGGCTGTGGGACTTGGGAACAGATGGGATCAGTCTGAGTGCTGTGGAAGCAGAGAAACTGAGGACTGTAACTACTCATTCCTTACTGAGACAAAGGCTTCATAACCTGAAGTAATGAAAGGGAAATCAGTCCCTCATGGACTGGCTCAAATGAGTCATAGGGACACTTACTTGTTGCTGGCTGAAGTTCTCATGAATATCAGGTATGGGAAGAAAATAAAAGGACAGACATTGCTGATGGAATGGGCATGTGCAAGGTGGTGGGCATGTGCAAGGCGGTGTTTCATTCAAGGTTGCTGGGCTCTGTAGGACCATATTCATAGAGAGTTAAAGACTAATTCAGCAGAGACTTCATGACTGTTATGAGGCTTTAGTGGCTTTGCTGAGTCCCATGGTGGGATGAGTACTTAAAAGGGCAGAGAGGCTTTTTCAGATCTAAGTAATCTACACTGCCGGACAAGTTGGGTTCATAAAATACTAACGTAATCAAGAGAGTATGAAAGAATTGCATAGAAAGAGAGGTCTGCCCATATCAGTTGAAGGAAAATGTGACAAGATATGTGTTAAGCTGGAGCTCTTAGGGAGAAAATTAACAGAAAGCCAAATCTTATACTAAGTGAGCTTCTGGAAGACTTTCGATCTAAGCAACAGTAAATGGAAAAAGACTAACCTTGTCCTAGAGGTGGGCAGTTATCCCCCTCACCAGAGTATGTAGTTAAAAATGTCCTGAGAATGGGGATTGTTTGCCCAGCCCAGAACCAAGTGTGCCTGATAGAAAGACAAAGGCCAGTGTTGGCCTGCAGCCTGTCAGAACCAAGGAGTCCAGGCCAGTTCCTGGCCTGAGCCAAGCTAAATAGTGCAAGGCAGCCCAACAGTAATCTTTGAGGATGGCGAAATGTACAGCAACCCGGCAGCAGCAGTAGCAGCAAGCCCCAGGATGAAAAAGCTAGGTGGCTCACAGAAAATGTCTGTGGGTTATGGAGGGCTGGGCAGGGTCATATCTTCCATCTCCTCTGATATCCTTAGCATTGCTCTTTTAAGTAAACAGTGATGCACTTTTCAAGGTTCATTACTTTTCATGCTGTTTTGAACCTTGATAACATTTTTTTTGTAGTATCACCTAGGCAGCTGACTCCTGAGACCAGCTAGCACATTCTTGCCATGGAAGGCAATGAGCCTTCAGAGATCCTCTCACAGATCACTGCTGCTGTCAGTCAGTGCTGGAAGGAAATGTGTTTTTGTGATCAAATTCCTAAATACAGAGAGAGAGAGAGAGAGAGAGAGAGAGAGAGAGAGAGAGAGAGAAACTAAAGGAGCAACACAGAAGAGGTGTCATAAAGATAAGAGCCAGAGGAAGGGGTGTAGTGTTATGTAGCCAGTTCATCCAAACTGAGACATCCATCCTAGAAAAAGGATCCTCAAGACTCAGGAAGTAAGCAATTCACAAGACTCAGGAATTTCTTGAAACTTACAAGCTTGCCAAGATACCACCCTCCCCACAAGGTTATAGAAGCAATAACAAGGCCTGGGAAGAGGAGACTTTCCAACAGGTCAAGCTCCCTGAAGAGCTGCCTTGTGTCATCCAGGAGCTCCAGGGATGCAACTTTTGAGTCATCATCCTTGCTGAGGTGAGCTTTCTGGTGATGCAACTGCCTTTGAGTTATCTATGCTCCTACAAGTAACCACTCACTGGTGCTCCATAAGTAAGCCCCCAAAGCTTATTATCCAAGACAATCTGTGTTGGAATTGTTACTTTGACATGTCATCAGTACCGCTATCTGGAATGTTCATGCTTCCAAAGGAAAGTCAACAGAATTTTGTTTGCTAATATTTTTCTGGTTTGTCTTGATGCTAAATTCTCATATTCACAAAGTGAAGCATAAAGAATCACTCAGAAATCACAAACAAAATCTTTGTTTTCACTGCAACATTAATCATTAGCATGTCTATCACCCAACTAATGGTGATGTTGCCCCAAACTAAGGGCCTTGGGCTCTCCTTAGCCTATCAGTTCCCTCAAGGGTAAATAAGGCATGAAATTTAACCTGCAGCAAGAATCTGTCATGCACTTGTTCACTCACTTTGGCCTTGAGGTCATAAGAGATGGAACTTGGCATGGACAAAAGCATGAATGGAGAAAACTAAACAACATTTATAGCAAAGAGTAAGCTGATGGGACTAGAAAGATGACTCCACAGGTAAAAGTACTTGCTGCTCTTCCAGAGAAACTGAGATTGGTTCCCAGCACCCACATCAGGGAGGGAACCGTAGAGGGAAAGACCAGGCAGGACATGGGAGTGTACAGAAAGCAGGTGTTTTATTTAGGCTGTAGCCTCCTCCAGCAGGTTCAAGCCGCAAAACCTAGATCCCAAAGGGAAGTAACACATGTCTTTTTAAGCACTGGGTTACAGTGAAAAGGAAACTTACATATTAATTGCCTATCAGTAAAGTCTTAAAACTAAACAAATTACCACAAATTTAGAAAAGGAAAATGTTTAAAAAAAAAAAAAAAACCCAGTCTGAATATCATTGCAGAAGTCTCCATCTGAGGAAAATAGAGGAAGCATCTATGAAAAAGGTGGACAAAACCATAGGCTAGCACTGGGTGATGGCCAGCGTTCCAACCACAAGCCTGTCAGCAAACATCCTGCTGACAAGTTGGAATGAAGAGAGAGAAAACAAGGATTAAAATCTTTACTTTCCTTGAATACTCCCCTTCAGGCTCTACATTACCCTCCCCCCTTTGAGACTCATTATTTAACTCTGAGTTAAACTACAGAGTCTCATTTTCTTTTTCTTTACGGCCTCATACAATGCCATGACCTTGGCTGTGGCTTTCTCTATAGTGGCTTTTAAAGAAGTAACATATCTCATACAAAGGGGAGACAAACAAGGAAGCAACAGACCAGACAGGCTCCTAACATTAGTACTACTATGTCAATTAAGCTTTTCAAACCTCTAAAGGTAGAAAATTATCCTCCAAATAAAGACCCAGGGTTCAAGCCACTGATTCATTTTTAAGTCTGTACCAGCACATGTGCTATTCTTCTGTTACTGGTTATATTCTTTATGAGTATGGCCTTTGGCCAGGAAGGCATGGTTTTATTGTGAATGTCCTACTTTGGCACCCACCTAAAGAGATGCTGGTCTTGGATAAAGTGGTGAGTGGGGAAGCACAACAAACAAAAGAGCTTCATTTTGGAGGTTGGGTTAATAGCTATAGCAATGGAGGCTACTTAAAATATCCCACCTAAGCAAAGTAAAAGAGTACCAACAAAATGTTCTCAGTATAAGTCCACTCAGCTGGAGCCACTTTAATCAAACCTATGACAAAAAAAATAGCTAAATAAATAAATAAATAAGCTGTTGGGTTAGAGAGGTGGTTCAGCAGTTAAGATCACTGGCTGCTCTTGTCTAGGACCCAAGTTTGATTCCAAGCACCCACATGGCAGCTGACAACTGTCCATAGCTCCAGTTCCAAGGGACCAGGGGCCTCTTCTGACCTCCACAAGCATTGCATGACTTGAGTGCACTTATATGTATGCAGGCAATACACTCATATAAACAAAATAAAAGTAAATAACTATTGACGTAAGCCAGGGGTGACAAAGCATTACAGTGAGAGTGACTGCCTTATAAGACAAAGGTAATTCATTAGTGTTGGAATCTTCCACCGTGCATAGACCAAGTATCTTCCAAAGTAGCTGGAGCAGGACTGTGGTCTCCTCAAGCTCCCACCATGCATGGACTGACCAGCTCTCAGGGGGGCCACAGCAGGGCTGAAGTCCTCTGGTGGGATTTTGTCTTTGTAGTGTGAATTGAAGCAGTTGATTAGGGTGTTGCTTTGCAGTCCAAGTTGTGATTTCCTTGGGGGTGAATTCATGAGGTAATACCTGTAAACTTAAGGCTGTCAGGATGGTTACAAACATATTTTGTGCTAGACTTTTCATGTGCTCAGCTGTAAAGACAGGCCTTGTTGTTACTCTCCTGGCCTTTTTGGTCCTGGTGGGCTGTGCCTCCATCCAGTCAGAGTAAGTGCACATAACGACCCTTGTCATGTGGCAATTTAGTAAAGACCATTCCTAGACCTTTAAGTGGGCATTATTCCTGTGGTTTGTGTTAAAATCTAATGCCTGGGAAATGTAATCCCTTAGATTTGAAAAACTGTATCTTGATCATTTTAGTCTTTAATTATATTTCTTTGTTGGGCATTTAAGACCATGTTGTTGTACAAAATTAACCCATGTTTTCACCTTTAAGGTCATTTGGGCTTAGGAGAAGTCTCTGGCTCTTACTTTTTCTTTTACCAGTTGCATCTATGTGAAGATAAGTCAACAGGTCTTACTGGACCATAGCTTCACTCAGAAGCATTGAGGAGACTTTTCCTCAGTGTTTGTAGATTGACCCTCCTGTTTGTAGATTGACCCCTGGTTTAAGTCCATTTGGTAGGTCTCCATGGCCTCCCTGAACAAGAGGTTAGGTGACTCACCGTAGTTATTGGACACTTTTAGAGATGCCAAAGTCCAGGGACCTTGGAGGACAAAAGATAGTATTGTCTCTTTAAATCCCTCTAACCATATTGGTGTAGTCCTCAAAAAAAGGTCAGTTATATTGGTCTGGCATTTTCAACTATTGTTAGATAAAGCTTGGGTAAAAACCAAAAAATTTTTAATAAAGCTTACAGACATTATTAGTGGTTTAGAATTAGTGTGCTGACAATTTTGGTTATTTTAACTTATTTTTAGTGTTTATTCTTTTACTTTTAAAATATAGTTGCCAAAAGAGTTTAATGCTTTCAAGGCAAGGATGCTGCTGTTTTAAAGAATAATATATATATATTTGCATCACTGTTACAAATGACAATAAACAAAATTTATATTACAGATAAAAAGTTTATTTTATAAGATACTTGACAATACATATGCCAAATACAAAAGTTTGAAATGGATTATACTAAATGAACCATAAGTTCATTATAGTTAATGAACTCTTGGGAACTTCAAGTATCAAAAATAATAGCATTATACCATTTTTTGACAAATATATTAACTATGAATAAGCAAAACAAAGGATTAGCAAAAATCTTAATATGTATTTATTCATTCTAGTATGTATTTATTTTACAGTTTTTAATTTTTTTAATATTTTACTATTTTTGTTTTATATTTATGAGTGTATTGTCTGCATGTGTGTAAGTGCACCTGTATCATTCAGTGTCCATGGAGGTTAGAAGAGGGCATTGGATCCCCTGGAACTGAAGTTACAGATAGTTGTTAGCTCCCATGTGGGTGCTGGGAGCCAAACCTGGGTCATTTACAAGAGTAGCCAGTGCTCTTAGCAGCTGAGTCATCTCTCCAGCCCTTATTTTATATTTTAATACCATGAAATGAAATAACAAAGTAGCTTACTGTTTGTTGTGAATTTTTTTTCTTGGGGATACTAAGTAATGTCTAGCCCCTTTTTAAGGTATTGGTGACAAACAAATGTTTGATTATATTAAATTTTTCCCAGTGATCCAATGAGTTTATTGAGCTTACCCACAGAACAAGGTTGAATGGACTGTTGACAGGGATATGAGTGAACCAAGAGTAGCTATATTGGAAAGTTTTAACTTGGGGTAGTGAATGATCATCCACTAGCCTTATGGGTTATGGGTTGGGCCCCCTCTCTTTATCCTTTTTCAGTCTATATATCCCCATTCCTCCCTAAGACCAGGAGGTCAGGTGGGATTAAGAGATAGTATAATTGCATATAATGGGCTTGGAAGAATGACAGATATTAAGGGGAGAGTCATCTGTTTATTTTTATTTTATATGAAGGAATATCCATAGTTAACAAGCTCAATTGTGATGACCTTCTATAAGCACAGTTGAATTCAAAAAGTTGGCAGCTGTTTGGCTCAGTAGATAATATTGCATAACATTACCTATTAACAGAACATTAAATCCAATTGACACATATAAAATAGTGTAATATTACCTATGCTTACATTGTGGATCTATGGGATTTTGTGAGTTTCTTGATAATACAGTTAAGACTTTTTTTTTTCCTTTATATAGTTTAGAGAGTGGTTTACCAAAACCACACGTTAGGCTTGGCAGACACATGCCAAAACATTTTCAAACTGATGTTTATAACATTCAGTAAAGAAGTACAAACAAATGCACTTGATAAGAACCTCATGTATTTCCAATAATAAACCTGCCCATTGATACATGTTGAAGTCACAGCCAAGACCCCTGAAGCCTTCACCAGCATGCAAACAATAAAGGCCATTTTGAGCTCAGTCCAAAGCCTATACATGGCATACGACCATAGAAACCACAGCCTGTGAGTGCCTTGCAAATATTACCTCTTGCAATGGTCTTTCAGGGAATGCCTGCTACCATGCATCTTGTTTGTTAAAAACAGATAAGATTGTGCTAGTATCAGCATATTTTTAGGGATGTTATCCCGTATTTGCCCAAAGTATCTGTTTCTTTGTAAAATGATGATGGGTCAAATTTCCTATACTAGCCTAAGGGACACATATACTTTTACAGGATATTTAGAGATAAGCAGGCCTGGACCTGAAGTGGGAAGGCCAATCACAGTTCCAGAGTCAGCTTCTCTGTGAGTATAAACAGCATGTGGCAATTTACTAACATAATGCATATAAAGATATTTGTTTTTCTGTAGATGTCCTGAAAACCCCACTCAAGAGCCAGCTGGCCACCTGACTCTATGATAGGGGAGAGGACCACAAAACAGCCAGAGTAAAGTATTGTGCTTTTGGAAGTAGCTGAGGAATAAGCCATTTCCAACAGAAGTTACTATCATTTATCTCATGAGAGAGAAGTGTCTATAAGAACAACTAATGGGATGCTCTGTCTTGTCACAATAATGGAAACAGACTAATGCAGATGTAAAGATGAATACTGAGGTTTATTTAATTGCCTAATGATAAAAAGGAAAACATGGTAAATAAAAATTTTCTCAATAATAACGAATAGTAATCATATTAATGGTTTTGATACTTAACAGCACAAAAGTATATGTGCCCTTTAGACTATTATAGGAAATTTAAACAGTCAGTATTTTACAAAGAAACAGATACTCTGGACACATATGGGATAACTTCCCTAAAAATACTTTAAAAATTAATTGTGAGTCAAAAATCATGACACCAAGTTAAATTCATTTCTTAAAAGCCAGGAGATTAGAATAGAGCTATATGAGTAATGACAAAAATTACTGTTTTTCTTTTCCTGATTAATTTATAAACATTTTCAAATTGGCCAGTGACCATAATGGACCCCATAAAATTATGAATTGATACCAAACCACCACTAAAATTAAAAGGAAACCAAAGAAAGCTAACACACATGCTGCTGGAATAGCCTATAGTTTATGAACAACATAGGTAACATCTGACTGGGGTCCCAGACAGAGCCATATGCAAAGAAAACAAAAAAAGCATCAGGTGGCCTAATTTTAAAATATTTTATTGAAATTTATGTGTGTCATGTCATGTTGAATTTGGGGACAAAAATAATTATATCATGATCATCCATTTAATATGTAGAAATGTATTTTGCAACTAAATCACACAGGTACGAAGCATTTCGAGCAGGAAAGCATGAGGAATAAATGTGACATTCGTTTGCTAGGACAGCTCTAAGGAAGTACCACAGACTGAGGAGCTCAACCAACAGGTATTCCTATTTTTTTCTCACAGTTCTGAAATCTGAAGTCGAAGATCAAGGTGTCTACAGTATTAGTTCCTTCCGAGGATTGGCAGGAAAGATCCATTCCAAGCTTTTCACTCAGGCCTGTCGATAGCTACCTTCCTCCTTTGTCTTCACATTTTTGTCTCTAAGTGTTGGTGTTAAAGACGGGGTGGGAGTCTGGAGAAATGGCTCAGTGGTTAAGAGCACCAGCTGTTCTTGCAGAGGACTTGGATTTAGTTCCTGGCAAAGCAGCTAACAACCGTCTGTAACTCCAGTTCAGTTTCAGGAGATCTGATACCTTCTTCCAACCTCACGGGCATTGCACACATGTGGTACACTTGCACAAACATAAAATAAAAATTAATTTTTTAAAGTTTTGACACAGAGTCTCACTCTGTAGTACACTGGCCTTGAACACACAATCTCTCTGCCTCTGCTTCACAAGTGCTAGGATTACAAGTATATGATACCACATCTGGCCTTCAAATTCCTTCTTAGAAGGACATTAGTCATCTTGAATTGGAGCCCATCATAAATACCTCAAATAAACTTAATTACTTCAGTAAAGGCCTTGACTCCAAATATAGTCACACTGAAATACTAAGAGGGCTTGGATTTCAGCAAATGGATTTTGAGGGGGACACAATTCCATGCATAACACCTCACCTGTATTTTTACTAAGTTATTTGTCTTTTGAATGCTTGATTTGTGAATTTTGTTTATTTCCGTCTTGTATTCAGAAAGCAATTGTGAATATAGAGGAAAAGCCTTACCACTTACTCCAAGAATTAACACATTCACCAGAGTCCATAGAACTGGATTAAATGTCAAGCATAAGCCCAAACTAAGGCGCTCTAGGTGTTCCTGACTGGAAAAGAAGCAGTGGTAATTTGAAGGAAGCACATTGGTCCTTCATTTGACTGTTCCTGCTTTACCTTAACAATAGTAATATCCCAAACATAATAGATTCACCAGAAAATTAGAAAAGCATTTTTAATTACAAAGTTAACAAATATTCTAAGATTATTTAAGATCAAAATTAATGTATGAACTGCTTTCTGTGTCTGTATGAATCTCAGTAACTGCATTAATTAATTAATATATGAAACTGCTTTCCTGGAAAATAAGATTATGATATTATAATAACATGGGATATAATGCTATTGATTACCCTAATATGTCTACATTCTCTGGTATTTATAAACAGGTTGGTTTTCATTATATAGATAGGATTATTGATATTTTGGTTGATTATTAGTTATTTGTTTTTTTGTTTTCAGGTTTATCTTTCTCTTAATATCGTTAATAAGATGTGAGTAGGAATATAAGTAAAATGAAATTTCATGGTTTCTTGACCCTCACTGAGAAGTCAGAAAGACCTGCCAAAATGTGAGTGAGGACCAGACTGCCTCTGCATGCTGACATCTTCCACTCCAGTTTTTTCACCCTAAATCATCTATGTAGCTCAGCTAAGAAGATAGAAGAAAGCCACTGCAACAGAACTTTTGACTTCAGCTTTATGCTTTCCCCTGCAGGCCTCATCAGCTCCCCAGAAATGCTACCAAGCAGTTTAGGCTAAAAGAAATAAAAGGCATTGATGTTTCTGGGCAAACACGCATTTCTCGCTTTGACGTTCAATCATAGCTTTAAAGCACCAAAAGAAGATGCTGGGGTACGCTTGACTTACCTTGTGATGTGGCCTGTTTTAACTCTTGTGCCATTGACTCATCAAACACATCTCTTTCATTATTCCTTACATCTATTGCTACCAAATAACACAGGATGAAATCGCTTTCCTGAATGTCAGAAACTGCATGCCTAAAAACTTGGAGGGAAAAGATGAGGGCACTGGACATATAAATACTATGAAATTTGGCTTAGAAAGCTTAATATTTTAGAATCAGTCCTTTGAAAATTAGAGCCTCTTCTCAACTTTCCCTTGGGCCTACAAGGATTTTTCGGAAGCACAATTTGCCTAGCTTGGCAGTTTTCAGTTTTCTGGTATCTAATATAAAGGTTGGTTATCAGTACTGGTACAAGGTCATATTGCTGGCTAAGACGGTTTAGGGTTTTTTCCTTCCATATATTTGCTCTAGAGTTTATTTAGAGGAACTCTATTTACCACTAACTGGTTTTTATTTATTGAACAACCCTCTGTTTTTATTTACCACAGTTTATACTTAAAGTTACTTTGAATCTTCTCTGTAAGTGGGATGTGGGGACTTGGCCTCTCCACCCAGAGATGAAATACAACAAACTGATTATGTAACTTTCCTTTTGGTATATTAATTGAAGTTCCCAACAGAAAGTATTTCGAATTCAACACGCTAACAAGGCTGATTGACTGATTAGAAATTCAATGATTGTGGAGAGTTAGAATTTTATAGGTCCAGAGACAAATCATCTTGGGCTAACTTAGCCCTCTAAACAGCCATTCATTACCCATGTCTGTATGTGACTTACCAGCCTTGTGACTATTAGGTAACTCTTTTTGGAATGTACAAACAGATTCCTGGCTTCCACCAAACCAAAAGCTAAGACTGTCATCTGATAGCATCTGAGGCCTAAAACAGAGGTTTCCCTGTTCGATGTAACTCACCTACCTCATTTTTCCATCAGTGTATTTGAAAGTGCCTTGTTCTATGGCTTTCTTTGTTTTAATACTTGCTTATAAATGTTCTAAAAGCTGGAATCTTCTTTGCCAAATATCCAAACATTTTGTTACAATGAATAATTTCCTAGGCTCCCC
Source organism: Nannospalax galili (assembly GCF_000622305.1). Taxonomy (NCBI): domain Eukaryota; kingdom Metazoa; phylum Chordata; class Mammalia; order Rodentia; family Spalacidae; genus Nannospalax; species Nannospalax galili. The sequence goes on along the minus strand of NW_008357993.1, from coordinate 110,931 downwards.
AGGGTGTATGTAGAATATGGGTAAATACACATGCTAAATCTGCCAAATATTCCTGTCTCAGAGAGGAGGAATTACCTTTAAGTACAAAATGCACTAACTGAAAATTTAACAAAAAAAAAAATACTGGAACCTTAGGCTTAACATCAAAAAGCAAAACAATCAGAACCTGATTAATGTCTTATACTTTCATGCAGCTCTGCTTCATATATTTGAGCTGCCGCACACATTCTATTGGTTAGATATTTCACAATTTATTTACTCTCTTTCACCAACAGCCATTATTTAAGTATCTCCCCCTGCTAGGATTTGTAATTGTTGATGAAAAAACATAGCTCTCACCTCAAAATGAACACAGACTCAGGTTACCTCAGGTCCCATGTTTCAATACCGTAACAG
>NW_008357993.1:99383-110498 GCF_000622305.1 Nannospalax galili | reverse complement strand
AAAGGTAATTCCTCCTCTCTGAGACAGGAATATTTGGCAGATTTAGCATGTGTATTTACCCATATTCTACATACACCCTGGGGAGCCTAGGAAATTATTCATTGTAACAAAATGTTTGGATATTTGGCAAAGGAGATTCCAGCTTTTAGAACATTTATAAGCAAGTATTAAAACATACCTAACACATAGGAAATGCTCAGAAAAAGTTATATGTTCCTATTTTACATCTGCTCAAGAACCTGCAATATTAACTAGGATAGTTTTGCAGTAGAAAATGTGGAACTGTGTGCTACTGCAGCCTACCTCTGAGCCAACTAATTCCTGGAGGTCCTAGAGATCACTACAGTCCCTCTCTCTCGGGATGAAAACATAGAAGATTCAGTTTAAAAGAAAATGCCTAAAACTCCATAAATCTGTTGTGTAGTAATTTGTAGACACACACAGGCGCTGAAACACTAATATCCTTAATCAATTATAAAGCCCCCCAGTCTTCCTGAATCAGAGTAAAGAATACAGGAATAAGAGACAATGAGGCGCTCTGAGCATCTCCCACCACAATACCTAGCCAAGGGAATGACAATTCTGAGGACACAAAATATCAAAGCTATTGATTTGAAATATGTATGTGTTGACTTCTAACCTGGATCACATGTTAATTCACAGCTTAGTTGAGTAAAGATGAGCAAATCCTGAAGAGTGACAGTAGATAAACATAGCTACAGAGTAAAGCTTTGTCCAGAAATATCCAGCATCAAATAAAAGTAGATTTAAAGATGAGGCTTGTATAATCCTGAAATCTGAGTAAGTTGAAAAAGGAAGACACTTACACTTCTTCTGAGCCAGTTGCAAATCTTCCTGTCACAGAGCTGGACCTTGGAAGCTGCTGCCCTTAGACTGTGACTGTCCAGGCCCATTGGTATAACCACGCCCCTCAGGAGATGGTGTCGCACATCTCTAGACTAGGACCATTGCACTGTAATTGCACATTTAAAGAATCATTTTTTCAGAATCCAGGCTCATCAAGACACTTCTGACTTCAAGTTGTTTGACTCTGGGGAAGAGCAGACTGATGATCACCTTGCTCCTGAGCTCACAGCATTTCATCCATTTCTAACCATGATGAAGCTTCTCATGAAAGTTCTACAGGGGGCTTGTGTTATCCATGCTCTTGTGTATTCCCAACTCACACGGTGCTTGTATTTATTTTCCTTAGTCAAAAAAAATGTCATTCTTGGGTTTTCCTCAGTCATCCAGGATTTTGTGAGTATGAGTCAGAGTCTAAAGTCCTGGTCATTCCTGGGAAATGCAGGACTTCAGAAGATGACCAAATTTAGCTGGCCTCTCTCTCTCTCTTAGATGGCACAGCATAGCATAGTTCCTGTCCATTCAGAATCTTTTTAAATGTTCATTTCCCACCTCTTTCCTCTGCTGCTGTTATAGGCACTCCTTCTTGCCTTCATTTCCATCACATGGCCATTTAATTCCCAGTCATTTTTCTATTCCTGGCCTGTACTGAAGATTGCAGTAGGGTTGTCTGGAAGCCCATGGTTTTGTTGATATTGTGGTTGTTGCTATTAGAGATTGTGGTTGTATAATGAACTTAAGCCAGGGTCCAATTTTTTCTTCTCTAGCCAACTGTGTCTAGAAACAATTGGTGCTGGACAACCATTCAACTGGCTCCTTATGTGATGAAGGGATTTCCCCAGAGATGCATGTGCTCACTGTGGCTCTCCTAGGAACTGCTTGCATTTGCCTAGTGCTCAAACCTGCTGCCAAAGCCAACATACTTTGTTTCACGAGTTTTACTTGAATACATTAATCTGGATTCAATAAAGCAGTTTTCTGCTGACCTGTCAAAAAAAATCAACCCCACAAATAATTAAACTTTTCTCAATTCCTCTCCAAAACAAGTACTGGGTTTCCCAGAGCTTTATCTTAGCAAAACATGAGCACAGCAAACCTGGGGCATGCTGGATAGGAATCCCATCATTACTCATTAAAGAGGCAGGTGAGTTTACTTGGCATTCACCTTTGGTCTTTAGCTAGACATATAGAAACATTTTCTTATTGACAAACAGAACTAAAGATATTTAGGAGAGAGAGGGGAAAATGGAGGTAAGGAGGGAAAAAACACATAAATAAGAATATGGTCCTTTGGACCCATGCATGAGTCAGAGTAATATGTCATATCTCAGACCCAAATATGGGTTGAAACTTGTTTTATATTGTATTACTTTTGTAATTGCCTTTCTAGGAGCAAACTCCCAAAGGGAGTGTGTTATATATTAAAATACCAGGATGGAAGAACATCAGATTTCAATAGCTATTTTTAAAAATCGTTATTTCTCCAATACATGAGTTAGCATCTGAATCCTAATAAAATAAATGACTCACCTAAAAAAGAAAGTTTCTATATAAAGCGGTGTTTTTCAACTCCTTTACAAGTAAGTAGTTGTGCTGCCTGAGACTATGTTTAAATTGATTCCATTTAGGAAAGTCATTTTCTCAAAGTACAAGAATTATATTCAGCTAATAAACAATAACATTTAATTTTTACAGTTTGGTGTGCTTAGAAGATGTTCTGTTTAAGGCCGACGTTTCAGTTAGCTATGATTCTTATGTGGAGTTTCTTATAACATCCCTATGGATGCATATGAACTCATACAACTAAAATAAAAGAATTTGCATATAGGATGTTGTTATTCTCCAGGTCTCTCTGACAGAAAAATGTGTCCTATATCACGCTATTGCTGGTTCTCAGTAACTAAACATGAATGTACACACATGTATAAGTGTCAAACAATAACTGAGATCAAGAGAGTTATAAGCCAGGTGACAAATGACTTCAGGACAATAAAAATATTTTTGGTCACTTTTAAAGGTCACTTTAAAGGGCTGGAGAAATGTCTCAGCTGTTAAGAGCACTGACTGCTCTTGCAGAGGACCTGGGTTCAATTCCCAGCATCTACATGGCAGCTATGAACCATCCTTAACTCCAGTTCCAGGATAATCCAAAGCCCTCTTCTGACCACTGTGGCATTGCATGACATGGGTGCACTCACATACATGCAGGCAACACACTCATACACAAAAAACAAAAATAATTTTTAAAAATCACCTTAAAAACATAAACAATGAAAGCATTAACTTCAGCATAACTAAGAAATTTATATGCCCCTAAGCCAAGTACATGAAAACATTAAGCATGCAGGGAAATGGTAAATGACATACTGGCCACCAGGAAGGGCAAATCTACAGTAGCATGATACACATGAGAAGCAAACTATTCAGAATAGTTTAGAATCCTGGAAACGTTAAAGAAATGTGGGTAGCGGTCAATCATGAAGCCGATTTCAGAGTCTACATAGGAGAACTTCAGGTTCCCACCTTTATAGTTGGGGAAACGCGCCTCTCCCAGTCCCACCCAAATAGTGAAACACAGAGCTCCAGACTAGGACACTGTACACAGAGGAGGCTGGTATACAATGTTCTGTAGAGAACCATAGGGTTATAGTTTTCTGCATGAAAAACAGTGAGGTCCCCCCATCTCTTCTCTGCCCAGATTCACAAGCTAAAGGAAAAATTTTTAGTAGGTCCCACAGGAAGGAAGTTGAACATCCTTTTTCTGAGCATTGTGTCAGAATCCATAATGACTTGTGACTGGAGAGAAAACGGCTGTTGGCCAGAATGGTGACACCTACCAGGCTCTAAATCCAGCCAAACTTACTTATTGTGTCTGTTTTGCTGCTTCTCTGTTACATATAAGCAGTTAAGGGTAATCAGGCCTTTGAGAAATGTAAGCAAGAGTGATATGATCTGCATTGCTGGGCTTTGTGATAATCATCTTATATAAATTCAGAACAACTGGAAGACTAAAAGAATTTGTAATGCATCCATGGAATTCTCATACAGCATGAAATTCAAGCATACATTTTCTTCCCCTCTGGAAATACGCAAATATTTATCTTTACAATATGTCTTCAATGGTGGATAGAGCATTTGGTTGTGTTATTACTGAACTTGTAGCTATTTTTTTTTTTTTTTTGGTCTTTTCGAGACAGAGTCTCCCTGTAGCCCCAGCTGCCCTGGAACTCACTATGTAGACCAGGCTGGCCTTGAACTCACAGAGATCTGCCTGCATCTGCCTCCCGAGTGCTAGGATTAACCTATTTTTTAATAAAAAGAACTGTGTCTTTGCAGTTTCACAAGGGAAGTCTAGAGCAAAGATACCACAAAGCAGGAAAATCCATTGTCTTTAATGCATATTCCTAAAAAAGGACACATTCAGCAACGCAAAGAAAATAGAAATCTTTATATGCGTACTCATTACAACTATATGCTTTCAAATTTTCCTATCTGGAGATTAAGAGAAACCTGGAGAAATACAACTAGTTACTAAATTTGATGATACTTTGTGATTTAAATTAAAAGCATTTAGCCCTATAATACCAAAAAGAAAAATATTTTATGATATAAAATTAAAAGGAATATGACAGCATTGCTAAACAAGATGTGTGATCACTGGTTTAAATGATAAACGATATTAAATTAGCATTTATCTGCCTTGTTACCAACCCCAGTAGTTTTCAACAGTTTCATTCCTATTACAGGCATCTTTTCTGTGGTCTCACCGTGTGTTCCCTCTTCTAAAAGTAACAGAACTTGTGTTGGATTTCTGACCTGCTTTCAAAATAACTGGTTCAGATGAACATTGTCCTTGAAGGTCAATCCGACTATTGTTTCCCACCCCCCAAACACAGCAACTGGTTAAGTAAAGAGAACTGTGACTACATCAGAAATCATTCTGCTCTATTGGCTATGGACACTAGGTGAGAAATTCCTCCCTTTCTGTTACTCTTGAACTTGGAAAGATGTAAGCCTGAAATGTTGGGGGACAGCCCAAGGACAAAGTTCCCCCAAGGAGGAAGTTGAATTCTATAGGGTTGCAGCACCAAACTAGAGTGTTCTGGTTTTCATTGTACTAGTGCTATGGATCTGGCCATGCTGTGAACAAGAAATACCCTAAACTTTCCAGACAGGCTCTAGCAAGTTCCCTTCCTTGCTTAAACCAATGTGAAACTGCAAAAACTCTAATACAACCATGGGTTTACATGTAAGTCCATTCAAGAAAAAATTTTATGGTAAAATCTAATCTGTCTTTGCAGATCAAGTGAATAAAAAGTCCCCACAGATGTTTCACATCTAAATAGTTTTCCAGTATACACACACACACACACACACACACACACACACACACGTACACACACACACACCCCACATTATTAATAATGCCAAAGTTTTTTTTAATGCTTTAGTTCCCAACATCAAGCATTTCTAAATGAGTTGGAATTACTTAATAGGTATTTATTGAATTGTTTGAAAATGACAAGCAGAATAAGAAAATGAATCTCTAACCTTGTCTAACACTAAGCCATGCAGTGTAGATCTTCTGTGTGGATAGTCACTAATCTCAATTTAATGATTTCCAGGAATGGGTGGAAATTCTCAGTCACCTTCAGTGGAAAGAAATATATTCAGTTAGCTTTATCTAATCCAAATAGAATGTGATTATACTATATTTAGTGCTTGTTTAGAGATTCAAAAATACAAATTAAACTGGCATGGTTCTTATCACCTAAGAACTAAATCGGGTAATATGGACAAAATATGGGGCATTTCTAAAGAAAATATGAATATATAAACATAAATACAAAAAATACAAATATATATGCATATATAGACCCACACTGGACTCATGAAACAAAGAAGTATTGGTGTCATGTGCTGCAGTCTTCCATCCCATGAAAAGTGTCTTTAAGGAACATCTGTGACAGTTGGGGACCAGAGACACTAGATACATAGTCATCACCTTTTCTTAATGCAGGCCCATTGTAAGCAAGGCCACATTTCTGGAAATTTCTTCCACACATTAAAACTGAATACCTGATCTTGCCTGTGCACACTGATGCTCTGAAAAACTAGAGGTTCCTTTCCATATTAGAGAGGTTTGGGAATTTTCCTATTTGGTTGACTTTTTATTTCTTATTTTGGGGTGTGTGTGTGTGTGTGTGTGTGTGTGTGTGTGTGTTCTAGGTATCCAATCCAGAACCTCACAAACACTAAGAAAGCACTAAACCACTGAGCCACACGCCCAGTCCCAGGTACCATTTGTGTCTTCTCTTCTTTAAACTAGGCAGAATTTCTTTATCAAAAATTTCTCACATAAAAAAATTATTTAAAGAAAATTAAGGGGCTAGAGAGATGGCTCAGCGGTTGAGAGCACTGACTGGTCTTGCAGCGGACCTGAGTTCAATTCCCAGCACCCACATGGAGGCTATGAAGCATCCTTAACTCCAGTTCCAGGGAAATCCAAAGCCCTCTTCTGACCTCCGTGGCATTGCATGACACAGGTGCACTCACATACATACAGGCAATACAGTCACACATGTAAAATAAAAATAATAAAATATTAAAAAAAGAAAATTAAAATTCCTCACATGACACTGAATTTCTTAATTATCCTGGCAATTCTCCTCTAGATGTATACCAATTTTTGTACAGTAATCATTGAAATCATTCAGTAAGGACCCCCTCTGTGCTGTGCATTGTCTTAAATTCCTTACATACATTACTATTTCTTGAACTCCTAACAATTATGTTGGTACAACAGAAGATAATTTATCTGAGAGCCAGAATACTGGCAAACACTCAAATAATTAATTTATTCTAAATTATCAGCCACATTTAATTACTCCATCTAACAAAAGAAGAGCAGTTTGCTGCAATTTGCTGTGCCAAGAAATGGTGTGAGTTCCAAAGCTATGAACGACAGACAGGTGCTAACAAAGTGGACAAGGTGACACTCATCATAAGAGATGTCTAGAAATCATCCTGATGAGATTTCTATGGTGCAAGGCTTTCATGAATGCTATAGAACAACACTGACTGGGCAGAAGTTACTCAGATATATAGGTTAAGAGAGAACCTTATACATGACAGCTGACACAGCCACACACAGGACAGTACTTCATCTTTTGCAAAGACTGTTTGCAGTTTCCTTTCCTGAGGAAGAGACAAAGCAAATTCTGATTGGTGATCTCCCTACATACTTTGTGCAAACTAGGAACAAATTTCATGTTTTAAAGTAAATGTCATTCCTAAGAAAATTACTGGATGATTTTTAATACTATATTTTATAAAATATGTATGATTTACCAATTCTGACTTTGCAATAATAACTTGGTAGGCAAATGTATTGATTATATGCATTTACATCATCAAATATTTGGTTGCAGTGGCTCTGATCTCAGCAGACCGCCAGAGAGTGCCAAGTTCTGGCATACCTCAGCCTCCCACTGGCAGAGGGCCTGAGAACACAGGGGACTGCCTGAGAGCCCCCAGGGTCCTGCCTCCACGTGGTGGTGAGCTTCCCCTAATTGTGCCATACCCATCCCCCTAAGTAGGATTTTGTGAGGCCCCTCCCAAGGTCCCAGGGCAGATCTGGCTTTGGTAGGCTAAGGCTAAGATTCTAGCAGACAGACTGAGAGGGTGGGTACTGACCTCCATTTGCAGCGGGGTGGTGGCTCTGATCTCAGCAGACCTATAGAGAGCCTACCCTGGGATTTTGTGAGGCCCCTCCCAAAGCCCCAGGGTAGATCTGACTTTGGTAGGCTAAGGCTGAGACCCTAGCAGACAGGCTGAGAGGGTGGGGTTCAACTTCACTGCTGTAGCGATTCTGATCTCAGCAGACCTTCAGAGAATGCTGAGTTCTGGCCTCCCTCTGGCCTCCCACTGGCACAGGGGCTGAGAATGCAGGGGACTGCCAAGAGCTCTGGGATCCTGCCTCCATGTAGTGAAGGAAGCCTGAATGTACCTGACTGAAACCTGAATTGGACTTCTGTGGGTACTCCTGAATAGCTGACATGAACAAACAAATCAAAGAGCTAAAAGAAGACAGGGATAAACATCTGAATGAATTCATAAAAGAGATAGAAACACAGAAGAAAACTCAGGCAGAAATTAAGAAGGGAGTGCAAATCTCAATAAGCCAACTTGAAACAACAAGGGAAAGCCTCACCACTAGAATGAATGAAATGGAAACGGAATATCAACACTTAGAGTATAAAGTTGAAGAATTGGACCACTCAAGCAAAGATTATGGGAAATTTTAGAAAACACCCAAATACAAAAGAATGCACTTTCTACTCAGCACCTCATGGAACTTTTTCAAAATTGACCACATACTGGGCCACAAAACAAATTTCAACAAATACAAAAAAAATTGAAATAATTCCATGCATTCTATAAGACCACAATGCAATAAAACTCAAAATCAACGCTGGACAAAGCCCTAGTCACTACCCAAACTCATGACAATTAAACAACACACTCCTAAACAATGAGTGGGTCAAAGGAGAAATTAAGAAAGAAATAAAAGAATTCCTGGAATTCAATGAAAAGGACAATACAACACAACACAACCTCTGGGACCGCATTAAAAGAGGGCAGTCTTGGCCGGGCGTGGTGGTGCACGTCTTTAATCCCAGCACTTGGGAGGCAGAGGCAGACAGATCTCTGGGAGTTCTAGGCCACCCTGGTCTCTATAGTGAATCCAGGACAGCTGGGGCTACAAGAAGACCCTGTCTTGAAAAGAAAAAAAAAAAAAAAAAAAAAAAAAAAAAAAGCAGTCTTAAGAGGGAAGTTTATAGCTCTAATTGCCTATATTAAAAAATTAAAAAGAGCTCAAATAATTTACCTAACATTGCAACTCAGAACACTGGAGAGGCAAGAACAAATGAAGCCCAAACCCAGCAGAAGAAAAGAAATAACAAAACTCAGAGCAGAAATTAATGAAGTAGAAACAAAACAATACAATGAATCAACGAATCTAAGAGCTGGTTCTTTGAAAAGCTAAACAAGAAAGCAAACCCTTAGCCCAGTTAAAGAAAAGAAAGAGCAAATCCATAAAAACAAAATCAGACATGAAAGTAGAAACATCACAACAGACACCCAAAAGATCCAGACCATTATAAGGGAATATTTTAAAAAACCTATACACTACTAAGTTTGAACATCTGAAAGAAATGGTTGGATATTTGAAATGATGGGAACCACCAAAGTTAAACCAATAAGAGATCAACAGTTTAAAAAGACCCATAACATATAAGGAAATTGAAACAATAATACAAAGTCTCTCAACTGAAAAAAAGTCCAGGCCCAGATGGATTTACAGCAAAATTCTACCAGACATTTGAAGAAGACCTCCAACTAATACTACTTAAATTATTCAGAGCAATAGAAACAGAGGGAGAACTCCCAAATTCCTTCTATGAAGGGACCATCCCTCTAGTACCCAAACCAGGTAAAGACACAACCAAAAAAGAAAACTATAGATCCATATCCTTAAGTAACATAGATGCAAAAATTCTCAACAGAATACTCGCAAACCATATACACACACAGATCAAAAAGATCATCCACCATGATCAAATGGGCTTCATCCCAGAGTTACAGGACTGGTTCAATATATGCAAGTCAATAAACGTCATTAACCATGTAAATGGACGCAAAGACAAAAAACACATTGTCATCTCAATAGATACAGAAAAGGGTTTTGACAAAATTCAGCATGAATTTATGTTCAAAGCCCTAGAGGGAAATGGACTGGAGGAAACAAACCTCAACACAATTAAGGCTGTATACAACAAACCCACAACCAATAAAATTCTAAATGGAGAAAAGCTGGAAACATTCCCATTAAAATCAGGAAACAGACAAGAATGTCCACTACCTCCACTCCTTTTCAACATAGTGCTTGAAACTCTTGCTAGAACAATAAGACAGAAGAAGGAAATTAAAGGAGTACTAACTGGAAAAGAAGAGGTCAAATTATCACTTTTTGCAGATGATATAATACTATACCTAATAGATCCCAAAAGTTCCACCAGAGAAGACCTAGAACTAATCAAGACTTTGAGTATAGTGGCAGGTTATAAAATCAATCTACAAAAATCAAAAGCCTTTCTGTGTACCAATAACAATTAATTGGAGAAAAAATACAGGAAAATGCTTTCATTCACAGTTGCAGGAAACAAAAAAAAAAAAGTCTCTTGGAATAAATCTGACCAAAGACACCAAAGATCTCTACAAGGAAAATTTTAAATCGTTAAAGAGACTGAGGAAGACATCAGGAGATGGAAGTACCTCCCATGCTCATGGATTGGAAGAATTAATATTGTGAAAATGGCCATCTTACCAAAAGCAATATATAGCGCTATATATATCAATCCCAATCAAAATCCCCATGACATACTTCAGAGAACTTGAGAAAAAATCCTTAAATTCATATGTAAGCACAAAAGTCCCCAGATAGGCAAAGCAACCCTGAGCACAAAGAGCAATGCTGGGGGGATTACTATACCAGATCTCAAAGTATACTACAGAGGTATAGTCATAAAAAAAGCATAGTACTTGCAAAAAATAGACACATAGATCAAGGGAACATCATTGAAGACTCAAACCAGAGGACACGCAATTTCAGCCACTTGATATTTGACAAAGGTGCCAAGAACACACAATGGAGTAAAGACAGCATCTTCAACAAATGGTGCTGGCAAAACTGGATCTCCACCTGTAGGAGAATGAAACTAGATCCTTATCTTTCACCTTACACAAAAGTCAACTCCAAGTGGATCAAAGACCTCTATGTTAAACTGGAAACCCTGAAACTATTAGAAGAAAATACTGGCAGTAACTTACAAGATATAGGAGTAGGAAAGGATTTTCTAAATCTGACAGGAGTTGCTGAGGAATGAAGGTCAGCAATCACCAAGTGGGACCTCATGAAACTAAAAAGTTTTGGTACAGCAAAAGAAACAATCAAAAAAGTGAAGAGAAAACCCACAGAATGGGAAAAACAATCTCCACCAGTGAAACATATGACAGAAGTTTAACATCCAGAATATATAAAGAACTCAGAAAACAAAGAATTGAGGAACCAAATGACCAAATTAAAAGATGGAGCCTCTAGTGGGAGAGGAAGGCTGTCTATCTGATGAGTGTGTAATCATGCTCAGATGCCGAGGAGCTCAGAAGGTGGGCGACTGTGACCAAGGA
>NW_008357993.1:94227-99371 GCF_000622305.1 Nannospalax galili | reverse complement strand
GTATTTTGTATGAAAAAAAAAAAAAAAAAAACAAGTGTCTTCTTGGGGTTCCTCAGGTTGAGGTGGGGAATGAGAGCAAATCATTCTGGAGGAACGCAAGGGAAAATGGCTTTAGATACTTGGGTGACGATAGAATTTATTCTCATAATTGTTTTAATAGCTTTTGTATAATCCTCATCGCTATTATGAGATATAAAATGTATTTATCAAATCTGTAATCATTATGCCAAAAAATCTGAATTACTGTAATATTTTACATATTGTTAAAACTGTAACTTTAACTGTAAAAAAAAAATTAAAAAAAAAAGATGGGCTAAAGATCTAAGCAGAGAGTTCTCAAAGGAAGAAATAAAGATGACTAAGAAACATCTCAAAAAGTGTTCAACATCGTTAGTAATTAGGGAAATGCAAATTAAAACCACCCTAAGGTATCACCTTACCCCAACCAGACTGGCTAAGATCAAGAGAATAAATGATACCAAATGCTGGAGAGGATGTGGAGAAAGGAGAATGCTCATTCACTGCTAGTGGAATTGCAAAATCATGCAACCTCTATGGAAAACAGTGTACAGAACTCTTAAACTGAAAATGAACCTAGTATATGACCCAGTTATACCACTCCTTGGCATATACCCAAAGGACCCATTCTATTATACAGACACTTATATAACTATGCTTGTTGTTGCTCTTTTCACAATAGCTAAGAGATGGAAGCAACCTGAGTGCCCCTTAATTGATGAGTTGTTAACAAAAATGTGGAATATTTACACAATGGAGTTCTATTCAACAGTAAAGAAAGATGAAATAATGAAATTTGCAGGTTAATGGATGGATCTAGAAACTGTTATACTGAGTGAAGTAACACAGGCTCAGAAAAACAAACGATGTATGTTCTCCCTCATATGTGGATCCTAGCACCAAATCCTTTTAAATTCTAGGTCCTTTTAATAAGATGATACTATACAGCAAACCCTTCTACATGAAATAACTAACATGATCATGACTTCAGCTGAGCCTGATCACTAAGCATCATCACAATTGGGCTTGTTGACGGTTGTGCTCATTCATTAAGAGGGTCAAGCAGGGTCATTGGACCCTCACTGGGTTATCCAGCCACTTTTCCAAGCCAACTCTACATAATGTGACCCTAATCACACATGGCCTCCAGGATTTGGGGAGGGCTAAAGAATACAATCTGAGGAAGGCTAGGAAGAGAAAGCATGACCCATGTTAGGTAAAGGCTTTCCAGTGGGCATGCCCTCAGGTCACACATACATCTCAGCAACCCCGCAGTTATCTAGAAGACTTTGAGAGGGAACTGACACTGATTCTAACCACTCCAACAGCTATCAAAATACCTGAAATTGAATCCTGAATCCATCACTCTAGAGTCCAGCCTTAGAAGACAAAAGAAAAATGAGAAGGAACACAATAGAGGGAGGCTTTTGGAAGCCCTTGTCAAGAAATTCCAATGGACTCTCACATGAACATTCAGGTCATACATACACCTCAGCAACCCCTCAGTTATCTCAATAAGTAAGCTCAATAAATTCATTGGTTCACCAGTAAAACTTTCAGCAAGCATTGGCTTAACATTGGAATCTTAAAAGGGAATAAGTATTGCTTATCATCCCCAAGAAATGAAGTCTCACAACAGATGGAAAATTTATTTGTTAATGCTATTACATCTCATTATTTTTAAAAATGAGAATGTAAAAGATGTTAAAAGGATATGGGAATGGAGATATTTTCCAAAATAGACAGAAAAATTCAAAAAGCCTAAGCAAATGATGAAGGTCTGTTTAGGTTTGTTATGGTATATAAAGGCTAAGAAAAATAATATACACATAATCTTAAAATTCCTAAAATTTGTAAGGTTATAGTTTAGTCAACTAGTTTAAGGAAAAAAAAATATATATCTAGTCAAGGTTTATCTGAGAATATTTGGTTTTTTCACCCAAGCCCTATCTACATACCACATGATAATTAAAAGTATCAGACTGTTGGAACTAACCTTATTGAATGTTTAACGGCTGTAGTTTGAGGCCTATACTAATGTTGTCAGAGGGACTTAAAGGATAGTTTTTGCCCCTTGCCCTCCAAGGTTGACTAAGTTCCAGGGGACTATGGAACATCTCTCAAAATGTCCTGCAACTGTGGTGAGTCACCTGTCCTCTTGTTCAGGGAGGACATGGAGACACCATGAGATGGACTTGAACCAGTGTCCAGTCTAAAAAGAGGAGGGTCAACTCAGAAGAAACATCTCATTCATGCTTCCAAGTGAAGCCATACATGGTGAAGCAGGACCTTTGACTTATCTCACATAGGTGGAACTGGTAAAAGAAAGGAGCCGGAGCTCCTCCCAAGCCCATGAGACCCCTGAAGAACAGATCCTCAAATGACCTTAAGTGTAAAAGTAAACTGACTTATTTGGGCCAAGTGTATGGTCTTAAACACCCAAAAGGAAAGTATAACCAAAGAGTAAAGTCATCAGTATATTTCTTTAAGAGTTCAAGGGATTACATGTCCCAGACATTAAGCTTAAGTCCATATAAAAAGTTATTTAGATAAATATTTCTCTTTGATGATTTTGTTCCTAACCAGAAAGTGCTGCTCAGATGTAAAACTTCAAATCTTGGTCTCCAATACTGTTGTGCCCACGTGAAGCTAAGGGAGACAACCAGCTATTGTTCTAAAATGATGGATAGATTTGTTTTCTCCCCCTATCTAGAAGCCTTTGAAACAGAACTGACACTAATTCTAACTACTCCAACAGCTATCAAAATACTTGAAAGCAAATCCTGAATCCATCACTGTAGAGTCCAGCCGGGGAAGACAGAAGAAAAATGAGGAGGAACCCAATAGAGTGATGCTTTTGGAAGCCCTTCTCAAGAGATTCCAATGGACTCTCATATGAACATTTGAAAATTGCCCTGTTCTGACTTTTTTCTAGTCCCCTGTCTATAACTTGTAATGCTAATTACTATTGCCTTTACTTCTCCTTCACATCTCCTATTCAGGATTCAAGGACATTCTTTTTTCCCTCAGAAATAAGAGTAATGCAATTTGGGAGTTTTTTAAATAGACCCACTGAAGGGGTACTCCAATTGCCTCACTTTGAGTCTCTGTTCAGCATGGAAAAAGCCAGAGCAGTTCTGTGTCCCAATTCCCTATTGGCAATTTGGGTAACCTCTTCAGAGGATGTTATGATAAGAATAGGAGGTAGGAACTGGCTAGGCAGTTAGAGTAAAATGTCCCCAAAGAAAAGTACCCAGTTTCTTGGCTAAAAGTCAAAATGTCCTTGGGCCTCTAAGGAACATACTCTGTTCCAAAGGCCAAAACTGTTGAAAGTATTTGGGAGCTTGGATCTAATGCTTAAAAGATTTTAGGGTTACCTCTTCAGAGGGGGAATGTTAGAGTAGGCAAAAGACCCATAAAAATAAATAAATAAATCATAGAGCAAACAACAAGTCACATACAAAGGAAAGCCCATCAGAATTACAGCTGATTTCTCAATGCAAACTATGAAAGCCCAAAAGAGACTGGACCAAAGTATTCCCAGTTCTAAATGACCACAGATGCCAACACAGATTCTTTACCCAGCCAAAATGTCTATTATAGTTGAAGGGTAAAGGGAAATCTTCCATGATATGAATAGGCTGAAAGACTTTATGTCCACAAAACCAGCCCTTCAGAGAGTTGTTTAAGCAATACAAAGAGCTGAAGAAATGAATGACTATACCCAAGGTGTTATGGAAAGAAACTAAATTTAGGTAGAACTATGGAAATGCACAGCTACACCAAGAATGTGAATAGAAATAGAAATGATAGGAATTAATACATATCTTTCATTAATAACTTTAAATATCAATGGACTGAACTCTCCAGTCAAAAGATACAGACTAGTTGAATGAATTAAGAAACAAAACCCATCTTTTTGTTGCCTGCAAGAAGCTCTTCTCACTTTCAAGGACAGGCACTACCTTAAGGTGAAGGGATGGAAAAATACATACCAAGCAGCCTGCCCTCACCTCCCTTTACTTCCCTGGGCTGCACAGCCTCCCCTGTCCTGGTCCCAGCACCTTCTCTGAGTAAGTCCAGCACGCCCAGCGCACCTTGGCTCCCCCAGTCTCTTGCATCCTCCGAACTCCCCTTCCGAATCGCTCCTCCTAGGCAAGGTACAGGCCCATTTTTGTCTTGACACTCCAGACACCAGGGCCAGCCTCTAGGCCCAGAGCCACCACTGCTTCCTGATCCTCTGCATACAGACCAACCCAGTTCCTCCCTACCATTCCCAAGAACCCTCTGGGCCTGGTCCTGCCTTACCTCACTTTACTTCCCCAGCTTCTAGGCGGCCTGGTGACAGCACATTTCCTGGTCCCCAAGAGACCTCTGGACCAGGTCAGGCCCTCATATCCCTTTGCTTCCTGGGCTGCACAGCTCCCTGGGCAAGACCAGCAAGCCCAGTGCTCCTTGATTTCCCCAGCTTCTTTCATCCCCCCCAGCTCCCCCCAACCTAGGCTCTCCTCCTAGACTGGGTACAAGCCCATTACTTTTCTTGGCACCCCATACACCTGAGCTAACGTCCTGACCCAGAGCCACCACTGCTTCCTGATCCTTTGCACCAGTACAAACCCATTTCCTCCCTGTGTCCCCCAGGAACACTCTAAGCCTGGTCCTGCTCTCACCACCCTTTACTTCCCTGGGTGGCACAGCCACCAGCTTCCTGAGACTAGTATCTATCCTGGGTCCTACTCCCAGGCCAACCCAGCCCCCAAACACTTGAGGGCAGCATCTTTCCTGGAAGGACCCATACCTTAGGAGAAAGCCTGATATCATCTGAGCTTCATCTCTCTTGGGCCTCTGTGGGATCTCCTGAAGACAAAAGCAATTAGGCCACTCCAATATAAAATCAAAAGAGAAAACCTGAAGCCTAGACCAACCAGCTTTTCATGCCCAACAAGTAAATCACAAAGGCACATAAAGGTTACAAAAAGAAGCAGACCTAAACTCAACAAAGGAAGGCTTGAGTATCACACAAGAATCAAAAACTAAGAAGGAAATCCACATGTCAAAGTCACCAATAAAAAATAATAACATGAAAAAAAAAATAATAGATCCCCACCAAGCACCAATAGTCATCT
>NW_008357993.1:91857-93895 GCF_000622305.1 Nannospalax galili | reverse complement strand
AAAAAAACACAAGAAGTGAATATGCAAGAACTATATGACACCATAAAAAAATCAAATTTACAAATCATAGGCATACAGGAAGGAAAAGAATCTCAAGATAATGGTATGGAACAGATCTTCAACAGGACTGTACAAGAAAATTCACCAAATTAAAAAAAGACATGCCCATACAAATACAAAAAGCATATAGAACACCAAATAGACAGGACCAGAAAAGAAACTCTCCATGGCACATCATAGTAAAAACACTAAATGTTCAGAACAAGGAGACAATACTGAAAGCTGAAAAAAAAAGCAAACCACATATAAAGGAAAATCCATCAGGATTACAGCTGACTTTTCAGTGTAAACTATGAAAGCCAGAAGGGCCTGGACCAAAGTATTCCCAGCTCTAAATGACCACAGATGCCAACCCAGATTACTTTACCCAGCCAAAATGTCTATCATAGTTGAAGGGGAAAGAAAAATCTTCCATGACATAAATAGGCTGAAATAATTCATGTCCACAAAACCAGCCCTTCAGACAGTTCTTGAAGCAATACAAAGAGCTGAAGAAAGGAACAACTATACACCAGGGGTGATGGAAAGAACTTCAATGAAGGTGTAACTGTGGAAATGTACAGCTATATCAAGAATGTGAACAGAAATAAAAACAGGATTCAATACACATCTTTCATTAATAACTTTAAATATCAATGGACTGAACTCCCCAGTCAAAAGATACAGAGTAGTTGAATGGATTAAGAAACAAAACCCATCTTTTTGTTGTCTGCAAGAAAGGCAGGGTTCTCCAAAGAAACAGAACTGGTAGAATGAATATAATGTATAGAGATTTATCAGCTTAGCTCACAGGATAGAGGCCAAGTAGTCCAATAATGGCTGCATCACATTGTACAGGCTGAGAATCCGTAGTCATTCAGTCCACAAGGCTGGATGTCTCAGTAGTTCCAATCTGGCACTGAAGGTCTGATGGATTCCAAAAGATCAGCTAGTGTTCAGTCTACAGCAGCAAGACTAACTCACCAGCCAGAGAGAAGGCAAACAGCAAGAAGGTAGGCATTCTCCTCTGCCATGGCCTTTTATGTAGGCTACCATCAGAAGGTTACACCCACATTTAGGGTGTGTCTTCCAGCTTCAGATAATCCAATCAAGAAGATCTCTCTCATTTCGGTTAATGCCAGATCCAGTCAAGTTGACACCCAGGATTAACCATTGCAAGTCCACCCCTTGTCAACTTGAAACTGAATAGCATCTCTCTGTGTCATGCTTAATTTTCAAATGAAAACAATGTTGAGGTCATAATTTCACCTAATATGATATAACTATCCCATCATACAATGACCAATGCGTTATATATCTTAGAGTAGGTGATGAGGTCTTCGAGGAAGGCTTAGTCCTTTACTGTCTCATAACCCACTATAATCATATAGGTTCACAGTACTTAACCACTTAACATTTATCTCAATTACACATTAAAAAAAAGAATAACACAGTATCTGCTTAACATATGTGTATACATGCACAAACCTATTCTTAACCAAATAGGACAAGAATATTCATATCAATTACAATCCACGTTTCTGCAACTGGTCACATAGCCTAAGTTGGTATTTGTAACTACCTTCCTCTACCACCCATTCTGTATTTCCTCCACCATCAGCAAGCAACTCTGCAGGGCTTGGCTCTTTCCCTGGAGGAGTGACCCATACTTTCATCCCTGAAGGGTCTGGGCCATTTGTTGTCCTGTCTGAATTGGGTTGTTGCAGTTTCCCATTGACATTAATCACAGAACATGGTAACACCAAAAGTTGCCCTAACGAATCTCCTGCCTTCCAGATATAATCTTCATTACCTCCATTGTGGAGAACCAGTCCAATTTCCCCCTGGTAGTCTGGGTCAATCACCCCTCCTAATACTGTTATTCCTTTCGTAGCCTGATGATTTAAGGGCATCAGAAACCCAAAGTGTCGAGGGGGAAGCATCAGCTTCCAGTTCAAGGGAATGTTTGTTGTCTCTCCTGGCAGAAGCACTCCCTCCT
>NW_008357993.1:89485-91475 GCF_000622305.1 Nannospalax galili | reverse complement strand
TGATGCTGTGTGGAATACCATGATGGTGGATAAGGCATTCTGTAAGTCCCTCAATGGTAGTTTTGGCAGAAGTATTATGTGCAAGAAAGGCAAATCCATAACCAGAATAAGTGTCTATTCCTGTAAGGACAAAATGCTGTCCCCTCCAAGATGGAAATGGTCCAATGTAGTCAACCTGCCACCAGGTTTCAGGCTGGTCACCATGGGGAACAGTGCCATATTGGGGGCTCAGTGTTGGTCTCTGCTGTTGACAGATCCAGTACTCAGCAGCAACTGTAGCCAGGTCAGCTTTCATGAGTGGGAGTCTATGCTGTCGAGCCCATGCATGACCTCCATCTCTGCCACCATGGCCACTTTGTTCATGGGCCCATTGAGCAATGACAGGGATAGCTGAAGAAAGAGGCTGACAATCCACAGAGCAGGTCATCCAATCTTCTTGATTATTTAACTCATCTTCTGCTGAAGCCACTTTTTGATGAGAATTTACACAAGACACAAGTATGTTCATATCCTTTGCCCATTTAGAAAGATCTATCCACATACTTCTTCCCCAAATGTCTTTCTCACCAATTTTCCAATCATCCTCCTTCCAAGTCCCTGACCATCCAGCCAAACCATTGGCTATAGCCCATGAATTGCACTTCTGGCCATTTCTCCTTCCAAGCAAAATGCATGACCATGTGCACTGCCCCAAGTTCTGCCCACTGTGAAGACTTTCCAACCCCTTCAGGGTTGTTCCAGAAATTGGCTGTAATGCCGCAGCTGTCCACTTCTAAGTGGTGCCTGCATAGCATGCAGAACCATCTGTAAACCAAGCTCCAGTCTTCTCTTCCTCAGTCAACCAATCATAGGGCACACCCCATGAATCCAAAGGTGCATGCTTGAGAACAGGAGGCATTATAACAGGAGTAGGAACCATAGGTATTTGGGAAACTTCTTCATGTAACTTGCTTGTGCCCTCCGGGCCTGCTTGAGCCCGATCACATACATACCACTTCCATTTGATAATGTTGTTGCTGTGCACAGCCTACTTTATGGCTTGGGGAGGGGGTCAGATAACACCCAGCTCATGATGGGCCGCTCTGGTCGCATGGTGACTTGGTGGCCCATTGTCAAGCGTTCAGTTTCCACTAAGGCCCAATAGCAGGCTAAGAGCCCCTCCGGGCCTGCTTGAGCCCGATCACATACATACCACTTCCATTTGATAATGTTGTTGCTGTGCACAGCCTACTTTATGGCTTGGGGAGGGGGTCAGATAACACCCAGCTCATGATGGGCCGCTCTGGTCGCATGGTGACTTGGTGGCCCATTGTCAAGCGTTCAGTTTCCACTAAGGCCCAATAGCAGGCTAAGAGCTGTCTCTCAAAGTGAGAATAGTTGTCCGCATATGAAGGCAAAGCCTTACTCCAAAATCCCAATGGCCTCTGCTGTGATTCCCCTCTGGGGGCCTGCCAGAGACTCCAAACAGCATCTTTATCTGCCACTGATACCTCAAGTACCATCAGGTCTGCTGGATCATATGGCCTGCCTCCCAATTGGCTGGTTCCTCCAATGGGCAGGGCCTGATGCAGATTGGGGACTAGGAAGGGAAGCTGGGAGCCATCTTGGGATGGAAGCCAGGAGCTGCTGGTAGAGTGTGATGGTGTAGGAAACTCGCAGCCAGCACAGCAACTCAAAGACAGAATGGATTGGCTCCCTGAGGACCTGGGGCCACAGGGCCCAGAGGCATGAGTGAATGCTAGAGTGGCTACGGGCGTGGCACAGTCTGATGAGGTGGGCTCTGAGTCACAGTGGTGTGGGGCTAGGCACTGGTTAATCATTCCTTCATAAGTTAATAAACTCACATAAAATATATTATATGGTTTGTCTGATCGCACAGGAGACCCAGAGGGAATTTGCGCCACAGAATTGGTGTAGTCTGGCAGGATATGACTAAACTGAGAATGAGTTTTAGCAGAACGCTAATGGCAGTGCTGATGTGGTTTTGCAA
>NW_008357993.1:87940-89300 GCF_000622305.1 Nannospalax galili | reverse complement strand
TGGGAAAAAGCTGAAAAGGCAGACCAAGGTGCAGAGCTGGAGACAGAGGAAAGGCAGGACACTTTGACTTGTGTAAAGTTCAAGGACTCAGAGAAAAAGACAAATAATAGTAAAAAAGGGGGAAAAAAGCTAACTGTACTATAGCTAGGAAATATTCCATGCTAGAACTGTTAAAACTAGGAAAAACTTACAAGCAAGAAAGCAGAGATACCCTGGCCACATGGCTTGTGAGAGTATGGGATACAGGAGCAAATGATGTCAGTCTAAGTCCTTCAGAAGCTTCACAGCTGAGTTATATAACCACCCATCCATTCTTACAATATAGGCTGTTCAACCTAGGCCAATGCAGGGGGGAGAAGTCCTTAATGGGATGACTGGTTGAAGGCATTAAAGATACATGGCTGTTACCAAGGGACACTAACATGATTAGCAGGGGCTGGAGGACTATAAAGGAGGGACAAGCATTCCTGAGAGAATTAGGTATGAGAAAAGCAATATATGATGTCCAGTTCACTGGGCCAGATGAGACTGTGTTCACCAGAGATATGAAGGAAAGCTTAATTCAACTGGGACCTCAAAAATGGTATGGGCTTTAATGGCTTTACTAAGCCCTTTGATGGGTCGGGATCTTTGTAAAACTATAGACCTGTGCATTTAATGAACATAGATGCAAAAATTCTCAACAAAATACCTGCAAACTGCATACAGACACACAATAAAAAGATCATCCACAGTGATCAAGTCAGCTTTATTCCAGAGAGGCAGGGGTGGTTCAATATACATAAGTCAATAAACATCATAAATTATATAAATGGGCTCAAAGAAAAGAACCACATGCTCATCTCAATAGATTCAGAGAAAGCCTTTAACAAAATTCAACATGCATTTATGTACAAAGCCCTAGAGGGAACTGGACTGGAGGGAACATACCTCAACATGATTAAAGCCATATATAACAAACCCACAGGCAACATCATTATAAACGGAGAAAAGCTGGAAGCATTCCCATTGAAATCAGGAACCAGACAAGGCTGTTCACTATCTCCACTCCTCTTTAACATGGTGCTTGAAACTCTTGAAAGAGCAATAAGACAAGAGAAAGAATTAAAGAAGTAATAACTGGAAAAGAAGAGATCAAATTATCCCTTTTTGCAAATGATATGATATAGTATCTAAGAGATGCCAAATTTCCACTAGAAAACTCCTAGAAATTATTAACACATTCAGTAAAGCGGCAGGTTACAAAATTAGTCTACAAAGTCTGTAGCCTTTCTATATACCAATAAAAAGCTATCAGAGAAAGAGCACATAGAAACACTCCCTTTCACAATAGCTGCAAAAAAAAAAAAATCTCCAAAAA
>NW_008357993.1:80166-87384 GCF_000622305.1 Nannospalax galili | reverse complement strand
CCTATCTTTCACCCTGCACAAAAGTCAATTCCAAATGGCTCAAAGACCTCAATGTAAAGCCTGAAACTCTGAAACTATTAGAAGAAAACCTTGGGAAAAGCCTGCAAGATATAGGTGTAGGAAAGGATTTTCTAAACCGGACATCAACTGCCCAGGAAAGAAGGTCAAGAATCAATCAATGGGACCTCATTAAACTAAAATGCTTCTGCACACCAAAAGAAGCAAACAAGGAAGTGAAGAAAAAATCCATGGAATTGGAGAAAATCTTCACCAGTGTCATGTCTGACAGAGGTTTAACATCCAGAATATATAACAAACTCAAAAAATAAAGAATCAGGAAAGGAAGTAGTCCAATAAAAAGATGGGCTAAGGAACCGAACAGAGATTCCCAGCTAAAGGAAAAAAAATGTCTAAGAAATACCTTAAATAATACTCAATGTCCATGGTAATTAGGAAATGCCAGTCAAAAACACTTTAAGATTGATCTTATCCCATTTAGACTTGCTACTATCAAGAGAAGAAAAGACACCAAACTCTGGTAACGATGTGGAGAAAGGGGAATGCTTTGTCCCTGCTGCTGGGATTGAAAACTTGGGCATCCACTGTGGAAAGCGGTTAAAATTCTATAAAAATAAACCTACCCTATGATCCAGTTATACCACTCCCTGGTATATACCCAAAGGACTCATTCTACTGCAGAGAAACATGTACAGCCTTGTTTGTTGCTGCTCTTTTCACAACAGCAAAGAAATGGAAACCACCTAAATGCCCCTCAATTGTTGAATGAAGAGATGGAAGCAACCTAAGTATCCCTCAACTGATGAGTGGATAATGAAAATGTGGTTCATTTATACGATGGAGTTTTACTCAGCAGTGAAGAAAGATGAAATCATGAAATTTGCAGGTAAATGGTTGGAACTAGAAACTGTTATACTAAGTGAAGTAACACAGACTCAGAAAATAAAAATGGTGAATGTTCTCCCTCATATGTGGATCCTAGCACTAAATCCTTATAAGTGAATATGTATCCAGACATAACTACAGGAACCAGGATAATAAAGAGGAACCAGAGAAGAAAAGGAAAAGAAAGAATCTGAATGAGAAGAACAGTTGAAAACAGGTGTTAACGAGGGAAATATGGACAATAATGGGGTTATTTTAAGGGGGGAAGAAAGATTATACAAGGAACCTAGGGGATAAAGGGAAAGAAGGAGTTCAAGAGAGGTGGGACCCCGGGAGAAGGGTATTATTAAGGGAGAAATGGAAAAAATAGGGGCACCTTAAATGGGGAAACCATGGTGGAAGGGTTAGACAATAGGAGAGATACATAATGCCTATCTAGTTTTAGAAAAACAGAGGGAACCATATTAGGCCTACAACCTACTGACAAATTATACATACAACCAGATCAAAGAATGTAATATATGGTTAGGCAAGGTTTATCTGAGAGTGTTTGGTCTTTGCCCAAGCTCTGTCTACATGGCATATGGTAATTAAAGTACCAGACTGGTAGAATTAACCTTCTTGGATGTTTAACAGCCATACTTTGAGGCCTATACTGATTTGGTCAGGGGGACATAAAAGACAGTTTTTGCTCCTTGCCCTCCTAGGTCGACTAATTTCCAAGGGACTATGAACATCTCTCAAAATGTCCTGTAACTGTGGTGAGTCAACTGTCCTCTTGAGCAAGGGGGCCATGGAGACACTGCCAGATGGACCTGAACCAGTGTCCAGTCTACAAAGAGGAGGGTCAACACAGAGGAAACACTTCCTCCCTGCTTCCAAAGAAACCAAGGCATGGTCAAGCAGGACCTTTGACTTATCTTCACACAGACAGAACTGGTAAAAAGAGAGGAGCCAGGGGCTCCTCCAAAGCCCATGTTACCCCTGAGGAACAGATCCTCAAATGACCTTAAGAGTAAAAATAAATTGGTTTATCTGGGCCAGCTATAGGGTCTTAAACACCCAAAAGGAAACTATAACCAAAGATTAATGGGGTCAATATAATTTTTAATAGTACATGTAAATAGCTAAAAGCTACATAACAAGAAACAATGCCAGACAGGTGATACCTTCCTTTGAGTTATTGGCCAAGGTGACACAAGAGACTCCCAGACAGTAACCCAGCATAGAACTGGAAAAATGAACAGTAGATCCCAATCTTATCTAAAGTAATATTGACAACTGATTGCAGCTAGATGGGGAACAGCTCATCTTCCTAAAAGAAGGATCTTTAGAAAGGCTGACTAGATTCAGCAGGCAGACAAGCACTGGAGAATGGCTGGGGGTGTTGACAACACAGAGGACAGTAACAGGGATGACAGAGTACATGGGCTCCAGTATGTGGGAGGGGGAGGCTATTGGAGGGTGCCATTTGGAAAGTGGGTATATAGATGAACAAGATTGTGTGGGATGTTCTCTATGATATACACACAGAAAAATCAACAATTTTTTTAAAAGACATATTTGAGGAGGAAGCATAAAAATTTACTTCATGTTAAATAGTTGAGGTGATAAACATTACCAGTGAAATCTACCTGATGACTTTATATCCATACTCAGACACTAAAGATCTGAGTGTGACTGTGACTAGTAATCATCAGATACATAGGGATTAAAGACACATGTGCAATTAGTAGCATTAAAAATATAGGAGACAGCATATTTTTAAATGAATTGGAGATCTTCTTTAAAGAGTAAAAACTCATTCAATTTTACATCTTACAGTGTTTATACTGAGTTCAATATTGTATAACAGTATTAATTCAACTGTGAACCTAAAAATTAACAGCCACTTTTGAAAGAGATGTATCCTTGCTCTGAAGTCTGTTACTGAATATGTTAAAGCTGTAATGAAATGCTTCTTCTAATCATGTGATTATTGAATTTTTAAAATTTTTTTTAAAATAATAATTCTTCAAAGCATAAAAAAAGCTGGGCTTCCAAAACCTCAATAGTTCTTGAATAGGTTCTCAAATCCTTATGAGTGTTCATTCAGAGGATTTTTTGTTTTGTTTTAGAACCAAGTAACTGTTTCAGTATGGGAATATTTCCCTATGCCAAATATTACTTATAAAAAAACTGCAAGGGCCATGATTTCAAAGCACAAGCCTATAAAGAAAAATGGAATAAATATGATTTATTGAAAGAAAAATATATATATATATATATATACCGAGCGAATGGTAGTAAGAAAAGAGCAAGCCTTGCAGTACCAATATATGACAAAATAGGCTTTAAATTAAAACTAATTAAAAGTGATAAAGAGGGCCACTTCATTCTGATCAAATGAACAATTGACCAAGAAGATATTACAATCATGAACATATACTCAACAAATTCTTGTGCACCAAATATCATAAAATCAGTACTACAGGACTTTAAGACTCAACTCATTCATAGTGGGGAACTTCAGTACTCCCTTGTCTCCATTAGATAGGTCAACAGGACAGAGAATTAACAGAGAGACATTTGAATTAAACAATACCATACATCAAATGGGCCTAACAGACATCTACAAAATAGTCTGCCCAAACACCAAAGAATATACTTTCTATTCAGTACCCCTTGGAACTTTCTCCAAAATTGACAATATACTGGGGCACAAAACAAACCTAAACAAACACAAAAAGATTAAAATAATTCCATGCATTCTATCAAATCACAATGCAATGAAGCTTAAAATCAACACCAGAAGAAACCCTAGTGACTACATGAACACATGGAAATTAAATAGCACACTCCTAAATGATGAATGGGTCAAAGGAAAAATTAAGAAACAAATAAAAGTATTCCTGGAACTAAATGAAAAAGACAGTACAACACAACAAAACCTCTGGAGCACGTTGAAAGCAGTTCTTAAAGGGAAGTTTATAGCTCTAAGGGCCTACATTAAAAATTCAGAAAGAACACAAATAAATGACTTAACATTGCAACTCAAGACACTTGAAAAGCAACAGCAAATGAAACACAAACCCAGCACATGAGAAGACATAACAAAATTCAGAGCAGAAATTAATGACATAGAAACAAAGAAAATAATACAAAGAATCAATGAATCCAAGAGCTGGTTCTTTGAAAAGATAAACAAGATTGACAGACCGCTAGCCCAGTTAACCAAAAGAAAAGAGCACCTCCAAATCAACAAAATCAGAGGTGAAAGAGGAAACATCACAACAGACACCAAAAAGATCCAGAACATTATAAAGGAATACTTTAAATACATATACACTACTAAATCTGAAAACCTAAAAGAAATGGACAGGTACCTAAAAGCATGGGAGCCACCAAAACTAAACCTTAAACAGACCCATAACACAGAAGGAAATTGAAACAGTAATACAAAACCTCCCAGCTAAAAAAAGCCCAAGACCAGATGGATTTACAGCAGAATTCTACCAGACATTTAAAGAATATCTACACCCAACACTACTTAATTTATTCACAAACATAGAAATAAAGAGAGAACTTTCAAATTCCTTCTATGAAGCCAGCATCACTCTAATACCAAAGCCATGTAAAGATGAAACCAAAAAACAAAACTATAGACCCTTATCCTTACTGAACCTAGATGCAAAAATTCACAGCAAAATACTTACAAACCACCTACAGACACACATCAAAAACATCATACACCATGATCAAGTCAGTTTTATTACAGAGATGCATGGATGGTTCAATATACATGAGTCAATAAATGTCATAACTCATATAAATGGACTCAAAGACAAGAACCACAGGATCATCTCAATACATGCAGAGAAGGCCTTTGACAAAATTCAACATACATTTATGTTCAAAGTCCTAGAGGGAATTGGACTGAAGGGAACATACCTCAACATAATTAAAGCCATATATAACAAACCCACAGCCAACATCATTCTAAATGGAGAAAAACTGGAAGCATTCCCATTGAAATCAGGAACCAGGCAAGGCTGTCCCCTATCTCCACTCATTTTAACATAGTGCTTGAAACTCTTGCAAGGGCAATAAGAAAAGAGAAGGAAATTAAAGGAGTAATAATTATCCCTTTTTGCAGATGATATATTATACCTAAGAGATGCCAAAAATTCTACAAGAGAACTCCTAGAAATTACTAACAAGTTCAGTATAATGGCAGCTTAAAAATTGATCTACAAAAGTCTGTAGCCTTTCTACATATCAATAAAAAGCAATCAGAGAAAGAGTACATGGAAACACTCCCCTACACAAGAGCCGTAAAAAAATAAAATAAAATATCTTAGAATAAACATGACGAATGACATTAAAGACCTCTACAATGAAAATTTCAAAACTTTGTAGAAAAAGATTGAGGAAGACATCAGAAGATGGAATGACCTCCAATTCTCATGGATTGGAAGAATTAATATTTTGGAAATGACCATCCTACAAAAAGTTGTTTATACATTCAATGCAATGCCAATCAAAATCACCATGACATTCTTCAGAGAACTGGAAAAAACTATCCTAAGATTCATATGGAACCACAAAAGACCTCGGAGAGCCGAAGAAACCCTAAGAAATAAGAGCAATGCTGGGGGCGATTACTATACCAGATATTAAACTGTATTACAGAGCTATAGTCATAAAAACAACATGGTACTGGCACAAAAATAGACCCACAGATCAATGGAACAAAACTGAAGACCCAAATATGAGTACATGCAATTTCAGCCACCTGATATTTAGCAAAGGGGCCAAGAACATTCCCTGAAGGAAAGAGCATGTTCAGCAAATGGTGCTGGCAAAACTGGACCTCCACCTATAGAAGAATGAAACTAAACCCCTATCTTTCACCTTGCACAAAAGTCAACTTCAAATGTATCAAAGACCTCAATGTGAAGCCTGAAATTCTGAAACTGTTAGAAAAAAATATTGGCAATGACCTACAAAATATAGGTGTGGGAAAGCATTTTCTAAACCGGACATCAATTGCTCAGGAAACAAGGTCAAGAATCAATGAATGGGACCCCATTAAACTAAAAAGCTTTTGTACATCAAAAGAAGTAACCACGGAAATGAAGTGAAAACCCACAGAATGGGAGAAAATCTTCACCAGTAACACTTCTGACAGGGGTTTAACATCCAGAATATATAATGAACTCAAAAAACAAAGAATCAAGAAAGGAAGTAACCCAATTAAAAGATGGGCTATGGTGCTGAACAGAAAGTTCTCAAAAGAAGAAATAAAGATGGCTATGAAGAATCTTAAAAGGTGTACAACATCACTAATAATTAGGGAAATGCAAATTAAAACCACTTTAAGATTTCATCTTACCCCAGTCAGACTCTGGCTAAGATCAAGAGAACAAATGATACCAAATGTTGGAGAGAATGTGGGGAAAGGGGAATGCTCATCCATTGCTGGTGGGTCTGCAAACTTGTTCAACCTCTATGGAAAGCAGTGTGGAGAGCCCTTAAACTAAAAATGAGCCTACCATTTGACCCAATTATACCACTCCTTGGCATATACCCAAAGAACTCATCCTACTGCAGAGACACTTGTACATCCATGTTTGATTCTCCTCTTTTCACAATAGCTAAGAGATGAAAGAAACCTAAGTGTCCCTCAGTTAATGAGTGGATAATGAAAATGTGGTTCATTTGTATGATGGAGTTTTACTCAACAGTAAGGAAACATGAAATCATGAAATTTTCAGGTAAATGGATGGAAATAGAAACTATTATACTAAGTGAAGTAACACAGACTCAGGGGGAAAAACAGTCATACGTTCTCCCTCATATGTGGATCCTAGCACCAAATCCTTATAAGTGAGTATGCATCTGGACATAACTACAGGAACCAGGATAATAGAAAGTAACCAGGGAGACAAAGCAAAAGAAAGAATCTGAAAGAGAAGAACAGTAGGAAACAGTCATTAATAAGTGAGATATGGATAAAAATTGGGTTATTTTAAAGGGAGGGGGGAGAGAGGGTTATGCAAGGAACCTAGAGGATAAAGGGAAAGAAGGAGCTCAAGAGAGGTAGGACCATAGTAGAAGGTTATTACTAAAGGAGAAATGGGGAAAATGGGGGTACTTTAAATGGAGAAACCATGGTGCAAGGGTTAGACAATGTGAGAGATAAATAATGCCTAGCTAGTTTTAAAAAACAGAGGGAACCATATTAATCAAACAACCTACTGACAAGTTATACATACAACTAGCTCAAGGAATATTATATATATCTAGGCAAGGTTTATCTGAGAATGTTTGGTC
>NW_008357993.1:64468-80143 GCF_000622305.1 Nannospalax galili | reverse complement strand
CACACAGTAATTAAAAGTACCAGACTGGTGGAACTAACCTTCTTGGATGTTTAACAGACATACTTTGAGGCCTATACTAATTTGGTCAGAGGAATATAAAGGACATTTTTGCTTCTTCCCCTCCTAGGTTGACTAGTTCCAGGGGACTATAAGCATCTCTCAAAATGTCCTCTAACTGTGGTGCATCATCTGTCCTCTTGATCAAGGAGGCCATGGAGACCCCACCAAATGAATTTGAACCTGTGTCCAGTCTACAAAGAGAAGGGTCAACACCGAGGAAACATTTCCTCCAGGCTTCCAAGTGAAGTCAGCCATGGTCGAGTAGGACCTTTGACTTATCTTCATATAGATGAACTGGTAAAAAGAAAGGAGCCAGGGGCTCATCTCAAGCCCACGTGACCCCTGAGGAACAGACCCTCATACAACCTTAACAGTAAAAATAAATTGGTTTATTTGGGCCACCTGTACGGTCTTAAACACCCAAAAGGAAAGTATAACCAAAGATTAAAATGATCAGTATAATTCTTTAAGAGTCCACATGTATAGCTAAAGGCTACATAACAAAAAACAATGCCAGACAGGAGATACCTTCCTTTGAGTGGTTGGCCAGGGTGGCCAAAGGGACTCCCAAATAGTAACCCAGCATAGAACCGGGAAAATGAATGGCAGACTAATCTTATCTGAATGAATGTTGGCAACTGATTGCTGCTAGATGAAGAACAGCTGATCTTCCTAAAACAAGGGACTCTAGGTAGGCTGACTAGATTCCAGTTAATGAACTTGCACTGATGGATATCTGGGTACAAATGCCTGACTGGATAGGAGTTAACATATATGACAGAATGCATGAAATCCAGTGGGAGGGGTAATAGGAGACACAAATGGGTGAGTTGTTCTAAGTTTGATTAACATGTTATATGAGGGCACAGCCCGAGATTTGAACTGAAGCACCTTACTCTGGGTGAGACTCGATGGAGCTTGAACTTTGGCCTGTGGATGAGATTTTCCCCTCTATGAAATGCCTCAGATTCCAGTGAGACTCATCAATCAGTGGGGGCAGGGGGGTTTGGGAGGGTGCCATTTGGGATGTGGGTGTATAGATGAATAAGATTGTTTGGGATGTTCTGTATGAAACACACACATAGAAAAAAATTAGCAAATAATAAATGAGTTATATGAGGAAGAAGCATAAAAATATGTTTCATGTTTCTTAGTAGGGGTGGAACACATTACCATTGAAATCTACCCGATGATTTTATATCCATGCTCTGGTGGATCTCAAAAAGTAACTGACTGTGACTAGTAAAAATCAGATACATAGAGATTACAGGGCATGTGCAAATATCTAAGTGTTAGTAGCATTAAAAATGAGGTTTTCTGTATGAAACAGTATATTTTAAGGTGAAATGGAGATCTTTTTTAAAGGTTAAAACCTCATTCAATTTTATGTCTTATAGGGTTTATATTTGTATTAGTCACTTTTCTGTTGCTTACATCTTAACTGTAAGCCTCTATAAAATCAAAAGACAAATTACATACTCCCAACATACAGTGGAACCAAATATACATTACCATTCCAAAAGGGAGGAATAGAAGCATGGTAAGGAAATACTGGACCAAAACAAGGCCAAAGCCAGCAGGGCAAAAACTGAATCCAGTGGCTCCACATCCAACTTCTGGGACTTTACTTCCAAAGGGCTTAGATGGTTCAGCCTCTGTAGCTTTGCTGCATGCAGCACACATCTCTCTTGTGCTGGTATCACTCCCTGTATGTATGTCTTCTTGGCAGATGCCTCACAGCTCTGGCACCACGAACAAGGGGTCTCCATTGCCAACCAGGCTTCACCTTCACAGCTTCACACAACGGCCTATCAGGGCCTTCTCTATGCAGGGGAATCCCTGCTGCATGCTGCCTGGCCTCTGAGGCTCCCTGAAACCTCAGAGGAAGATTGATGACCCCTTCACTCTTCCATCTTTCATGCCTCTAAAGCCAGCACCACGTGAACGACACTGCTGGGTGGACTCCAGCCTGCTTTATCCATTTTAGAAGCTTTTCTCTTCCATGCCCCCGTCCCCAGCATTTTCCTTTCACAAGTTGGAGGCTTAACTGGGTGTGGTCTTGCCCTGGAGGCACTCTCTCCATTATTTAAGTTTGAATCTCTAGGCCCCTCCTTAATCACTTTAATCTCCTTATCAGTGGGATCCTCTCCATCACATGCCAGGGCTCCAACATTTATCTTCCTAGTGCTCTTTTTCAATCCAAACTACATTTCTTTCTGCCCCATTTGCTCTTTTTCACTGTAGATCTGCATAATATTCACCATTAATATCCATGCCACCATTTCTACATTAGGCTGTCCTGAGATTTCTTTTGCCAGAGAAATTAGTCCATTGCTTTTCAGCTTCACCTCAGACAAGCTTTTAGGTTGAGGACAGACTCCAGTCAGACTCTTTGCCAAAATATCCCAATTGTTGCTTAAGCCCTTATTTCCCTCTGGAACTACATTGTTCTCAGCACTACTTTCTTCCAGGCATCTACTAGACTGGCCCGTTAAGTTCTGCTTACAGCAATCAACTGCTTTTTTAGCCCAAACTTCCAAAGTCTTCCACATTCCTCCAAAACCCCACATGGTCAGGTCCTTCATGGTCAACAGCCCACTCTTGGTACCAATTACTGTATTAGTCACTTTTCTGTTGCTGTGATAGAAACACTGACCCAAGCAATTTATAGAAGGAAGAATTTATTTGAGCTTAAGGTTCCAGGGGAATTATAGTCCGTCTTGGTGGGGAGGCATGGTGGCAGAGGTGGCTGGAGAAGACGAGCAGCAGCTAAGTTCTACATCTTCCAGCAGGCACAGGAAACAAGAGAGAAGCTGGCAATCCAGCAAGGCTTAAGAACTCTCTAAGCCCACCCCCAGTGACGTGCTTCCTCCAGGATAGCCACACCTTCTAAAACCAGCACCACCATCTAGCAAAAGAATGTCCAAATATTTGGAGCCTATGGGGGACATTATCATTCAAACCATCACAATATTGTATGACTGTATTAATTCGACTGTGAGCCTAAAACTTTACAGCCAATATTGAAAGGGATGCATCTTTGCTCTGGAAATTGTTAGTATGTTAATGCTGTAATGAAGTGCTTCTTCTAATCAGGTGGTTATTAAACAAATAATTTTAAAAATATTTGGTTGTATATAGGCTCCTTTCATATAAGCAAAGGAGTTTCATTCAAAACAAAACATCTACAGATATACAATCAGTTTTTGAACTGATTTGACATTTCAATAAAAAAAAAAGATTTTGTAAGACACTCCTACATTCTAAATTTATTTTTTTCAAAGATTTATTTTTGTTATTTGGAATTATGTGTATGTGTGGTGGGTGGGTATGCCTGAGGACAGCACCTATAGAGACCAGAGGCTCTTTCCTGGAGTTGGAACTGTTGTAAGCTGCCTGAGGTGGATTCTGGTAACTCTGCAAGAGCAGTATGTGCTTTTAACCTCTGAGCCACATTTCCAGTCCCTAAATGTGTTTGTTTCTTGACATACTGACATCTCTTGCTATATATCAAAACCATCAACCCCAAATGTCTTTTGTGAGTCACTGTGTTTCTTTAGAATGAAGATATATAAAGTCAGAAATAACAATCTGGAAAGGGCCAGGCCTGACAGTTTAAGAAAATAGTCCATAAGTATTAATACTAACATTTTATAGGTGAGGAAATGGGAGCCCAGAGGGGGGAAATAGCCTGCCAATTTCCAAACAGGTGGCTGAGCAAAGACAAGTCCCATATGTTCTCCCTCATTTGCAGGATATGTATGCATACATATATGTGAATCACTAGAAAGCAAAAGGGGAACTATATCAAGGAAGAAGGGGTGTGTAAAGTGAGCAGGAAGGAAACAGAGAAGGCAGTGGTAAGAAGGAAAGAAAGACAAATTCAGATGTCCTCTCTCACACAGAATCTAGATTTAGATGCTTATGGCATGAAAGCAGAAAGAAATACTGGGAGACGGGTAGGTAATGGGAGGGTAAATACGAGCAAAGTACAATAATGCACGGGAGACTGCTGTACTGAGACTCAATATTTTCTTGTAAATTTTCTATTGAATTTTTGTCTATTTCATACAGAACATCTTTTTCATCTTTATACCCCCTTCCCCACTGGCACCCTCCCATAGCCCTCCCTCCACTGTATTTCATGCATTCTGTCATCTCTGTTAAGACCTATTTCATCAAATTAGTGTCCCCTGATGTCCCTGAGTGCAAGGTTATGCACTGAAGTCTAGTCAGCCTATCTAGAGTCCCTCCCTCTAAGAAGATCAGCTCTCCTCACTCAACAGTAATCATCTGCCAATAGTTCTTTGGCTAAGATTGGGGCCTGCTTCCATTTCCACAGTTCTATGCTAGGATTTTGTCTGCTTGAGTTTGCATGTGTTTGTGCATGCTGACACCATTGCTGTAAGTTCATATGACCAAGGTTCCAGGAGCCTGTAGGACTCTATTTCCATATCGTCACGTACCTCCTCCTTGGCTTTTACAATCTTTCCACCTCCTCTTCCACAGTAGTCTCTGAGCCCTGGGTGGGTAGAGTTTAATATAGGAGTCCTGTCCAAGGACCCACACTCTGCAGACACTAACTCTCTATGCTTTGGCCACTTGTGTCCTTTTGTGTTCATGGCCCTCTGTCCCATGAGGGAGCTTCATTGGTGAGAGTTGAGAGATGCGTTAGTATTCTCTCTACCCCTTGTTCCATTATGTTCTGTGAACCTTAGGTATAGAGGTTCCATTGTAGATGTGTCACTTAGGGTTGGGCAATGCATGACAATCTGTATGTGACCAGTTATGGAACACTGTAATAATTTCCCCGTCTGTTGCAAAAGAAGCTTCTTTGATGAATGGCAACTGGGATACTTGTCTGTAAATATAAGGATCCATATTTTACACGTAGTAAGAAATTAATTTGTCTAGGGGTGTGACAGCCTTAGAGTTTTCTCTAAGGTCTATGACCTCTCCAGCCAAGCGTATTTGAGAAAGTTTGAGGCCATGAATTCAAACTGAAGTGGATCAGCACAGTAGATAGCTTTGTCCAGCCACTTTATTCATAGATACAAGACTCGTATTATCTAGATCTAATGTTAGGTCAACAACAACGTTAGAGAGGTCTGAGGGAATGGCTAGAGTTCTCAACCATGAAATTGAGGTTGGTGGGTGGGTGACAGAGAACAGGCAGAGGGTGAGAGAAAGTCAAAGATAGTAGGATCCAGGCTGGAGAGATGGCTCACAGGTAAGAGTGTGCACTGCTCTTGCAGAAGACCAGAGTTTAGTTCCCAGCACGCATGTCAGGTGACTCACAACCACCTCTAACACCAGCTCCAGAAGATTCAACACTCTCTTCTGGACTCCGCAGATACCCTCACTCACATGCACATATCCACACACGGAGATACACAGACACATAACTAAAAATAAAATAAATCTTTTTTTTTGTCTTTTTTTTTTAAGCAGCAACAACCACCTCTAACACCAGCTCCAGAAGATTCAACACTCTCTTCTGGACTCTGCAGAAACCCTCACTCACATGCACATATCCACACACGGAGATACACAGACACATAATTAAAAATAAAATAAATCTTTTTTTTGTCTTTTTTTTTTAAGCAGCATCTCCCTGTAGCCCCAGCTGTCCTGGAACTCACTATGTAGACCAGGCTGGCCTTGAACTCACAGACATCCACATGCCTCTGCCTCCCAAGTGCTGGGACTACAGGCGTGTGTCACCATGCCTGGCTAATATAAATCTTTTCAAAAAACGAAGATAGTATCACCAAGTGGAGACACTGAGCATTATCCTCTTAGTTCCATTTTTTCCTCTCAATTGTTTTTGAATACTGATTCTATTATTTATCATTTTACACAGATTTTTTTTTGTCTTGTTTTTGAGATAAGGTCTCCCTGTAGCCCCAAGTTCTGTTTGGTCATGATATTTTATCACAGCAACAGAAAAGTGACTAATACCATGAGAAATCACAAACAAGTGTGGGGTGATAGTGTATATCTATGTATGCTATTTGGCATACAAAGGGGTGTCCTCTAAATCAGACATGGGAGTGGCTGAAGACTTCCATTGGAAGGGGATTCTGAAATTGGAGTCCTGAACATCAAAGAAGCCTTAGTTAGAAGAAAACAGAAAAAGGCCATCTAAGGCTTTTTCAAATAAAAATCAAAATGTTGGCTGGGAGTATACTAAGACTATAGACTTTCAATATACCTTTCAATACCACTTCCTAAATTACATAATATTTTAAGTAGCTAAAACTGTTCTACCAGACATGGCTAGTTCATGCAAATCTGTTTTCTTCATCTTATCCATTAAGACGCCTTTGAGAGGGCAAGTTTTTCTGACCTCTTCATCAGATAACCTAACAAAAGGGGAGGTTGGCTTGCCATTTGTTATTTCTTCCTAGAAAACTCAAGAAGGCTTTCATAATTAATCACTGATTTTTCCTTACGTGTTTAAAAACCACTTGTAAGGAAGTTTTGTTTGAGGATTTTTCTACTAACTGTCATCGTACTTAATCTACAACTTGCATGTTTATAAAGAATGAAATCAGAGTAGAAGTCATCCCTTCTCTGGAAATGGCTAAAGGACATGACAGCCCTGTATGGTCATTTTCATGCTAGAGTGTAAAGGACAGAAATCATCATCTAAGACAAAGGAGGAAGACAGGGCAAGATAAGTGGAAGAAAAAGACAGAAAAAGAAAGTACACTGTCCTCCAGAAATGAGGTGATATTTAAGAGGCTTACATTCAATTCCCCAAGAGGGGTAATCCAGGTCAGCCTGTGTAAGGTCCTTAGAAGTCATAGATAACGTCTGGGTTCTGACATCTGGTAAAGAGCTCTCTTAGAACTTGAAATAAAAGCCAGACTTGCTAGTGGAAACTTGGAAACCTCTTTAAAATAAAACAAAGGGAATTATTTTCTATGGCATCACACTACCTCTGCCAACTCCCAGCCTGCCAATGCTTGTCCAGTGTTTACAATTAAGAATTCAGATGCAACAAAAGTCCTTGGTTGCACTGTGGTTCAACACAGCTGCCAAGAATTTTGGATAACTCCTTCCTTAAACAGAAAGGAAGAAGCCGACAAACAAACCCAAAACTGATGGCAGACCAAACGAACTACAGCTCATCTCGGATGATAAGCGCTTGATGGCCACAGAAACCACATTAGAAGTCAGCTGAGTCCCATCCATGATGCCCCCATAACACTAACTGCCTTTTTCTTTCCTTAACCACAAAATTTACTTTCAAGTTTTATTTGATTTCCTCGGTGCCTACTTTAAATTTATATCTCAAAATCAAAACATAGACTAAATACTATTTCATCATGATTAAAAACAATGCCCAACCAAGGACACAGCATGGGAGAAGGGAGAGACTTTCCTAGACTATCTTTTGGTTAATTCTTGCTTTGTTTTGCTTTGGTTTTTTGTTTGTTTGTTTTGGGTTTTGGGGGGGGGTTGGTTTTGTTTTTGTTTTTGTTTTTTTGGCTTAAGCAATGCTTGTTTGAAGCATCTGATGAACAGGAAACCCAATTCACTATTCAGCTTTTGCTAGAGACACAGGAGAAACCCTGAAGTTGCCAAATTTAAATCGCTCTGATTAAATTTCTTCTCAGCTTAACATTAGGAACAAATTATAATTGTGCCAGGACTGTCCAGTCCTGAAAACAAATATGTTTCCTCTAGAGAAGGCATATTAGAACAATATGCCAATTGTTGTAGTTTAGAAATATCACCAAAATATTCTCTTTCCATATCAACATAAAAATATTTTTAAATGAGTATTATGTATGAAACAGCAGTCCAAACATCACGGATAAATACATAGGTGGACAATCTATTCTGTGGAGGGGTACTGCCCTTTATATATTTTTAAGATTTCATTTTAATTATGTGTATGTGTGTGTTTGCATGTGTGCATACCATGTATGCGCATGTGCTTGTGGAAGCCAGAAGAGGATGCCAGAACCCCTGGAGCTGGAGTTACAGGTGGTTGTGAGCCAGGTGATATAGGTGCTGCGAACCAAACCTGGATCCTTTGGAAAAGCAGCAAGCGCTCTGGATGACTGCATCATCTCTCCAGCCCCCTTTCTATTGTTTGATATTCTCTGGACAGACAATGAGCTGCAAAGCAAGAAGTCTTGAAAACTGAGCTAAAGAAATCCAGTTTAGATGGAAATGAAGGTGAGCGACAGTAAATGGATCTAACATACTGCTGATGATCAGTGTGGTGCTGTGTGCTGGCTTCACATGATGGCAAAGTTCCTTGTTTTGTAGTTGGTGTTTTTAACCTTTTCTTTCTCTTCTTTCTGATCACTTACTGTCAGTGTTTCTTAGCAGTGTTCCTCATTCCATGACAGATTTTAATTTACTCCTTTACTTTTATCACACAAGTTAAAACAAGACTCTAAACTCAGTGCTTCATATTTAGGCCCAAGGCTTGTCCCAAGAACCTGTGTCCTACCCTCTTTTCTCTACACTTCCTACATCAACACGGCAGTCCTTCATGGGCCAATTTAACCACTCTGCCTCCATTAGGACCTCTAAATACTTATGTCTAAAACACCAGGAAAATGGCCAGGTAGGTTATGTCGGAGGAGGAGCAGGTGCAAAGGCAAACACATGCTGACAGAAGCACACAGTGCAGGGATGGAGCAGCAGGTCAGTCCATTCAGATTACAGAAATGTGAGTGAAGAAGGCGCTCTGTAGGAAGCAGGTAGGAAATGTGTAAGCCTGCACCCTGTTACCTTCAGATAAGGCACAAAGTCTTCCCTTGGGCTCTCCTCTTGTTTACTTTCTTGCTGACAGTTAATCTTAATGATGTCACCAAATGCCTAAGAAAGAAGGGGTAATTACCTCCTTACTCTTGTGTAGAAAACTTTGCCATCTTGTGCACTGCTAAGCTTTAGGACTCACATGGTACCTCATATTCTACAAAATTCAATGAAGAATTACTGGACTACCTTCTATCTTTTTTTTCAAGAAAGGAATACTACTAGATGTCTCAGTAGAGCCAGGCCAATAAACCACATAATCACTTAACCCCAGGTTACTGAATTGTTGATCTAGACCAGTCCAGCCATCCAGAGCAAGAAGAGGTCTGCCCAAGGTCCAATTCTGTCTAACTCATCCAGTGTTCTAGATACAAAACTATTGAAAACTATTTTATGCCTCAAATCTACCCATTGTCTTCAATCACTGTTTGACTTTGACCTTTTTAAACATCTGCTTGATCTTAGGGTGGACAGTTATATTACTTGAGGGTTGTTGTTTTACTTTAAAAAGAGGGGCTTAATTTAAGTTTGTTGAGTGGCTCCTTCCTACACAACTGCACTGACTCCTGAAGAGGAGAACCTGAGTCATCGACTAGTGCGTGTTGACCTCAGGGATGGAGACCTTTCATCCAGAGCGGGTAGATACCGATCCTGCCCTACACACTCACAAGGAATGAGTATCTCTTAGCAAAGCATGCAACAACGAAAATAACTCTTCCTGATTTGTCTTCCTTAAATATCTTTTAGGACTTAGTAAGAACACTGATTAACCACCTTACAGTATAGAGTAATAAATCTTTTTTTTAATTTCTAATCTAAATCTTATCTGATATAATTTAAATACTTCCTCCCATTCTGCTCTGGTGGAAGACAAGAAACTCATTCATCCAGCATTTAATGGTCTTTCACGTATTAAAGATTCCAGCTTTTATTTCTCTAAGTCACATAATGCCAATTCCTTTCGTTTTACTCATGTATCTTATTTTCCAAGCCTTTAAATTAATCCCATCACACTTCTTTTGGGCTCTATGGATAATGAAAGAGTCACACAGCACCATTCTAACTGGGTGATAAACCTTCAGAGAGGGAAGTACTTTTAAGTCTTAAATTAATATCTCACATGATCTTGGACTTAAGACATATTTGGAGAGCAAGAGGAGGCTGGAAAAGACGTGTAATTGATACAGAAAGCACAGGAAGGAGCAGGAAAGTGAGTCTGAATGTTATGGCTTTAAAAGGGGGAAACTAAGACAGGTCACAGCAAACAGGTAAGAGAGGCAAGATTAAACTCAATTAAAATGACTGTCACTGGGGCCTGGAGACATGGCTACGCAGTTAAGAGCACTGGCTGCTCTTGCAGAGGACTCAGGGTTCAGTTCCCACATAGCAGCTAACAACCATCCTTAACTCCAGTTCCAGGTGATCTGACACCCTTGTCTGGCCTCCATGGGCATTGCATGCATGGGTGCACTTACATACATGCAAGCAAAACATTCATACACTAAAAATAGAAATAAAGAAACCAAACAAGTTTTAAATAGCCAGTTGCTAAGACCTGGATTTCTACCAGGTTGCTGTCAAGTAATTGTAATATTTGATAATAGTAACCTAAACTGACATTTTAAAGGTAACTATAGATTTATACTTTAAGAAGGCAGACAACACATATATACACATAGACACACACACTCATTATGTGAACTTACCAGTTCTCTCTTCCCTTTCCAGGTTTTGTAGAAGAGTCTATCTCCACTGCTGTACTCTACAAAGGAAACATGAAAACCTGAGCACTAATGAACTATACGTCATATAGTAGCTAAATCAATAGCACATGTGTAAAGTACTACTGCTTAAATATACATCGATTAATAGACTGATGACTTCTCACAATTATTCAGCAGTTTTAGAAAAATGAGATACTAATACATCCTGTAACATGGATAAGCCTTGAAAACGTAATGCAAAATGACATTTATTCATCTATTTCATTATATTTTATGAATTGTCCACAATGGCAAATCCATAAAAATAGAAAGTGGGCCAGGCATGGTGGTGCACACCTTTAATCCCAGAACTTGGGAGGCAGAGGCAGAAGGATCTTTGTGAGTTCGAGGACAGACTAGTCTACATAGTGAGTTCCAGGACAGCTGCAGCTACAGGGAGACCCTGTCTCGAAAAGACAAAAAAAAAAAAAAAAAAAAAAAAAAAAAGTGGATTAGTGGCTGCCAAGGGCTGGAAAAAGAGGGTTGAGGAGGGACTGTGGACCAGGGGAAAGACACCCAAGTGGAGGGAGTTTTTCTTTTGGTTGTGTGTGTGTGTATCTGTGTGAATCTGTGTGTGAGTGTGTGTATTTGTGTCTGTGTCTGTATATGTGTATGTTCATGAGTATATGTGTGTGTGTATATGGGGGGTATGTGTATGTCTATATATGCGCATATGTGTATATGGGTGTATGTTGGGGGGTGTGCATGTGTATATTTGTGTGTATGTCTGTGTGCATGTATGCATGTGTCTGAGTGTGTATGTGTATGTCTATGTGTACCTGTATGTGGGAATATGTGTGTGTTTGTGTATGTGGGGGTATGTGTATGTTTATGTGTGTGCATATGTGTGTACGGGTGTATGCTGGGGTGCATATGTATATGTATGTGTGTGTGTGGTGTGTGTGTGTGTGCATGTGTGTGTGTGTGTGTGTGTGTTGTTTTTCTGAGCAGGGTCTCAATATATAGCCCAAGCTGGCTTCAAACTCCCAGCACTCTTCTTGCCTCTGCTTCCTGCATGCTGAGGTTCTAGGAGTGAGCCACCACATCCAATATGGGGAGATTTTTTTAAGTATGAGAACCACATAGTGGTGATGATTACACAACATTATGATTATACTTAATGCCACTGCACTGTACACTTTTAAATATTTAAAAGTTGTTATGTATATTTTACTACAATAAATAAGAACTTGTATATTTTCTGGTACTGTACATACTAATGCAAAATGAGGCAGAAACAGAGGTGGGGAACACAAAAGACTAGTTTTCTTGAAGGTGGTAATCAGTCACTTGAGTATTTATTGAGCTCCTACTGAAAACAAAGACCAGGCAGGGTGCTGAGCAGAAAGCAAGCACAGGCATGACCCTTACACAGCCCTACATTTTAGCAGGCATCTGTTCTTCTATTTCTTTTCTCCTGCCAGAGAGAGTTTGTGCTTAGATGAAAAAGTAATGGAAAAATAATGAGGAGACTTTACCGATCTACAAAACATATACACATGTGTATGCATGTGTACAATGAAATGTCTATAATGTGTATCTGTGTATGATGAAATATGTGTGATATGTTTGCACCAAGTTCAGTTCCTGTGTTTTGCTCTCTGCATAAGAATTATTATGTAAGAGACTGAGATGGGAGATCAGGAGTTCAAGGCCAGCCTGTGCTACATATGGAGACCCTATCTCAAAAACAGAAAAAGAAAAAGTTAAGCATCTAACCTACCCAAGATCAATAGTTACCAAGGTTTCAGTTATCCAATATCCAACAATCCAAAAATAGCAAATGGATAATCCCAGAAAAAAAGAAAAGAAAAAACAAGCAACTTGTAAGCTGTAAATAACTTTTATAACAGCATATTGCAGTGATCACTCTTTTCTGTTGTAACTTGCTAATCTCTTACTGTGCCTAACTTATTAATTAGACTTTATTGGAGGTGGGAAAAAAAAAGAACTTCCAAGTAGACACTGGTCTAAGAATGGTGAAAAGCAACAGTTACAACAAAAATATATAAAGTAAGTAAAACCGGAAGCAGCAGCCTGGAGAAAAGCTGCTCAGCTGTTCAACTAGATGAGACTACAGTCAAATGTAAATGCTCGAATGCAGGGATGGGGAAATAAGTCCATGTTATACTAAGTCATAAAGTTTGGGAGATGTTATGTGGCACTTACTGTAATGAGAGCTAACCAGTACCATCTGTACACTAAATCAACCCCAGAATTCTCCTACAATGTGTAGCAGTCTACATACTTACAAAGCTAACTATCAATAGTTAGTCTTTCTCTTAATATTTTTGCTCATTTATAGATTTCAACCTAGCAATATAAATTTTATCAATTAGTATATACCTGATAAGATTTCAAACAAAAAGAAACTATATTTGATACATGTGTGTGGGCACAGTGAGGTTCTAATAAACCATCTTGATGATACCAAATTAATCATAATTATTTGTCATTTTCTTTAGGAAAATTAGAAAAATTAGGTTTTGGATGACATGAAGATATATTTGTGTATAAAGATACCAGCTCTGTTGAAAGAATGTAATTCTAGCAAATATTCTCACAATATTCTTCTATTTCAGATGTGTGTAAAAGTTTCATTTTTTCAGATCCCAGACAGGGCTAAGTTAAACAATGTCACTTTTTGTGAATCTCTTTGTTTATGAACTATTTAAAAAGATTATATGGAAAGGATATGACACACCAGAAGCCATGGGATATTCTTTTAAACATGGTCTGGTTGGAAAATTGAAAGTAGTGCACTTGGTCTCCATGGTAAACATTAAGAAGGAGGTTATTTAAAAAATACACTACCTTTTTTATAAATAAATAACTATATAAATTTACAGATTTAATACAATGCATTTTTTATATTTAATTTATTATTTTTATTTTATGTGTATGTGTATATTGCCTGCATGTAGATAAGTGCACCCATGTTATGCAATGCCTGTGAGGGACAGAAGAGGCTGTCGGATCCTCTGGAACTGGAGTTATGGACAGTTGTTAGCTGCCATGTGGGTGCTGGGATTCAAACCTGGGTCTTCTGCAAGAACAGTCAGTGTTCTTAACCACAAAGCCATCTCTCCAGCCCCTCATACAATGTATTTTTATCAAAATCAGGCCACCTTCCACTCTCCACCCCTGCCTTCCTTCCTCCCAGACTTCAAATCCTCTATTACTTGTCTTTAATTTTTTTCTTTTATATTTGAGAATTTCAAATATGAGTATTATTTTTGCATTATTTCTATTCTTCCCAGTCTTCTACATTTATTAGCCACATACTTAGAAGCAGCATTTCATTACAACAGCATTGACCTATTCAATAACAATTTCCTGAGCTAAGATGCATCTCTTACAAAATTGGCTGTAAATTTTTAGGTTTACAGTTGAATTAATACAGTTATACAATATTCTACTCAGTATAAACCCTATAAGACATAAAATTGAATGAAGTTTTAACCTTTAA
The DNA here is from genome assembly GCF_000622305.1 of Nannospalax galili. Taxonomy (NCBI): domain Eukaryota; kingdom Metazoa; phylum Chordata; class Mammalia; order Rodentia; family Spalacidae; genus Nannospalax; species Nannospalax galili. The sequence goes on along the minus strand of NW_008357993.1, from coordinate 66,067 downwards.
AAAAGATTTCCATTTCATTATTAAAATACACAGTTTCATACAGAAAAATTCATTTTTAATGCAATAGACATTAAGATGTTGGCACTTGTGTTTCTACTCTCTATATATCTGATTATTACTAGTAACAGTCAGTTACTTTCTGAGCTCCTTGGCATCTGAGTATGGATATACAGTAATCAGTTTGATTTCAATGGTAATGTTTCTCACATCTAATTATTAAGGAGCAAAAAATTTTTATGCTTCTTCCTCAAATATAACTCATTTTTATTTATTGATTTGTGTGTGTTTATATTTCATACAGAACATCCCAAACAATCTTATTCATCTATATACATACATCCCAAGTGGCACCTTCCCATAGCCCCCCTTCCCACTGGAGCTCATATACTTTGTCATCCCTGTTACTGTCCACTGTGTTGTTAGTGCCCCCAACCGTTCCCCAGAGCTTGTCAACCTGCTGAGTCTAGTAAACCTATCTAGAGTTCCTTGTTTTAGGAAGATCATCTCTTCCTCATCTAGCAGCAAGCAGTTGCCAATATTCCTTTAGACAAGATGGGGATCCACTGTTCATTTTCCCTGTTCTTTGCTGGGTTACCATCTGGGAGTCTCTTGAGCCACCCTGGCCAACAACTCAAAGGAAAGTATCTCCCGTCTGGTATTTCGGGCAGATTTCAGTGGTAATGTTTATCATCTCTACTAATTAGCATGACATAAATTTCCATGCTTCCTCCTCAAATATATTACATTTTTTAATTTGTTGATTTTTTTCTGTGTGTGTGCCTATCACACGGAACATCCCAAACCATCTTATTCAACTATACACCCACTTCCCAGATGGCATCCTCCCATAGCCTCCCTCCCCCCTCTATAGCCCTTATACTCTGATATCCCTGCTACTGTCTACTGTGTTGTCGGTACCCCAAGCCATTCCCCATTACTTGCCCTTCTGGTGAATCTAGTCAGCCTATCTAGAGGTCTTTGTTTTAGGAGGGTCAGCTCTTCCTTGTCTAGCAGCAATCAGTTGTCAATATTCCTTTAGATAAGATTAGGGTCTGCTGTTCGTTTTCCCAGTTCTATGCTGGGATACTATCTGGGAGTCCCTTGGGCCACCCTGGCCAACAACTCAAAAGAAGGTATCTCCTCTCTGGCCTTCTTGCTTGTTACGTAGCTTTGAGCTATGCATATGGACTCTTACAAAATTATATTGGCCCCTTTAATCATTCATTATATTTTCCTTTTGGGTGTTTAAGGCCATACAGTTGGCCCAGATGAACCAATTTACTTTTACTCTCAAGGTCATTTGAGGAACTGTTCCTCAGGGGTCACATGGACTTGGGAAGAGCCCCTAGCTCCCTTCTTTTACCAGTTCCGCTTATGTAAAGATAAGTCCAAGGTCCTGCTCGACCATGGTTGGCTTCACTTGGAAGCATGGAGGAAATGATTCCTCTGTGTTGACCCTCCTCTTTGTAGACTGGACAGTGGTTCAAGTCCATCTGGTGGGGTCTCCTCATCCTCCTTGATCAAGAGGACAGGTGACCCACCACAATTACAGGACATTTTGAGAGATGCTCATAGTCCCCTGGAACTAGTTGACCTAGG
>NW_008357993.1:59567-64209 GCF_000622305.1 Nannospalax galili | reverse complement strand
TCTTGGGTAAAGACCAAACATTCTCAGGTAAACCTTGCCTAGACATATATTTCTTGATCTGCTATGTATAATTTGTCAGTAGGTTGTACAAGTAATATTGTTCCCTCTGGTTTTCAAAACTACCTAGGCATTATTTATGCCTCACATAAATAATGTCTCAACCCTCCATCATGGTTTTTCCACTTAAGGTGCCCCCATTTCCCCCTTTCTCCCTTAATAATACCCTTCTCCTATGGTCCTACCTCTCTTGAGTTCCTTCTTTCCCTTTATTCCCTAGGTTCCTTGTATACCCTTCCTCCCCCCCTCTCTTAAACTAACCTATTTTTTATCCATATCTCCCTTATTAAGGACTGTTTCCTACTGTTATTATCTTTCAGGTTCTTTCTTTCCTTTACCTTCCTGGTTCCTTTACATTATCCTAGCCTCTGTAGTTCTGTCTGGATACATGCTCACTTAAAAGGGTCTGGTTCTAGTATCCACATATGATGGAGAACATTTTTTTCTGAGTCTCTGTTACTTCACTTAGTATAACAGCCTCTAGTTCCACCCATTTACCTGCACATTTCATGATTTCATCTTTCTTTACTGCTGAGTAAAATGCTTTTAAGATGTTTCATAGCCATCTTTACTTCTTCTTTTGAGAACTCTCTGTTCAGCTCCTTACCCCATTTTTAATTGGGTTACTTCTTGTCTTGATTCTCTGTTTTTTTAATTCGTTATATATTCTGGCTATTAAACCTCTGTTGGATGTGTTGCTGTGAAGACTGTCTCCCATTCTGTGGGTTTTTTCTTCACTTCCCTGGTTGCCTCCTTTGATGTGCAGAAGATGTTTAGTTTAATGAAATCTCATTTGTTGATTCTTGACCTTGTTTCCTGAGCAGTTGATGTCCAGTTTAGAAAGTCCTTTCCTACACCTATATCTTGTAGGTTTTTCCCAATGTTTTCTTCTAAGAGTTTCAGAGTTTCAGGCTTTACATTGAGGTCTTTGAGACATTTGGAATTGATTTTTGTGCAGGGTGAAAGATAGGGGTTTAGTTTCATTTATCTACAGGTGGAGATCCAATTTTGCCAGCACCATTAGCTGAACATGCTATCGTTCCTCCAGTGAATATTCTTGGCCACTTTTTCAAATACCAGCTGGCTGAAATTGCAATTACTCATATTTAGGTCTTCAATTTTGTTCCATTGATCTATGGGTCTATTTTTGTGCCAGCACCATGTTGTTTTTCTGACTATAGCTCTGTAATACAGCTTAAAATCTGGTATAGTAATCCCCCCAGCATTGCTCTTAGTGTTCAGGATTGTTTTGGCTCTCTGAGGTCTTTTGTGATTCCATATGAATCTTAGGACGGTTTTTTCCAATTCTGTGAAAAATGTCATGGGGATTTTGATTGGCATTGAGTTGAATCTCTAAATGACTTTTGGTAGGATGGTCATTTTCACAATATTAATTCTTCCAATCCCTGAGCATGGGAGGTCCTTCCATCTTCTGATGTCTTCCTCACTCTCTTTAAATATTTAAAGTTTTCATTGTAGAGCTCTTTAATATCTTTGGTCAGGTTTATTCTGAGATATTTTATTTTCTTTGCAGCTATTGTGAAGAGGAGTGTTTCCATGTGCTCTTTCTCTGATTGCTTCTTATTGGTATATAGAAAGGCTACAGACTTTTGCAGGTTAATTTTGTAAACTGGCACAGTACTGAACGTGTTAATAATTTCTAGGAGTTTTCTTGCGGAAATTTTTGCATTTCTTAGATATAAAATCATATCATCTTCAAAAAGGGATAATTTTATCTCTTCTTTTCTAATTATTACTCATTTAATGTGATGCTCTGTCTTATTGCTCTTGCAAGAGTTTCAAGCACTATGTTAAAGAGAAGTGGAGATAGTGGACAGCCTTGTCTGGTTCCTGATTTCAATGGGAATACTTCCAGGTTTTCTCCATTTAGAATGATGTTGGTTGTGGGCTTGTTATATATGGCATGTATTATGTTGAGGTATGGTCCCTCCAGTCCAATTTCCTCTATGACTTTGAACATAAATGCATGTTGAATTTTGTCAAAGGCCTTCTCTGCATCTGTTGAGATGACCATGTTGTTCTTTTCTTTGAGCCCATTTATAGGATTTATGACATTTATTGATTTACGTATATTACACCATCCCTGCATCTCTGGGATAAAACCAACTTGCTCATGGTGGATGATCTTTTTGATGTGTGTATGCAGTTTTCAAGTATCTTGTTGAAAATTTTTGCATCTATTCATTAATGATATGGGTCCATAGTTTTCTTTTTGGTTGTATCTTTACCTGGCTTTAGTATTAGGGTGATGCTGGCTTCCAGAAGAAATTTGGAAGTCTTCCCTCCATTTCTATCTTTTTGAATAAATTAAGTAGTATTGCATGTAGATCTTCTTTAAATGTCTAATAGAATTCTGCTGTAAATCCATCTGGTCATTGGGAGGTTTTGTATTACTTTTTCAATTTCTTTTTGTGTTATGTTTCTGTTTAAGCTGTTCATCTCTTCTTGGTTTAGTTTTGGTGGTTCCCATGCCTCTAGACATCCATCCATTTCTTTTAGGTTTTTAAATTTAGTACCATATAGGTTTTAAAGTATTCCCTTATAATATTCCGTGTCTTTCTGGTGTCTGTTGTGTTATTTCCCCTTTCATCTCTGATTTTGTTGATTTGGAACTGCTCTTTCATTCTTTTGGTTACATTAATTTCTGCTCTGATTTTTGTTATTTCTTCTTGTCTGCTGGTTTTGAATTTTGTTTGCTGTTACTTTTCAAGTGTCTTGAGTTGCAACATTAAGTCATTTATTTGTGTTCATTCCAATTTTTTGATGTAGACATTTAGAGCTATAAACTTCCCTCTAAGGACTGCTTTCACCGTGTCCCAGAGGTTTTTTTGTGTTGTATTGTCCTTTTCATTTAGTTCCAGGAATACTTTTCTTTCTTAATTTCTCTTTTGACCCATTCATCATTCAGGAGTGTGTTGTTTAATCTCCGTGTGTTCATGGTGATTAGGGCTTCTTCCAGTGTTGATTGTATACTTTATTGCATTGTGGTCTGATAGAATGCATGGGATTATTTCAATCTTTTTGTATCTGTTGAGGTTTGTTTTGTGCCCCAGTATATGGTCGATTTTGGAGAAGGTTCCATGGGGTGCTGAGTAGAAACTTAGTCATTTGGTGCTTGGGTGGAATACTTGGTAGATGTTTGTTAAGTCCATTTGATATATGGTATTGTTTAATTCAGATGTCTCTCTGTTAACTCTCTGCCCTGTTGACCTATCTAATGGAGACAGTGGGGTATTGAAGTCCCCTACTATTAATGAGTTGGGATTAATCTAGGTCTTAAAGTCTGTAATATTGTTTTTATAAAGTTGGGTACACCAGAGTTTGGTGAATATATGTTCATGATTGTAATATCTTCTTGATTTACTGTTCCTTTGTTCAGAATGAAGTGGCCTTCTTTATCTCTTCTGATTTGTTTTAGTTTAAAATCTATTTTGTCAGATATTTGACTTGCTACGCCTGCTATTTTCTTAGTACCATTTGCTTGGTATATTTTTTCCTATCCTTTCACTTTAAGATAGTGTCTGTCCTTGAAAGTAAAATGAGTTTCTTGCAGACAACAAAAAGATGGGTTTTGTTTCTTAACCCATTCACCTAGTCTGTGTCCTTTTGGAATCAGGCAATTAATATTTAAAGTTATTAATGAAAGATGAGTATTGAATCCTGTCATTTTTATTTCTGTTTACATTCTTGATATAGCTGTGCTTTTCCACAGTTATACCTTCATTGGATTTCTTTCCCCAATCCCTTGGGTATATTCATGCCTTTCTTCAGCTCTTTGTATTGCTTCCAGAACTCTCTAAAGGGCTGGTTTTTTGGACATGAATTCTTTCAGCCTATTTATGTCATGGAAGATTTTTCTTTCCCTTCGACTATAATAGACATTTTGGCTGGGTATAGTAATCTGGGTTGCATCTGTGCTCATTTAAAACTGGGAATACTTTGGTCGAGGCTCTTCTCGCTTTCATAGTTTGCATGAAAAGTCAGCTGAATTCCTTATGGGTTTTCCTTTATATGTGACTTGTTCTCTTTTGCAGCTTTCAGTATTGTCTCTTTGTTTTGTACGTGTAGTGTTTTTACTATAATGTGCCACGAAGAGTTTCTTTTCTGGTCCTGTCTGTTTGGTGTTCTATATGCTTCTTTTATTTGTATTGGCATGTCTTTCTTTAATTTTGGGAAATTTTATCCATTATTCTGTTGAAGATCTGGTCTATGCCATTATCTTGGGAGTTTTCTCCTTCCCATATGCCTATGATTTGTAAGTTTGGTCTTTTTATGGTGTCATACAGTTCCTGCATATTCCATTCTTGTGATTTTTAGAATTTTTCATAATCTTTGCTTGAGTGGTCCAGTTCGTCCACTTTATCTTCCAATCTTGATACTCTCTTTTCCCTTTCATTCATCCTATTGGTGAGGCTTTCTCCTGTCATTTCTAATTGGGTTACTGAGTGTTTCATTTCCTTCTTCATTTCAGCCTGAGTAGTCTTCAATATTTCTAGGTCTTTTCTGAATTCATTCAGAAGTTTATCCCTATCTTCCTTCAGTTCTTTGATTTCTTTGTGTGTTC
>NW_008357993.1:44117-59274 GCF_000622305.1 Nannospalax galili | reverse complement strand
CGGTTCTCTCTTTTGATTTTATATTGGAGTGTCCAGATTGCTTTTGTCTTCCGAAGTTCCCACAGAGGCCCAAGTCAGATGAGGATCAGATGCTCTCAGGCTTTCTCCTAAGGTCTGGATCCCTCCAGAAAAGATTTTGGCCTCAGGAATTTGGGGGTTGTACTGGCCTGGGAGCCTGTCCCAGGAAAGATGTTGGTCTAGGGCAGCTGGTGGCCGTGCCACCCATAGATGCAAAAGCAGATGGGGGCAGGAAGCAGCCCCAAGGGCTCCTGGGGACTGCACTGAGGAGCTGGGTTGGTCTGGATACAAAAGATCACGAAGAGCAAAGGTCAGCCCCGGTGTCCAGAAAAGAGGCTGGCAAGGCATGCAGGCCCAGGGAAGTAGAGGGAGGTGAGGGCGGGGACAGGCCCACAGTGCTCCTGGGGACCCTAGAAGGAACTGAGTTGGTCTGGATGCAAAGGATCAGGAAGCAGTGGTGATTCCCCAGGTGTCTGGGGCTCCGAGAGAAGGAATGGGACAGGACCCAGGCTAGGAGGAGAGATCTGCCGGGGAAGATGGGAGGGTGAATGAGGCTGCGGGAGTCAAGGCATGTAGGGCAGGATTGACTTACCCCAGAGAGAGGCCTGCAGGTCGGAGAGAGGCCTGTGGGTCTTGCAGGCCCAGGGAAGCAGAGGGAGGTGAGGGTGGGGCCAGGCCCACAGTGCTCCTGGGGACCTAGAAGGAACTGAGTTGGTCTGGATGCAAAGGATCAGGAAGCATTGGTGGTTCCCCAGGTGTCTGGGGTGCCAAGACAAGGAATGGGACAGGACCCAGGCTAGGAAGAGAGACCGGTGGCAGTGGCAGAGATGGGACTGGAGGAGTCAAGGTGCAGAGGGAGCAATCGACTTACCTGGAGAGAGAGGCCTGCAGGTTGGAGAGAGGCCTGTAGGTCGTGCAAGGCCAGGGAAGCAGAGGGCTTGCACTATTTCTATCCCTCCCCATCCCCTCCAACTATTTCCATGTCCCCCACACTCTCTCAATTTCTTGTCCTCTTCTTTGATTATTATTATCATATATATACATATATATATGTATATAAAATCACTGAGTCTATTTAGTGGTTCTCGTGTGTACCTGTGCTTAGTGTTGCCCACTTGGATTAGATAGCCTCTCAGGGAGCCGTTCCTGGGTGAAAACAGCTGCTTGATCTTAGGGTTTCCCTCCCTCAGCATCCATTACCTGTAGCTTCTTCATCTTGAGGTGGGACCCCATGAAGTTCCTCCAAATACCTTGGCATGTTAACTGGTTATGTCATTATGCAGGTCTTGTTAGACTACCATATTATGAAGATCTCATTGGTGTAGCTTCCCTATCATATCTAGAATGCCTTAACTAGCAGTAGGTGTCTTACATTCTTAACTCTGATTTACATTCCTACTGCCTCCTCTTCCACAATGTTCCCTGAGCCTTAGGTTTTAAAAGTATTTTATCTATTTATTTTTACTGTATGTGTTTTGTCTGTATATACCCATGCATGCAATGTCCACAAAACCAGAAGAGGGTACCAGATCCCTTGGAAATGAAGTTGTGAATGATTATTAGCAGCCATGTGGGTGCTGGGAACTGAACCTGGGTCCTCTGCAAAAGCAGCCAGGGCTCTTAACCACTAAGTCATCTTTTCAGGTCCTGTCTTCTTTTTTCTTTTTAAGGCCTATGGCATCTAATCTGTATTTCCCAAGTGCTCTTGGCTGTGGGTCCATTCCTTGGAGTCTGGTCAACTTACCAGGCATCATACCAGTAAAGGAAACCAACTCTCCCTTTCCCAACATCTAACACTGAGTCTCAAAGAAGCATGATTGTTTTCACTCTTCACTATGCCTTAGATTCATGTCCTTAAAAAATGTTAGCTTATCAAATAAACGTTGATTATAAGCTATTAAGGAACAGCTAATGAAAAGGAACTGTCCTTCCATTAGACACACTAACATTCACATGAATTCATTTAAGTAAGAAAAATATAAAATTGTACACAAAGAGATAAATTAAACAATGTTCAATGAGAAACCACACAAAAGATTTGAGAAGATGGCTCAATCAGAAAAGCACTTGTCTGGCAAGCACAAAGACCTAAGTTCCGATCCCCAGAGCCCACATAAACAGCCAGGCATAATTCCATCAGTAGTCAGATGGCTTTAGAGATGGACAGATCCCTGGAGGTCACTGAACAGCTAGCCTGGCCTGCTTGACAAAGTTCCAGGCCAAGGAGAGAACCCTGTCTCAAACAAAAATGTTGGAAGACAGACAATAGAGGGACAAGAGCTGAGGTTGTCCTCTAGACACGAGCTCACATGTATGTGCCCTCCCACATGTGAATGTGCACACATGCACACACATTCATATACAAAAAAAGAAAGAAAAAAGCATACCAAAAGGAATTTAATTTTTATGAGTTAGGAAAAACACTTAAGGATAGATAATAGGAGCAGGAACTAGACATGGCATCATATTTGTGAGATGACTAACTTAAAATGGCTGTGAAAAGTCAGAAACAACCCTTACCTAGCCACAGAAGGGAAAATGCTAGTCAAGAGGAACTCCAGAGGCAAGTCTCCAAAGTAAATCCATTATAAGTGTTTTTCAAGCACGTTATGGTCATGGAGACATATCCTTGGATGCTCATTCATTGTAAAGCAACAGGTCTTGTGATCTGGAAGAAAACTTAGAGAACACGAGAAAAGAACATATTTAAAGAGAGCTGTCAATTTTGCTTTTGTGGAAACTGGTAGATGAAATATTTTTAGGTGTAAATTTGGAATTACAGTGAGCTCAAAAATGGATGAATTTTAGTACTCAGAAGACCAAATAAATTTCAAAATCTCAATTATTTTAAATGCTTAAATGATTCTCAGAAGACTAAAAGATTTTAATCTCTGTGGTAGACAGAACTCTAAGACAGACCCCTGTCAAGATTTCTGGCATGCAGTGTTTTCTCCTGGCCACAGTGATGTAAGAGCTTCTCCGGAACTTGTATAGAGCAGGAGGAAAGGTCTCAATTTGCAATACCTCTGGAATAACAACATTCACAGCTCTTATTTTTCCCCTTTTCTTCCAAATTTCCATTATTTTTTCCTGTATCTTTAGTCTTAGATGATGGTCTTGCTTCCAAATTTACTAGGAAGAATAGAACTTTATAAGTGTCCACTATGACATCTCCCCCACTGCCAGTGCCCGCATCTGCCACCTTTTGCTTCCTGACTGTCCAGAGGGAGCAGCTACCATGGTACATGAGCCTAAAACCTGATACTGACCTTTGTGTGATGATGTCATATACATTTTCCAGCTGTAAATTCCTGTGCTTAAAAGAATGAAATAAGCTTCCTGTCCCTACGCCTCAACCCAGACTACTGTATCAAGCAATCATGATATACAGAACAAAATCTATTAAGGTTCATAACACAGGAAGATTTGTAAATAAGAGATATTCAAGGAAACAAAAGAATGTTGTAGACAAAATATCGCAAGTAGGTAATGGGATCAAAGAGAGAAAATGCAGAAGAACAAGGGTGAGAGGCCATTTCCACTGCGGGAGAGTCAAAAGATGCCTGGGAAACCGAAGTAGAAAACACCATTCTAGAAATGTGAAGCAAACTGGATGGATGAAAGGATGAACCAATGCAGGTAAGGGATGCGCAGGAGACGAGAAGTGAACCAATCTAGAAGGTGCTCACTGTTACATCAGAATAAAATACAAGCGTATTCATCAATAAAATAACTCCTTTCTGAAAGAAAACCTACATGTTCACATTCCTATAAATTATATTTAAAGGATGGTATCAGACTTCACCTCAGCAATGCTAAAATGACTGCAAAATCACATCCTCAGGGAATCGAAGAGAAAGGAATGGGACTCAAGAACTATCTATTCAGGAATGCTGGCATATACATGGAAGAAGGAAAGTGATTTTGCTAAACCTCTGAACTAAGCACTTAAACGATCTTCTTCCTTTGGGTTTCCCTGCAGCCCCAGCTGGCCTGAAACTCACTGTGTAAACCAGGCTGGCCTTCATTTCGTTCTGCTTGCCTCTGCCTCCTGTTGCTGGGATTCAAGATATAAACCACCATGCCAGTTCACTTAAAAGTTCTTTAGAAAAAGAAATATACAAGAATTTTTATACAGCACCAACTGAAATATGATTCAAAAAAAAAGAACTCACAAGTGAAAAAAAAAAAAACACCATGAGAGAACTCATTGTAGATACTGACTCAAAATAATACACCCACAATAACCTTGGTAGCAATATTACAGTTCTTGGAGGAAGTTATTAAGCATTAATTATGATAATAGATCTATGAATATCAAAAAGAAGATAATATAATTACTAGTCACAGAGTATATGATTGTATATATAGAAACCTAAGTTAAGTCAGGGAGAAAATACTGGGAAAAAAAAAAACAAGCAATTGAGCATTTTGCTGGATCCAAAATAAATATTCAAAATTAATGGCTTTGTATTTTCTTAGAAACATAGTATAAAAAGCACACTAATCATTGAAACAAAAACTACATTCCAGGAAAGCTAAACCAAAAAAAGTATTGTTCTCATAAAAAAGTATATACAGCACATAAATGGAGACTTGAAAAACTGCTTTCATTTCTGGCAAGAAAGACTCACTTTAGAGGTATTATTTTTCTTCAAATTAATCTATAAATTCAATACTGTAAAAATAAATACCCTCATTCTATTTTTAAAATTAATCCTGCTTTTAAGCATAAAGAAGCAAAAGATCTCTTAATTATTCAAATATAGTAAAGCTACCATAGTAAAATCACAGCATCAGCACAGAAATAGGAAGTCAGAATGAGTAAGATAAAATAGTCGCAACTATGGAATTCTAATATCAGATAAGGAGACTGAGGTAGGAGGGAATCAGCAAAGGGAAAAAATAGACTAGTCTAAGAAGAAGGCTGTAAATGAGCCAGCTATTTGGAAAAGGAAGCAATTTGGAAAATAATTAAGCTGAATCCATGTCTTGTATCTTTCTACAAAATAAATTACAGAAGCATCATCACAAGCTTATATATAAAGCAAGAAAGTAGACTCACTCACAAAGGACCTAAAGGAAACTTATAAACCAAGAATGTATAACATGAAATACAGAAAAAAATTACAGATATATATGTTCACATAAACATTTGAAAGCTATATATCACAAACAAAATAAGAACAGGGCCAACAATGAAAAAGCATAGATGATATATAATATATGTGAAACTAATTAACATATTTATATGTATATTAAAATCAGTATTTTAGGCAAAAATATATACATTAATAGGCAATTCAGAGAAGAAAGGCTGCAAACTAATAAATGAATCAAAAGAAAAAGAAATAAGCCAGGCACAGTGATGCATGTGTGTAATCCCAGCTACTCAGGAGACTGAGGTAGGAGGAAAAGTGACTTCAAGACTAGACTGCAAATTAGTGAGACCCTATCTCAAAATTTAAAATGAAAAACATTTTAAGGGTGAGAGATAAGTGTTCTATGGTAGAGAGCTTGCTGAGCATGCATGAGGCCCTCAGCTCGATCCCTAGCCCTGAAACAAGCACATACACACGCACACACACACACACACACACACATCATATAACACACAAACAATAATAATTAATAAAATAATTTTTGAAGACTGCAAAAGCACCAAAAGGATCTCTGATTCACAGTATCACATGTACTGGTTTAAAGTCCATACACAGAAGGAAAACCGGGGGTAAAACAAGACCAAAGGATATCCAGAAGGAAAGAAAGGGGAGGGGAGTGAAAAGAAAAGAGAAGGGGATGGATAGAGAGGAAGAAAGGAAGTCAAAGAGAAGGAGGACCAAGGGGGAAGCGACAGGAGCAAAGAGAACCACTACACATGAATTTAAATTAGTTCTAGAAGAGCACATATGAACTGTTAGTGACAGCTGTTTCTGGAGAATAAGACTGTAGGGGAATTTTATCTTATTAAATATCTGTGCAGGATTTAATTATTTATAACAATCATATACTGTTTTGGAAATAAATAAAAAGATAAAGATACAAGCAAGCTCAGAAAGACCATGTTTCTCCCACACTGGTTTCTCTTCTGCCTTGTTTCCTCCAAGCCTATGTCCTGAGTGCCCCCCGCCCCGGTTATATGTTTCCTATTTCCATCCTAGATGTAGCCCTTCCATTCCCTCTGTTCATTGACTGAAAAAAATCAGAGAGAATAGAGTGGTCCCCATCAAAACTTTACCCTGACACCCAACACTCCCACAATCTCACTCCCTGAAAGTGTTTGGATTGTTGATTTTAAGAGCCATTAGGCAAGAAATGTTGGAAAGTCAGTGCTGAGTTACATAAATAATAATATGAAAGGAATGGAAATAATTGTGCTCTGCCAAGTCAGCAATCTAAGAATCCTGTTGGGAAAGCAACAGAATTTATATCAGAGAGTTTGCGATGTTTCCAATAAAACTAAGAATCCAGGAACATTCTTGGACAGGCCTGCTTCTGATTAATCCTTTGGAAAACTCTTATCAGCAGAAGCCTCCAAGTAGTGGTTATCCTTGCACAGCAGAGTGAAGGGGAAGTTGTCACCTTTTGAACTCAACTTCTTTAAATCTTTCCACATGTTGGTTCAGTAGCATAAAAAGTTTATATTGACTTCTTTTGAATAGAAATATATTAAGTAGATTTACATATATTCATCTGTACACTTCTGCATGTTTATATTTCCAGAGTATAGGCAATGAATAAGAAAAATTAAAAACACATTTTAGTATCAGCTTTCTTAATTAATACATTATTTCTAAGACAGAAGGTCAAAGTTTTTATTTCTCATTGAAATATAGGAATGGCTCAAAGAAACACATGTGAACACTAGCCATCTTCTCTAAGTTGGTAGTTTGGAAGTGTGTGTTAGGATGGAGACAAGCACACCTTTGATACTGAGCATCCTTCAAAAAGAAAAATAGAAGCCTCCTTCCCACCGTTCTCATCATCTGGATAGCATCTCTCACAGCAGCTGGATAATCATAGTTCACAGCCCTTTATTTGTCTCCATGTACTTCTAGAGAGATTGCCTTTGGCTCTGTAGTCTGCTTCTAGGTGGTCTCCAAGTAAAGTGATTATCTAAGATACATGTATATATGCCACATAAAACATTCTGGTCAATAACAGATCCCATATATAATAATGGTTAATCCTGGGTGTCAGTTTGAATGGATCTTGGATTAACTGAAATGAGAGATCTTGATTGGATCATCTTAAGCTGGAAGCCCCGCCCTAAATGTGAGTGCTACCTTTTTATGGCAGCCCGTATGAAAGGCCATGGCAGAAGGGAGCTCTTGCTTTTTCGCCACTTGTCTTCTCTATCACTGGTGAGATCATCTTACTGCTGTAACCAACTCAATGGATTCCAATGTAGCCTGAAGACTAGCAGATCTCCCAGAATCCATCAGGCCTTCAGTGCCAGATTGTGACTGCTGAGCAACTATCAGATTCTCAGCATCTCAGCATCTCCAGTGTGGTACAGCCATTGTTGGACTACTTGGATGTTATCTTGTAAGCTAATCTAATAAATCCCTATATCTACATTCATTTTATCAGTTCTGTTCCTTTAGAGACCCCTAACACAACCTTTATGAAATGTAAGCAAAACTTACCATATTCAACCTAAGGAAGACCTGGTACCAGTACTTTGAGGGTTAAAATCAGAAGCAAATCTCATCTATCAAGACAGAATGCACAAAATAAGGTTACTACTTCATAAGGAGTCTTGATCTCATGTGTCTTAATACAGTCAGGACTCTTGTACTGTGGTAGATATTACCCACACTCATAGTAAGATCTGCCTTCTAGATACAGAAAAATGATACTTCCTGGCATACTTGTGGCTGGGCAAGGCCAAGAAATGAATTCTGGTCAATGTTATGAGGAGTGCTGAGTGTCTTTTCCAGGCAGAAAGATTTAATTACTGGTCTGACATGCTCCAGAGTTCTCTGCCTGCTGCATTGATCAGCAGAAGTGTAGCCTTCCCTCCTGGGTCCCTGAGTAACTAGATCAGAGAGCCACTGCTGACCCTTATTGAGTATATTCTTATTTCAAATCACTGATAGTTGGGGATTGTGTATTGCAGCTACATAATCTAATCTGTTTTGGCTGATACACATACTTAATTACCATGGTAATAAATGAAAGATCTTTTTGGTATCTTCATTATGACCAGAAAAGATGTGCTGAGGACTTAATATTACTAATATCAGTTCAAATCTATAATAAAGTTCAGAACATTGCTGACTCTATATGTGTGTGTAGGTATAGATGTACATGCAGACACATGCCACATAAAACACTGGTCAACAACAGATACCATATACAATGCAGACTCCCAAAGATTTTTACAAAACTTAAATCCCCATGGTCAGATCATGTAGCTGTTGCTATATCACAGCACAAAGTGATACTTCAATGTTGTGGTGATGCTAGTATAAGAAACCTATACTCCCAGCCACAGAAAAAATACAGTACATACAATTATGTGTATACATGATATTTGACAGTGATAATAAATGGTGATTTTTATTAGTTTATATATTTACTGTACCATTATTTTGCCATTATTTTAAAGTATACTCTTTTTACAACTTAAAAAATGTTTGCTGTCATAATCTAAGGCCAGCAGCAGCAACACACTGTGTCTTTGGACTGAATCAAGAACATACTTTGAATGACTGACCTACACAGCTGGCTTTGTGTAAGTACATACTAGATGTTTTTACAACAATAAGATCACTTGAGGACATGTTTCTCAGAATCTGTTTCAAGTAGCACAAGATTCATGTTTCTATATCGAAATGCACAAGCATACAAAGGCTTTTACAGATAATCTAGGTAGACTAATGACTGGTGTTTTTTCTACTCGATTTTGACTTCCACATACCTTCTTCCGCTTAGTTGCTCTCTACGGTCTAAGTGATGGGAGTAGTCATTATGTCTTAATTTTATTTTAAAGGGAGAAGAAAAATGGGAATAAAATATAAATTCATCTTTTCTACTAATAAGAGTATGTACTCAGGGAAAAATGTGTTTCCTCTCTTAATAAAGGAAGACAATACTTAACATATTATAAGGTATAAGGTTTGTCACATAACATCGGGATATACATTGACCTGACACAGTTCTGATCTAATTAGATAGCTAGTATACGGGATTTTTTTTCTTTTTGCCCCATTCAGACCCATTATTCCTCTACTGTACCCTGCTCTTACCTTATTGGCTTGAGTGCATCAAGATTTCTGGTAAGTTCCAACCAATGAGGAAGCTCAAGCCCAAAAGAGAAGAGACTGAGGTTCCTCTGATTCCTCTTTTGGGGAGTTCACATCGAGGTAGTTTCATCATTCAAGAGGAAGTCCCTGGCTCTCTCAGGCTGTGTGCATTACTCTCTACCCTCTGGCTTCCAGGCATGTCTCCATTCCCTTGTTCCGTTCAGCCCAGGGATAGTGACAACTCCCCTCCTCTCAGCTTTGGATTCTTTTAATTACCCTGTGGCTCTCCTTTACACTGCACACGTCATCATACTTTACTTACTGAGTCATCATACTTAATAACTTATATAGGTCATCTGTTTCCTTTAGAGCACCTCAGTTAGGGACTCTAAATGACCTATCCTATTCTTTTTACACCAAAAGATTAATAAGCATAAACAATTTGACCTAAAACAAATAAGGACGGACAGAATTAATAATGAATGATAGTGTGGTTTTTCTTACAGAATTAGGAAATCACAAAATAACTACATATATGTATATGCTCATATGTATCTATGCATCTATAGTTTTAACATATAAGATACATATCAGACTAACTATAGCATATAGCAATATATTAGTTACTTTTATCATAGCTGCAACAAAATACCTGACAAAAGCAATTATTCTCACAGTTTGAGAATAGAGTTCACTGCAGAAGGGATGATAACACGGTGGTAGGAACATTAGGCAGCTGGTAACATCACATCCCCATTCAGGAAAAAGAGCAAGATGAATGCTTATGTTCAGTGTGTGTTCTCCTTTTTATTCAGTCCAGGGGACTTCAGGCCATGGAATGTTGCAACCCACATTTAGGGTGGGCCTTCTCACCTCAGTTAACCCAATGTAGAAAATCCTCCATAGACATGAGCAGAGATTTGTCTCCTAGGTGATTCTAGATCCTGCCAAGTTGACAGTACTAATTATCACAAGCAGAAAGATGGCAACAAATGTGTACTGGGAGTTCACTGTCTTGATAAGAAGAAAGTAGGCTATGTAGGTCAAGTGTTGATGGGACCACCTTGCCAGCAGTTGGAGCTACCTCTGAAATAATCCAGAATGACTGCAGGGCTGGGAGCTGTAGTAATTCACAATGTGCACATTGACAACAATCAGAAGGGTCAGAACTGGTAAATTTAACCAGAGATTTCTAAATCAGCTGTTCCTGATGCATGTTAGCTAGAAAAACAGCAATGTCAGGGCACTATCAAGTGAGGTCTAGCAAGCACTGAGGACTTTTCACACATGAAAAATTACATAATTTTATCTTTTCTTTCCTTTTAACCTTCAGTTAGCCTAAGGAGAGAGAATCCATTTTAGAAGAACCAACTCACAAAGTAGTCCATTTGGTCATGCTCCTGGTTCAATGGCCAATATTTATCATGTCTCTGTCTTTAACACACAAAACACAAAAAGAAGAAATATGAATTTATGCTACTAATACCACTGGAGAAAATAACATTTAACACTTTTTTTAAGACAGGGTCTCCCTGTAGCCTCAGCTGACCTGGAACGCACTATATAGACCAGGCTGGCTTTGAACTCACAGAGATCAGCCTGCCTCTGCTTCCCGAGTGCTGGGATCAAAGGTGTGTGCCAACACACCCAGCTTTAACACTTCTTAGGAAATTAAGGAATGTGTGAAAATTTTAAAATCCATCACAGTTTGCTTTATGCTTTTATTTATTATTTGTGTAGGGTGTGTGTGTGTGTATGTATGTGTGTGTGTGTAGTTCATGTATGTTCATGTTGATATGGGTGTACACACATTTGTGTGCACCTGTGGAAGCTAGAGGTGAAGGAGAGTGCCCTTTAGAACCCCTCCCTTCCTCTGAGAAAGAGCTGCCCTCTGCCTGACTCTGGAAATCCCCTCCATTGTTCAAACCCTTTCCTGGTACACCTGTTTATGGTTTCTGTGGAAATGGTCTGGGGCAGAAGAGGAAGAACATTCTGACCCAGGTAAACTAGCCAATGGCTGTATAGGTTAAGGCTCTGGAAATCTGCCCTAGATTGTTCAAATCCTTTCCTGGTTCTTCTGCTTATGGTTTCTATAGAAATCCCCTGCTTTGTGGTTTTTGTGCTTAAAAGCCCTACATTTTCACAGCTCAAGGTCGCAGTCCACTCCTGAGACTGTCTATGTCCCCAGCCAGTTGGCTTCAATAAAGTGCTTGTATTTTTACTGAGACTCAGTGTCCGAGTAGTCAATACAGGGAATTCTTCAGACCCCAAACAGAGGTAGATGTTGGGTGTCTTCCTCAATTATTATTGATCTTATTTTTTTGAGACAGGGTCTCTCACTGAGCCTGGAGCTCAACAATTCAGCTAGGGTAGCTGGCCAAGGGGTTCCAGGGATCCTATCTCTATCTCCCCAGTGCTGGGAAGGCAGATGCACACCACCATGTCCAGGTTTTTACCTTGGGTCCTGGGGATCTAAGTCAGGTCTGTGAGATTGTGTACAAGCACTATATAGATTGAGACATCTCCCCAGCCCCTTCTTTCCATTTTTAAGCCTTAGAAATTAACTTGAAAACCCTCAGAATGATTGAACATTAACTGATCATATTAACTTCATGGCACATGGAATTCATTGTACACAAGATGTTTCCAAAAGTTGGATTAAGGTTCCATTATGTCATGAAATTTTCTGCAGATTTTATTATCTCCTTTTGTATAAAATGTTCTTTATAATATGACTTTAAAAGTTTTCATACCTGGCCTGGTGAGATAGCTCAGGAGTAAAGTGCTTGCCTTGCAAGCATGAGGACCTGAGTTTGATCCCCAGCACCCAAGTAAAGACAGCCAGATGTGGTGGTACACAACTATTAACCCCA
Organism: Nannospalax galili; assembly: GCF_000622305.1. Taxonomy (NCBI): domain Eukaryota; kingdom Metazoa; phylum Chordata; class Mammalia; order Rodentia; family Spalacidae; genus Nannospalax; species Nannospalax galili. The sequence goes on along the minus strand of NW_008357993.1, from coordinate 47,132 downwards.
GTTCTGAAAGACAGAAATATGCAGATCCCTGGCCCAGCTAATTGACAAGCTCCAGGCTGTAGGAGACTCTCTCTCAAAATATACACAGACTCTCCAGAGGAATGACACTCAAGGTTGTCCACACACACACACACACACACACACACACAGACACACATACACACACACACACACACACACACGCTTACTTCTCATGCCTATAATCCCAGCACTTGGTAACCTAATGGTCTGGTCTGAGTCTAGTACCTCAGTCTGGCACCGAAGGCCTGGAGGATTCCTGGAGAGCCACCTATCTTCAGTCCATGTTGGAAAACAGAAGAAGCGGGGTTCTGTTGTCAGCAAAGGCTGGCAACAGCAATGAAAGCAACAGGAAAAGGTAGATGGACTCCAAGCAGGGTAGATAGAGTCACCAGCAAGACACAAGAGCAAAGCAACAAAAAACAAAAGCTTGTCCCTCAGAACTCCCCATTTATATCTAAGACCACTGAAAGCTGCCACCCACATTCAGGGTGGGTTTTCCCACTTCAATTAACATAATCAAGAAATATCCATCACAGGTATGCCCAGAGTCTTGCCTCTTCATAGATTACAGATCCAGTCAAATGACAGTATTAGCCATCATAAGAGGCATTCCCTGGAAAGCAAAAACAGTCACCACAGACAAGTATCCCCTCACCATTCATCAAAGAAGCTTCTTTTACAACAAATGGAGACTATTACACAGTTCTACAAAGTAGTCAAATGCAGAGAAAAAGTGTCTGTGAGATACCCATCCCTAAGTGACACATCTACAATGCAACCTCTACATGAAAGGTGCACAGAACATAGTGGAACAAAGGGGGCAGAGAGAATACGAATGCACCTCTCACCTCTCACCAGTGAAGCTTCCTTATGCAACATATGATAATTAACACAGAAAAGCCACAACTGGTCAAAATGTAGAGAATAAAAAACTTCGGGGTACAAGTCCCTGGACAAAACTCCTATGTTAAAGATCAGTCACCCAGGGCTCAGGGACCATTGCGAAAGAGGGGACAAAAAGACTTGTAAGAGCCAGGGGTGGTGAATGACCACAAGAAAAGAGAGTTTTTTAGGCAGCCTGAAAGTTGCTCATATGAACTTACAGCGATGATGACCACATGCAAAAACCCATGCAACTCAAATCAGACAAAAGCCAGTTACAGAAGTGAGGAAATGGGTAAGAAGTTGCAACTTTAACTGAGGAACTATTGGCAATTGATCACTTTTGGGTAAGGGAGAGTTGGTTTTCTTTAAAGGAATGATGCTAGATGAGTTCATCCACTGGATGAATTCACACGAAGGGACATGTGGAGAAACAGCCTTAACATACATGACTGAATGCATGAAGTCCAGTGGAGGGGGAACTATGGGGAGTACAGATAGAGGAGGGTCTCTAAATATTATTAAGATGAATTGCATGAAGTGCACAAAAATTCAATAAAAATATAAAAAACAGGTCAGTATTTAAACCAACCCAATAAAGAAGAATTGCAAGGCACCTACATTAAAGATAGAAGCAGTCATCTTTGACATGACCAGACAGCCAGAATTTCCTCTCAGAAGGCAGCTCAAAGTGAAGAGAAACGTCTGAAAGTGAACTCTACTTAGCAAGTTTTTAAAATCATTAAAATGAGTAAGTAAAAAGATCCAAGTGAGGGACATAGAGCAAGGAGATCGCAAAAAGTAAACAGATGTTTCAACACCACAATAACATAAGAGGAAGCTGTAAGGAAATAAGAAAACCACATAGTCTAAAAGTTCTAGAAAAAGTCTAGCATAAATATGAGCAATAGAAAAGCATCTTGGACATACCTAATGTAAGGCTTCAGAAAAGAAAAGGGGAGAAAGTACTAAATCACATCACTCCAGAGAGCCCCGAGTTGACTAAACCAGAAGAAATGTCAAGAGCAAATAAATACAATGCACAGTCTTAAAGAAAGCAGAGTTAGAAAGTAACAAATGCTGAAGACAAAGAAAAAGGAGCCAACACAGAGACAGGACTCGCTGAACCAAACACAGTAACAGCAAAGACCGAGAGAATGACTGCATGGACTGCCCAAAGACAGCCTATAAAATAATAACCAGACTTTAAGGAAAATGTATTTGTACATCTAGGTGGAAAGACAAAATAATTTGGAAGGGAAAAATTTAGATTCCAAATAAATTTCCAATCATACTGTTTTACATCAGAAGAAAAGGGCTGTATGACTCAAGGAAGGTAGACGTGGCCCTAGAATGCTGCTTCTAATAAAACTTTAAAATGTGAAGGACATTTGAAAACCATTATCAGTGTGTGAGAATTCATAAACTATTATTTCCATGCCCTGGAGAGGAATTTTATATAATGTCAATGTTCATAAAACATCTGTATAAGGGCTGTTGGTGAACATTAAATAGAAGTGTTCACACTATTGTGACTAAGGATTAGAAATTAAATACATGATGGCCATGTGATGTGACAATGTGAGTAAAACAAAACAATTGCTCTGAATGAGCCAGATGTGCTAATACACACCTGCAATCTGAGCACTGGGTGTGCTGAATAGCTTTAGTTGTCAACTTGACACACTTGCGTAGAGGGTAGAGACTGGTCTGTGGCCACGTCTGTGGGGCATTTTCTCGATTGTTGAGTGATGTGGGAGGGCCACCCCGAGGCAGGTGGTCCTGTATTGTATAAGAAAGCAAGCTGAGCGTGGGCCAGGGGAGCAAGTCAGTAAGCAGCACTCCATGGTCTGTGCTTCAGCTCCTGCCTTCAGATTCCTGCCCCGAGTTCGTACCTTGGCTTCCCTCAGTGATGAACTGTAACCTGGGAAATTTAAGATAAAATAAACCTTTTCCTCCCTAAGTTGGTCTTGGTCAGTGTTTACATCACAGCAATAGAAAGTTAACTGGAACACTCAGGAAACAAAAGCAGGAGGATTATTTCTTCCAGGCTAGCCTTGGCTACATACTATGCCCCTGTCTCAAAACTAAGGGTGGGGTGGGGGTTGGGGC
>NW_008357993.1:41118-43149 GCF_000622305.1 Nannospalax galili | reverse complement strand
ACATCCATAAAAAAAAATTTTCAGTATTATTAGAAGTGACACTGGTGGTAGTAGTAATATTCTCACCCCAAAGTTGTCATGCATGGAATGTGAGATGTTCTAACGTTACCAACTATCACATCCTCAGAATCAGTCCTTAAATGTAAGAAAGATCCCAAGGTATTCTAGAAGTCAAGAAAAAAGTCCCTCAAATATTGAATTTTAAGAAAAATAAAAATTTCCGTTTCTTTTCTTTTATATTGCTATTCAGGGCTTTCTAGAGTACATGTTGGACAGCCAAAGAAGCTGGGTTTCGAAGACAGCGAAGGACGGCATCAGCAGGTCGGTGCCTCACTTCATTCTGTGAAGTTCATGTTTCAAATGAACACTGAATAATTAATGTCTGTGTGCACATGCGTAATAAGCACAAAGCATGAAAAAATATAAAGATTTATATTTAATATTTTTACTCATTTAATATTTTTACTTTAGGCAAGAGAAATTCAAGACTGAAAAAGATAAACTCTCCTGTCACATACATAGCTCACAGATTATCCCTATTTCTTACAGGTATCTTTCTTGATGTGGGAACTGTACTAAAGCCTAAGTCTATAACACAATGAGAAATACGTGGTAAATGATACAGGTTTGATGAATAAATAAACACAAATTCAATTATGGAGGGATTAACTCCACATTTAACAAATATTCAATAAACACCTTCTGTATGCTAACCTCTGTCCTAGGCCTTCGTAAAACTGTGCTGAACAGGATGGACCAGATTTACCTGCTCTCAGGGCTGGAGAGATGGTTCAGCAGTTAAGTACACTTGACTGTTCTTACAGAAAACTCAGGTTCAAATCCCAGCACCCACATGGCAGCTAACAACTATCCATAACTCCAGTTCCAGAGGATCTGAGGGCCTCTTCTGTTCTCTGAGGGCATGAGTACATTTACAGACATGCAGGCAATATGCACATACACACAAAATAATAAATAAAATAAATTAAAATATATTTTTTAAAAGAGATTTATCTGCTCTCAAGGAATCTGTTTACCTAAATCAGAGAATGGGTAATGCTATGGCAATATTTTTTGCTTGGGTTCAGGTTTTTGAGACAGTGACTCACTTGTCATCCAGGATAGTCTAGAACCCACTATATAACCCAAGCTGGCCTCGGATTCCTGCCTCCATCTCCCAAGTGTTGGTGTTGTAGGTGTGAGCCACCACAGTGTTTCAAAGGATTTTTTAAAGGATGCTGGCATGCTCAACAATTGGATCGCTATGTGAAATCACATTGAAAGGCGTGGTACTATGAGAGTGCAGCGTTCAGCGTTTGCTTGCTTCTTAATCACTGTACTTCATGATGCCTTAGAGAAAAGCTATTCTGGCCTTCCTCTATATGATATGTAGAATTTTACTGAAAATATGGTCACTTAAAAAATTAATTGTACTATATTTTCATTGACTTATTCTTCCACCCTACTCCAGAGATTGAGTTTCTTGTTGATCACCCTAGTCATGGCTCCTTAGAGACATTGTAAATTTATTTACTTTTCTATTCCTTGTCAAATAATTAATGATACTTAAGCAGGCTCTTAATTAAGAAACAGAATTTACAACTGAAAGGATTTAAGATGGATGCCATTGTGTCTGAAATGATCGCCTTCTTATTTATAAATCTTGTAAATACTGGTTTTGTTCATTGTTAGGATGTTTTGCCTCTTTCACAAAAATAAAACAAAACTGAGCTTATTCTCCTGACACATGAATCCAACTGATATAAAAGAATAGAACGAAGGACATGCGGCCTCCGCTACTCGCTGCCCTGAGGTAAGGATCTGCCAGGTGGCTTGCTGGGTAGCCTTAAAAATATATGAGATTTTGCTTTTTTGTTTTTTTGTTTTTTAAATTATTTATTTAATAACCATATAATTAAAAGAAGCATTTAATTACAGCATTAACATATTCAATAACAATTTCCAGAGCAATGATGCATCTCTTTCAAAATTGGCTGTAAATTTTTAGGTTCACAGTTGAATTAATACAGT